>NW_020174918.1:2134086-2262274 GCF_003031525.2 Neophocaena asiaeorientalis asiaeorientalis | reverse complement strand
ATTTTTGGTTTTTTTTTTTTTTTTTTTCCTTTTTTTTTTTTTTTTTTTTTTTTTTTTTTTTTGCGGTACGCGGGCCTCTCACTGTTGTGGCATCTCCCGCTGCGGAGCACAGGCTCTGGACGCTCAGGCTCAGCGGCCATGGCTCACAGGCCCAGCCTCTCCGCGGCACATGGGATCTTCCCAGACTGGGGCACGAACCCGTGTCCCCTGCATCAGCAGGCGGACTCTCAACCACTGCGCCACCAGGGAAGCCCTGTTTTTCTTTTCTTATACATCACAATCTTGCCTTGCCAATTGTCCAAAGTGTGAAAACAGTTATTGTATATATTTAATCCAGTTTCCTTTTTGTTTACAGTGGGCATATAATTCCAGATTCCATTGTTATTTCATGGCATAAGTGGAAGGCCACAGTGATTTCTGCTTTTTTTCTTTTAATTGTTAATATTAAATGTATACAATGAAATTCAAGGAGATTTTGTTCCTTAAAATATTAAGCTTCTAATCCAAGAACAAGAAATAATTTTTTCAAGCTTTCTTTCATATTTCTCAGCAGAATTTTTAAATGTTTTATATTTTTATACTTTGTATTGCTAATTTGATATTCATAAATTACAATGCTATGTAATTATTTGGTTGACATATGTTAATGTTTTTAATATTCTTTTTTTCTTTTAAAGCTTATAATTGTTGACATTTAAGTTAATAATCAGAGTGAATATATTATCAGGATCTATTTTGTTTTTATTCTGTTTCAGAGGAGAAGTCTCTCGTTTTTTTCCCTTCCTCTTTCCTTCCTTCCTTCCTTCTTATTGATTTAAGCAACTTTTTAAAAATTGTGCTTATGTTTTTCTCTCTTACTTTCTTTCTTCTTTTTTTTGGTCACACTGAGCAGCATGTGGGATCTTAGTTCCTTGACCAGGTATCAAACCTGCACCACCTGCAGTGGAAGCATGGAGTCTTAACCACCGGACCACTAAGGAAGTCCCCCTGATTGAAGCAATTTTAAAATTTTACATAGCAATATTTTGTTGAAATTCCATGTCTTCTTTAATTTTGATCAATTATATTTTATTACAAAATCATCCATTTTCATTATAGATTTTAGATTTTTGTATAGAATTGATTAAAATATTCTGTATAATGAATATATATATTTTCTTGTATACCTGTGGTTATTTCTTTATTAGCATATCTGATAGTGTGTATTCACTTTTCCCCTTTTTCTTAATTAAATTAACCAGTTTGGGATTTTATGATTTAATTTTTAACACTTTAAAATTTCTTTACTAGTAGTATATTTTTTCTTCTTTATTGCATTAATTTCTACATTTTGTTTCTTTTCTTCTCCTTTCCTTATGTTTATTTTTTTATATATTCTCTTCCTATCTTTCTGAGTTTACAGACTAATCAATTTGTTTTCATTAAATCTTTTACTGATAAAGTAGTTTAAGGCCACTTATCTTTCTCTGAGAAAAGATTTATCAGTCTCTGATTATATTGGATCTTCATTACCAATCCTTTGTGGCTACAATTGATTATTCTCCTCCCTTTCTGCCCCGCATGCCCACCACTAGTTTCAGGACACTAGCTGATCAAGAAGTTTGGCAGTAACAACACCACCTGTGAAGAAAAATCAGGATCACTTAACAGGTTGCACTGGAATGTGATATGCACTGGATTTGAATTCAATAATGTGTGAGTCATTTCACAAATTGGATGAGGAGATGGAGATAGTGGGGAGAATGTATAGACCTCTCCATCTCCAGTGCTCTTATAAGTTAAAAATAAAATGATTGAAAATATTTTAGGGAGTTCCCTGGTTGCCTAGTGGTTAGGATTCCAGGCTTTCACTACCAAGGCCTTGGGTTCACTCTCTGGTCCAGGAACTGAAATCCAGCAAGCCACACAGCATGGCCAAAAAAGAGAAAAATAATTTAATTTCTCATATTTGATAAATTCAAAATGAGCAAGCTGAGAGAGTTTACATATGTTTTGATAGACCCTAACCTTTAGAACTCAACATCAGGGTTACCAATCAGGTTTTCTCTAATTGATGCTTTTATTTCTTGGAGATTTATGGCCCAGTATGACTCCTTATATTCTTATGTTGATGAAGGCTTCAGGCATGACCCATCTATTCTCCTGAACCATGTGTAGTTAGCAAACTTTAACTTGAACAATGAGACAATAAGATTGTAACACATTGAAAACTAGTATACAAATGACAGAATAATATATATTTCAGAAAGAGAAAGAATGGCTTGGGGTAAGGAAAAAATTCTAGAAGCCTAAAAGAGAGTTACTAGTGAAAGCAGGCAAACAATAATAAAAAACACCAAAACTGTAAAGAAAAGAAAAGAAAAGATGCCATTGTTCATGTTAGCAACAACTAAAACATGAAATCATGTATACCTGCTTTTTAAACTCTCCTGGAAATAATTAACAAATATAAGTCTCTCCACAGCTACATTCTTTTTATTCCCTGACCAGCAGGTAATGCCATTTCCAAAGATACAAGTCTAAATCCTTCTCCATGGCAAAAGAGCTCATGGGAAAATGTACAGCTCAGTTTCTCTTTTTCAATTACATCTACTTACTCCCAACAAGCTTCACCCAAACAAGCCTAAGGGTTCTAAATAAGATGTTTTCCTCTTGAACACATCCAACTTGGCTCAGCCTCCCTGCAGTGCAGTTCCAATATGATTCAATATGATTCTGGAATAAAATCAAATGATCTGTGTTTCCTTTTTCTTATCTACTGTAAGGAATTTTCCAATCTCACAAGGCAAATTTTTGATTTATTTGGGATTCATGTTCAAAATTTATGTCTACAACCATTGAGAGATTCGTGTACACATTAAATTTATCCACTGAATTGAAATAACAGAAAATTGAGACAGTGTAAGATGGAATCATCTCTAATTCGTGTATATTAGTGAAACAAAATTGTATGTAGTTACCCCATGCTAAGTAGGCTAGAAATTTATGTTGATAATCTGTGTATGTACACAATTATTTTAAAATAATATAAAAATAGTGACCTATGAATAACTGTAGTTTAAACAATTCACAACATTAAATTAAAATTCTTGTCTCTTCATGCCTTTAGTAGTCCAGAGGATTACTTATAGACCACAGCAAAAAGAAGTTCTAACTTAGGTCACATGATCCCATTATATGATCCCAAGTTCCAAACTACGCCAGGCCACTGATCCATACTTCACTGGTCTCTGAGTCAGATGTTAATGATTCTTTTAGTGTAACCAACAATTCAATAGATGTACCAAGTTTCTGGGTTACCAGTACAGTCAAATCATTTGAGGCCAAGCAAAAGAAGAGTATCTTTGGAGTTCAGTAGCACATATCAGTATTTCCCATTTTCCCTTTGACTAGAATATTGTAAAAATATATGCAACAAAATTCAATGACACAAATATAATATTTTTATTGAATTGTTGGCAAAATATCAAAGATGCATTTTTCTTTTGCAATGCATATATTACCACTGTAATTAATACTATATACATAGGCAATAATTGATTTTTGTGTAAAAACAATGTACTCCTCTTCTTCGCTCATAATCACTATAATGGGCAAGATGTTGAAATAAAATTACTGTGGATTGAGGAGTATATCACATAGTGTGCAATATATTCTTTTTTTTTTTTTTTTTTAGTGTGCGATATATTCTTGAGGTGGCATGCCACTTTTTCTGAGCCACCCTAATGGCATGCCCAAGAGATGGCAACTAAGTTTGATATGTTAAAAACCATAATTATAAAGTAAAGAATGTTCTATACAGAAGGCTAAGCTCTCACATAATGCTTCCTTTCCCCCCTCCCAGCTTTGCTAAGGTACAGCTGACATATAATATTGTGTAAGTTTAAGGTGTAAAATTCTATGATTTAGATATACATATATATGATTACTATAATAATGTTAATTAACATTCTCTTTCACCACACATATTAACTTTATTTGTATGTAGTGAGCACGTATCAGACCTAGCAACTTTCAAGTATATAATACAGTAATGTTAATTGTAGTCATCCTTATATACATCATATACCCAGAACTTGCTCATCTTATAACTGGAAACTTGTACACTTTGACCAACATTTCCCCATTTTCCCCACTCCCCAGCCTCTGGTAACCACTATTCCACACTCTCTTTCTATGAGTTCAGCTTTTTAAAAAATTCCACTTATAACTGAAATCATACAGTACTTGCCTTGCTCTGTCTAACTTATTTCACTTAGCATACTGCCTTCAAAGTCCATCCATGTTGTTTCAAATGGCAGGATTTACTTTTCTATGGCTAAATAACATTTCATTTATGGCTATATATATAACATTTTCTTTATTTATCTGTCAATAAACCTTTAGGTTGTTTCCATGTCTTGGTTATTGTGAATAAAGCTGCAATGAACATGAGGGTGCAGATATCTCATTGAGATAATGAGTCCATTGGCTTCAGATATATACCCAGAAGTAGAACTGCTGGATCATATGGTAGTTCTATTTTCAATTTCTTGGGAACTTCCATGCTGTTTTCCATAGTAACCACACAAATTTACATTCCCACTTGTAGTGTACAAGGGTTCCCTTTTCTTTACATCCTCACAAGCATTTATTTTTTCTTATCTTTTTTTATAATGAACATTATAATAAGTGTGAGGTTATATCTCGTTGTGGTTTTGATTTGCATTTCACTGATGATTAGTGATGTTGAGCATCTTTTCATGTATCTGTTAGCCATTTGTATGTCTCTTTTGGAAAAATGTTTATTCAGGTTCTCTGCCTACTTTTTTAATCAGATAATCAATTAATTAATTATTTTTTGCTATTGATTTGTATTTACTTATATGTTTTGAATATTAACCCCTTATCAGATATATTGTTTTCAAATATTTTCTCCCACTCTATAGTTTGATTTTTTTATTTTGTTGATTGTTTCTTTTGCTGTGTAAAAGCATTTTAGTTTAATGTAGTCCCACTTGTTGATTTTTGCTTTTGTTGTTTGTGCTTTTGGTCTCTTATCCAAACATTTGTTTTCAAGACAAAGTCAAGGAGCTTTTCCCCTGTTTTCTTCTAAGCATTTTATGGTTTCAGGTCTTATATTTAAGTCTTTAGTCCATTTCAAATTAATTTTTGTGAATAGCGTAAGATAAGGGTCTGGTTTCATTCTTTTTCATGTGAATATAGTTATCACAACATAATTTACTAAAAAGACTCTCCTTTCCCTATTGGCTATTCTTGGCTACCTTATCAAATATCAATTGACTGTATATGTATGGGTTCATTTCTGGGCTCTCAATTCTGTTCCATTCATCTACATGTCTATTCTAATGCCAATACCATATTATTTATTTAATACCATACTATTTTGATTATTATAGCTTTCTAATATATTTTGAAATCAGGAAGTTTGATGCCTCCAGCTTTGTTCTTTCTCAGGATATTTGGGGTTATTCAGGGTCTCCTGTGGTTCCAGAAGAATTATACAAATTTAGAATTGTTTTTTCTATTTCTGTGAAAATTGCCATTGTGATTTTGACAGGAATTGCATTGAATCTGCAGATCACTTTGACTAGTATGGACATATTGACAGTATCAATTCTTTTGTTGCATGAATATGAAATATCTTTCTATTTACTTGTATCTTCTTCATTTTTTTTCACCAGTGTCCTATAAATTCCAGTGTACAGATCTTTCACTTCCTTAGATAAATTTATCCCTAAGTATTTTTGTTTGTTTGTTTTTGATGCTATTTTAAATAGGATGGCTGTCTTTATTTCTTTTCCAAATAGTTTGTTATCACTGTATAGAAACTAAACTGGTTTTTGTATTTTGATTTTGAAGCCTATAACTTTATTGTATTCATTTATCAGTTCTAACAGATTTTTGGTGGAGTATTTAGTATTTTCTATATATAACATCTTATCAACTGCAAACACAGACAGTTTTACTTCTTCCCTTCCAATTTGGATGCCTTATATTTTTTTTTCCTTTTCTAACTACTCTGGCTACAACTTCCAATACTATTTTGAATAGGAGTGTGTGAGTGGGCACCCTTGTCTTGCTCTTGATCTTAGAGAAAAACCTTTCACCTTTTCACTGTTGAGTGTGATATTAACTGTAGAACTGACATATCTGGCCTTTATTGTGCTGAGATGTGTTCTTTCTATACCCAAATTGTTGAGAGTTTTTATTATGAAAAGGTATTGAATAGTGACAAAACTTTTTCTGTATCTATTGAGATGATCATATGATTTTTAGCTTTCATTCTATTAATGTGGTGCATTATTATTATTTTTATTTTTTTGCATATGTTGAACCATCCTTGCATCCCAGGAATAAATCTCACTTGATCAATTATAATTCTTTTAATGTGCTGTAGAATTCAGTTTTGCTAGTATATTTTTTAGAACTTTTGCATCTATATTCATCAGTATTATTGTCTGGTAATTTTCTTTTCTTGGAGTGTCTTATTCTGGCTTTAGTATCAGGGTAATACTTTCCTTGTAAAATGAGTTTGGGAATGCTCCCTCCTCTTCAAATTTCTGGAAGTGTTTGAAAAAGACTGGAGTTAGTTTTTTTTAAATGTTTAGTATAATTCAACAGTGAAACCGTTTCTAGGCTTTTCTTTGTTGCTAGGTTTTTGATTACTGATTCAATCTCTTTACTCATTATTGGTCTGCTTGAATTTTCTATTTCTTCATGATTCAGACTAGGTAAATTTTGTTTCTAGGAATCTATCCATTTCTTCTAGGTTACACAATTCATTGGTATATAGTTGTCCATAGTAGTCTTTTATAATCTTTTGTATTTCTCTGGTGTCTGTTGTAATGTCTCCTCTTTCATTTCTGATTTTATTTTTTGAGTCATCTCTTTATTTCTTAGTATAGCTAAAGTTTGTCAGTTTTGTTTATCTTTTCAAAAAAAAAACAGCTTAGTTTTGTTGATCTTTTCTATTCTTTTTCTAGTCTCTGTTTTTATTTTCTGCTCTAATCTTTGTTATTTCCTTCTTTCTTCTTACTTTGGACTTAGTTTGTTCTTTTTTCCAGTTCCTTGATGTGTAAAATTAGTTTGGCTATTTGAACACTCTATTTTCTTAACTTAGGCATTTATCACTATAAACTTCGCTCTTAGAACTGTTTTTACTTTTTCCATATGTTTTGGTACGTTTTGTTTCCATTTTTATTTTTCTCAAGATACATTTTTATTTCCCTTTTGATTTCTCCTTTGACCCATTGGCTGCTCAGGAATATGTTATTTAATCTTCACATATTTGTGAAATTTTCAGTTTTCCTCCTTTTATTGATTTCTAGTTAGTAAGAACTCCATCCCTTTGATATGACCACTGTTAACCCTGACATTCAGATCACAACTAAATATTCTAGATGCAACAAGAAAGAAGTAGGTCTCTTTGACTGTGTCCCACACAGCTGGAGAAGATCACTCACACACTTTCACTTTTCCCTGTAGGAGAAATTGCAGGCCAAGAAGGTTTCTCTTGGCACTGAGCTGGACCTCCTTAGGTATAAATTATGAAGGTAAAGTGAAACTATTCTTCTTACTCTAATCAATGCAACTAATCTCAATTTTTTTTTAAATATTTGTCTTCCTTCCTTCCTTCCTTTCTTTCTTTCTTTCCAACTGTGTGCTGAACTTCTCTGCTGGAATCCTGTAAGGGGGTCATTATCAAAATGAGTGTTCTTTGGGGAAAAGATGGTAGAAAGTTCTTATTCTGGCAATACTCTCTCCCATGCAATGATTCTTCATGGAAAGGAGAAATATAGGGGTAAGGGAACATATGACTGATTATTGTTGTACCTTAATACTGGTAATATTTTGCTGGAACCTCTCTCTTACATAATCTCTATCATTGAGATAACTTTATACTATAAATTTCTGTTCAGGAAATGGGGTGATTTTGCTATCAAATTAATACACACATATGATGAATGGATCTTCTTTCACTCACTCCACCTTCACTAAAATGTTAATAGCCGATAAAATGTAGTTTATACTTTTCTAGAAAGAATATAATTAGGCTCTTTCACCATAAATCAGTAACTGAAACAAATTACTCTCTAAAGGTAGACATTTAGTCATTAATATGAGAAGATTATGGAAAGATGTTTTTCCAAATTTCTCAATACTTTTCTGATTATGTGTTATTGGAGACATTCTATATTTGTGGATAATATTGGCCCTAGTTTCAGTACTTACATTGTGATTTATTTTTAAAAAATCTTTTTTTTTTTTTTGATAATTTGAAAATTGAAAGGTATTTCAGAAGCTCATTTAGTTCTTTAGTTTCTTCCTGTTTGTATTGACAGAGAAACTGTTAGATAATCCTAGAGATACTAGTAACCCCTGATTGCTTTAGAATCAACTTACAAATGGCTTTACTTCATATATGTGCATATATATACTGTTACCAGAACATCTGTTATCTTCTTTCAGTTGTGTCAGAATATACATTTTTTAGCTGGTTCACATTTTGATCTTAATTAGTTAAAATACTCTTGAGAAGTCTTTGAATCTTCCTGTCCACTAAAACTCTTTCAGATGGCCTATTAAATGACACATTAGTTACTTTTAACTTAGGCAACAGATGTCCTTCACTGGTCTGTTTTCAACAAGATGATCCTAAGCCATGAGATGTAATACTATGGGAAAAAGGAAATTCAGTTACATGCATATTCTGATTGCCATTTTCATCCAGTCATGAAGATGTATTTTAAAGAAGCTAAATCAACTTCATATACTTGGATCAAGTACATGAAGCCATTCAAAATACTCATTTTTTATTAACTGATGGGATTTTATACAGCCTTGTTCTTTAGAGTCAGCAACTGAGTTATGCCACTGTAGTTAGTGTTCTGAACCATTTTTACAAGCAGCCTAGTGCTAATTTGGAGACTGGTGTTTATATATATATGCTATTCTATTAATAATTTTATTTAAATAAAATATTATAGTTCAAAAATATCTTTTTAGACTATTTTTATTAATGTCCCAGATCTTTGTTTTTATTGTTAATAGTTGAGAAAATTAAAATAAAGTGATGAGTCTAAGATAATAATAAAATTAGTAGCTCATCTGTAACAAGAACTTATGTTTAGTTTCTTCAATCTCTGTACCTTTTCCTGTCAACCATATTCAATTCAACATGACATAATATATTTTCTTCTATTATTTTCTACTTCCCATTATTGACTCATAAATAATTCATATAGATTTATATTTCTGTTAACTCCTTTTGCATTCCTCATGGTGCCTAGCATAGGGGCATACATAAACTGTATGCTATATGTATTTATCACATGAATATTTTCTTGAAAAGCCTGATTAGTAATTGGAGAGCTCAGTGGAATCTCATAAGAATTCATGCTTCATGTTCTTTCTACTGCTTTCAGGACACGATGACTGAGATTAGACCCACTGCTTACATCTAAGGAGGCAACCATAGCCTCCTGACCATTTAACTTTACCTTCCCCACTTAATGATAATTCATGGCTTTATGAATTCTATGCAACTGGCAGCCTACATGAATATCTGAAAAATTTTATACAGCTGTATAATTTTATACAGCTGTATTGTAATGTCCCACCAACTCTATCTTGACATTTGAATTTATTTTTTCTCTAGAACACCAGGGTTACTTTCATTACAAATCTTATGAGTTTTATAGGTTTCATTATCATGTGAATCCACAGAAATTTGAGGATTAGGAAGTAAAATCATTAGTTATATCTTCAGGGGATAACTATGGTCACCTAGGAAAACCTTGTAAAGTTGTCGTAAAATGATACCTAGGACATTTTAAATGAGTTATGAAAAAGAAATGCTGCCAAGCAGCAACACCTTTGGTAGCTAAGGGTATAAAACACACTGTGTTTAGGGAAGAAACACTTAAATGACAGCACAGATATAAAGTGTAGTGCTCCCTGCTAAACTGGAGTGGTGCCATTAAAAACTGCCATAAAAAGAGCAGACCACTGGCAGACCAAGCATGATGGCAGAGGGTACTTCCTCAGCCTCTTGGAATGGGTTCATTTCTCTTTCTATGCTTTTTATAAATAGTGTGACCTTGGAACAAAAAGTCTATTTTATCTTTTCAGTCTCTACAACAAAATCAGGTCCTGATGATTTTTCTGTGATATTTAATTACTATCTTTCCAAGGATTTTGCTGCTCCCTTGCCAAAATTCTCCTTCTTCCAGCACCTACATATACAAAGCTCCCTCAGAATCAGGTGAACACAGTTGCCTCATTGCTATTTTTAGAGCTCTACCACTGTCCACTAGGAAAACAAACAAACAAACAAACAAAAACATCTTCAGTCACATGACCCCTCCCTCAGCAGGAGCCTCAGCTTCCAGCTCTTCCACTCTTCAGCCCACCAAGACTGAACAATTTAGCACTCTCCTCTGTTCATCTTATCTACCTCCCTTTCCCTCTTGCTTTGAAAACCTTCCTTTTTGCTTTTCTATTCTGTTCCTGCCACACACATCTCCTTCCTCCCAAGATTATCTGGATATCTTTTTGCTGGCTTAAAAAACTACTGGAAATGGTGGGTGGTATTTATTGAACCATCAAAATACATACACAGTGCAAGCATCTGGGTGATACAGCGTAGTGCTAAAAATTTGGTAAACTTAATAGTGGACAAGATATAAGACTTTGGGTAGTTGATAACTTCTTTGAAGCTTAATTTTCTCCTCTTTGAAAAGAGAAAATTCCAGAGAGCTAGTATTAACATCAATGAAAGAAAATTAATGAGGAATAGCCTATGTGTTAGGGGCATGGAAGGTCTCAGGCTGCAATAGGCCATGGGTTAGGGGCTAAGTATTGAGAGTAATATAAAGAACACATGATAAAACCCTTTTAAAAGACTTTTGTTAGATGAGGGTGTCTTTTTCAATAGAGATATTATTTTTCTCCTACAAAAAGTGAGGAAATTTTACAATTTGTTCTAATATTAAGTAATGTTCCCTAGAGCATAGGTGGGGAGGAGTGGGAAGAGAAAGACAAATAGAAAGACAAGGAAGGAGGAAGTTTTTAAATTTAAATATCTGTCTATTTATCTATCTACCTATCTATCTACCTATCTATCTATCATCTATCCACCTATAGATTGTTAGAGAGAACGGGAGAACATCCCAGAGAGGGGGAACAGAGCAGATTCCAGAATTACAGAGATAGTTCTCAGAATTGCTTACCTGAGTGTATGCAGAAGAAAGACCTGTTCCCCCCACAAAATAAATATCTTTTTCTGCAATTGAAATATTAAGGAAGAACCAATTCTAAACTCCAGCATTTCATATATGAGTGTGGTTGGTAAAGCTAGAGAAATAAAAGGTGCAATGCACTAAGTAAAGAATGAACTCAGAGAATTGCAAACAGAATTGACTGACAGTTCTCTGTAATTGTTATATTAAGTGATTTTTCCAACCCAGATCAACATAGAAATCCCAGGGAACGTCAACTATTGATACCCAACCAGGATAATAAAAGGAGAAAATCTACTAGACTAGATCTACTTGGCTTAATATTTTCCTAATTTTTTGGTGAGGAATGATACATATTAATACTTGAAATTCTTACTGTGTCTGATACAGCTTATTGTATTTTTACTTAAGCTAAGTGTATAGCAGTTTGCATAGACATTTCACTCTGTAGTTAAAAGACTAACATGAATACCATGGTTATCATGATAATATATTGAAAGAAATAATGCTTATATATTTAGTTTCATAAAAATATATGAACTTAGTGCATCTTATTTAACAATAGTAAGGCAAACCCACTAAGGGCTGTCCAAATGAGGTTCTTCCAGAAACAACAAGAACAACAGCAACAAAAACAAATGAAGCTCTTCTAGAATGGTGGCTTAAAGTGGGTAATAAGTATCTTAGCATGTATCTACACATGAGCAACATGTGATTTTGACAATTGAAACATTTATATTAAGCATGTTGGTTATACCTATAATTTTCAAATATGTATATAACACATACTTTACCCGTTGCCTTTATAAACACCATGGGAGATTAAAGATAAGGAGAAATTTGATTATATCTTCCTAGGTATCATAGACCATGGGACTAATTATAATTAGTTTGAACTTTGTGCAAGATCTAGAGTACCAAGAAATAAATCAGGAAGATAGGTTGGACTGATGAAACAAAACTAAGGTACTGTTGGGGTCAATACTGGTTAAAACTGCTAATCTAGACAACCCCTAGAACTTTTTTAAATCCACATTTACTTCCTCTACCATGCTCTCCTACTACTTGTTTTCAAAAGCAAGAATAGCATTTCCCTGGTGGTGCAGTGGTTGAGAGTACACCTGCCGATGCAGGGGACACGGGTTCGTGTTCCCAATATGTAAAAAAAAAAAAAAAAAAAAAAAAGTAAGAATAATTTTACTTTTATGTATTCTATATAATAAATTACTGAGTAAGATACTTCTAAGAAAATCTTCTTAAAATTATTTGTAAAACCACTGATCTAGTGCAATATTCCACCTCCAATATCCTTTTGAGTAACTCTGGCTATTAGTGAGAGAGCAGATTAAAATTTTAATTGGCACTACAAAGAGGACTGATTATTTTAAGCAAGCATTATATTGACACTAGCTGACTTGAGGAGAAAACATTATTTTATCCCCTACAACCTTTCTATTTTTCATGCCACCAGAATATTGCTATACAAACTTATGAACAAGAAGCATTCATGTATTAAAATGTGTATATGGTCTCAACATATATTGTTTTAATTTTTGTTTGCCCTTTATATAGTCCATATATTTAAGCCTTTCACTGTGTAAAGTCACTGCTGAGTAGACTTGAATGACCCATCAAAGTTTTTCACTGAAGTGAATATATTTATTCAAAAGGCCAAGGAAACGCTGATGAATAAGAAAAAAAAACAGGGCTTTTTTTTTTTTTTTTTTTTTTTAATGTGAGGAGTTTATAGCACAATGGAGGTTGGACATGAGAACTGTATTAAACATGGATTTTATTCTGTATTTTGAAGCTTTGACCTCTGCATTCTAACTGATCTTGAAGGGACTGCCTTTCCCAGGGTTAGCCAACTCCTAGAGATAGTAAACAACCCTTCCAGGAACATGATTTTCAAATGCAAACCAGACTATCTAGACCTCACATCCCAACAACTTTTCTTTTAGGCTTTCGCACTTCAGGCCACTATCCACCTGCCCTAATCATTCCAGGGTCTCGCGCCAGAAAAATATGAACAGACGCTATTTGTAGAGCCTGATATAATTACTCAAACTAGTCAATCCTAAATCAGCTGCCTCACCTATTCCTTCCCAAAGAAACCAACATAAATACTACTGCCACATTTTCCCCTTGTTTCCTCGGCCTCTTGACTGACCCGGTGTTTCTCCATGTGGCCCCCTGTGTGGAGTTCCATGCCTTTGTTTCTAGGAAACTGTAAGTTAATTTCATTTAGGACAGACATTTCTGTATCTGCATGTCTTACCATACCTGATTAAAACAAATCCTGGGTACATTTAAAACAGGAAGTAGATTAAATTGTTTCAAATTCTACCTGTTTGGATTTCCAATGTGTGAGATTGAACAAGTTGCTAAATCTAGGATCTTTTGTCTTCCTCAGCTCTATACAGTGAAAATAATAGCATTTAGCTCAAAAGATTGAGAATTAAATTTGCATATATATTAATTATAACGGTACCTACCACAATTTAAATTTTCAATAAATATGAGCTATTATTATAAGTATAACAAACCTGGTACATTATGAGGTTAAGGTCTCTCAATTTCTAAAATCATTTTATATAACACAATTTGTGCTCATGAACTATAAATTGCCACTCTCCATGTACATCTTCTATACAATTAACTATTATTTTTCAACTAGCAGATATTTTTATTCATTACAAAAGATACCATATTATTCCATTATCAGTGATCTAAGCATCACCACCTTCTGACTTATTAGTGAATAATTAGAGTAGTAAGAGCTTAACTAATTCAACAAATTCACTATACAGTTTTTTTCCCTCTCATTTCTTGAAGATTGACATTCAAGGATGAAAGCCTCCATTCTCTGATCACAATTTGAGAATTTCTTACACAAACCCAACACAGAGTTCACCCAAAAGCTCACAAGACTTGCATCCTCTTAACTAATTTTACTGAAAAGGAAGGCCTGAGCTAGCCTAAGCTCCCTCTCATATGTATTCATTACTGTTTCTATAGACTGAAAGAAGGAAATAATTGTAGATACATAAGAAGCAAAGAAGAGCAAAAAGAGGCAGAGAAAAACATTGTTTTTTAAATACACTGTAGATTTTCTTCAATTAAAGAATTCTTGTCACAGTCCTCAGATAAAATAGCTACAGGGTAATATGTGTGGCTTGTAGATGAATTTCCTTTGAACCCTGTGCCTGCCATATTCTTCACTGAGGGACTATTTGCCAAGAGGTACCAGGCTCAATAAATTTAACAGCAGCTTTAAACTCAAACAGGGTATAACGTGCACTGAAGTGGATCAGGTGGCACCCTAGTATTTGTGATTTGAGTATTTCTGGAAGTGTCCAAAATCACTTCTTCATAGATCAGCCTTCATCAAATTCATCTTGGGAAAATATTTTCTTGGTAATTTACTCTCCAAAATAATAAAATAATAATTAATATATTTAAAGTAATAATGATAAAAATCATAATAAATATTGGAAAAAATGGTTCAAGATAGTGCGTACTAAAATCTCTGTATGGGGACTTCCCTGGTGGTGCAGTGGTTAAGAAGCCACCTACAGGGTACATGGATTTGATCGTTGGTCCTGGAAGATCCCACATGCCACAGAGCAACTGAGCTCGTGCGGCACAGCTACTCAGCCTGCACTCCAGAGCCCGTGAGCCACAACTACTGAGCCCACGCACCACAACTACTGATGCCCGCACCCCTGGAACCTGTGCTCCACAACAAGAGAAGTCACTGCAATGAGAAGCCTGTGCACGGCAGTGAAGAACAGCCCCCACTCACCACAACTAGAGAAGACCTGCATGCAGCAACGAAGACCCAACGCAGCCAAAAATAAATAAATAAATAAATTTACATTAAAAAAACCCCACCTTTGTATGATGTAATTTATTTATTTAACACTGGAATGAAAGGACACCACCTAAAAAGTGGATATCTAGAAGAGACAAAATGCTAAAGGAAAAGAAAGGTAACCAGCACAAAATAAAGCCAAAACAAATAACTTTTTTTTTAACAAATTGTCCAAGATTATTTTTTTTTATTAATAAACACTAAAGGACATACAAAAGAATGAGATTTAAACAAATGAGGAAAATCTCATTCTTGTGACATCTCTTTAAGTCCGTGTGTAATTACTAATCAGCTAGTATGTGTTCTAATACACACTAGGGTGAGCAAAAGATACAAGTATAACCAGATTAAACATAAATGGAAAACTAAACAAAGGTATTTGTCTGTGAGTATAATCTAAGGCAATAGGCCTTAATAGTTATATAACTCAGTGATTAAAAACCCCTTCTCATTTCTGATGAACCTAGAGAGATGTACTCCAAAATAAGGGAAATAAACTATTTGAACTAAATATGCTTTGTGCAATTACAGGGCTCCATGGAGAAGACTGCCAGCTGATGATTCTTTTGGGAAAATACTTTTCTGCCTCCTCTGAGGTTTTGATGTTGATGACTCTGGTAATTGATATTTGTTTTTTTGGAATAAATATCCAAAATTCAGACATGAAACATATGAAAAAATAAGCCAGTAGTCCTGAAAGTTTTAGTCAATAAGGATCAGATTCAGAGAGCTCATGACTGTCCTGGGACATAATACAAGATTAAAGAGTGAACCTCCACCAACCCCCATTATTACAAAGATTGGCTTATCAAGACCTAGCTCTATTTATTCTCTTGAAATCTCTCTGCCACGTCCTTGGATAACTCAGATCTTAGGGAATTTAGTGCTGTATAAAGAGCAAGAACCATGGGTAAAAATGCCATGGTGTGACAGAGATAGTGTTTTCTGAATGGCTGATGGAGATTCACATGAGGAGGCTAGAACTGAAAGGCCATTTGTGGAAGATGTGCAAACCTTGGGCAAAGAAGCTAAGTTGGAGACTAGGGTCAGGCAGATAGATATCCCTTTGTCCCTTTGTGAAGTTTTAACTTAGGACTTTTCTGTATAGAAATCATATATATGTATCTATATTCAAAAATTATATATCTGATAAAGAAATTGCATCCAGAACATATAAAGAAAACTTACAGCTCAATATTAAAAAGACAGACAACCTAGTTAAAACTCAATTAGCAAAGAATTTTAATATACATTTCTCCAAATAAAATATATAAATGTTCAATAAACACATGAAAATATACTCAACATTTTTAATCATTACAGAAGTGTAAATCAACACCAAAATCAGATACTGCTTCACATCACTAGGAGGTCTACCATTTTAAAAAATGGACAAAAATAGTGCTGGTGAGGATGTGAAAAAATTAGAAACCTCGCACTTTGATGGTATGAATACAGAATAGTACATCCACTTTAAAAAAATTAGTTAGGCAGTTCCTCAAAATGTTGAACATAAAGTTGTCATATAACCCAGAAGTTATGCACCTAGGTATATATCCAACAGAAATGCAAATGTATGTCCACACAAAAGATTGTACACAAATGTTCATAGCAACACTATTTATAATAGTCAAAATGTGAAGACAATACAAATGTACATCAACTGATGAATGGATAAACAAACAATGGAATATTATTTGCCATTTAAGGAATGAAGTACTAATATATGCTACATCATGGATGAACCCTAATACATGATGCTAAGTGAAAAAGCCAGACATGAAAGTCCACATATTGTGTTTTCCAGTTATAGGAAAATTCCAGAAGAAGCAAATTTGTAATGACATAAAGTAGGTTATTGGTTTCAAGGGGCTGAGGGGAGGGGGAATGAAAGGTAGCTGCTAAAGGGTACAGGATTTGTTTGTGGGGTGAAAATTGTGCTAAAGTCAGAAAACTAGATAGTAGTGGTGGTTTTAGAACACTATGAATATACCAAAAAAAACTGACATGTACACTTCAAAACAGTGAATGTATTATATGCTAATTACATCTTAATACAACTGTTACAAATATATACAATTGCTACACACAATGAGGGCAAATTATCATCAGATACACACAAATTTGCTTTTAATTCAATTTAAATTTGAAAAATGCTTTTAAAATGCTATCTAAATGCCAGGCATTTACCAACAATAAATAAGTGCAAGGATGGATTTGAAATTCCTCTTTGATGAGCTCACAATCAGGCAGAGGATAAAGATAAATGCACCTGTTATTATTTACGAATTGTTCTTATAGAATACGGACTAAGTTGAGAAGTGCTTAGAAGGAATAGGAATGAGGAACAAATCAAAGTCAAACACAGGGAGAAGGTAAACTTTTAAATTGGCAATTAAGAGTTAGTTGGAGTTTTTCAGGATGTCAAACATGAGAGTGACATGGAAAGAACATTCTCAGTAAAGGATATATAGAATATGTACAGAACAATGATACAGAATAAGCTACAATTAATGCCTACATGCTAATATTCCATTGACTCTAAGTTCTATAAGAGATCAGAGAAGATATTATCAGAAAGACTGGAGAAAGCAACATTGTATAATTTTTTTTTTACATCTTTATTGGAGTATAATTGCTTTACAATGGTGTGTTAGTTTCTGCTTTATAACAAAGTGAATCAGTTATACATATACATATGTTCCCATATCTCTTCCCTCTTGCGTCTCCCTCCCACCCACACTCCCTATCCCACACCTCTAAGTAGTCACAAAGCAATGAGCTGATCTCCCTGTGCTATGCGGCTGCTTCCCACTAGCTATCTATTTTATGTTTGGTAGTGTATATATGTCCTTGCCACTCTCTCACTTTGTCACAGCTTACCCTTCCCCCTCACCATATCCTCAAGTCCATTCTCTAGTAGGTCTGTGTCTTTATTCCTTTCTTAACCCTAGGTTCTTCATGACATTTTTTTTCTTTTATTAGATTCCATATATATGTGCTAGCATACGGTATATGTCTTTCTCCCTCTGACTTACTTCACTCTGTATGACAGACTCCAGGTCCATCCACCTCACTACAAATAACTCAATTTCATTTCTTTTTATGGCTGAAAAATACTCCACTGTATATATGTGCCACATCTTCTTTATCCATCCATTCGATGATGGACACCTAGGCTGTCTCCATCTCCAGGCTATTGCAAATAGAGCTGCAATGAACACCTTGGTACATGACTCTCCTTGAAGTATGGTTTTCTCAGGGTACATGCTCAGCAGTGGGACCACTGGGTCATATGGCAGTTCCATTTGTAGTTCTCCAAGGAGCTTCCATACAGTTCTCCACAGTGGCTGTACCAATTCACAATCCCACCAGCAGTGCAAGAGGGTTCTCTTTTCTCCACACCCTCTCCAGTATTCATTGTTTCTAGATTTTTTGATGATGGCCATTCTGACCGGTGTGAGATGACATCCCATTGTAGTTTTGATTTACATCTCTCCAATGATCAGTGATGTTGAGCACCCTTTCATGTGTTTGCTGGCAGTCTGTAAATCCTCCTTAGAGAAGTGTCCATTTAGGTCTTCTGCCCAATTCTGGATTGCGTTGTTTGTTTTTTTGTTATTGAGCTGCATGAGCTGCTTGTAAATTTTGGAGATTAATCCTTTGTCAGTTGCTTCATTCGCAAATATTTTCTCCCATTCTGAGGGTTGTCCTATGGTCTTGTTTATGGTTTCCTTTGTTGTGCAAAAGCTTTGAAGTTTCATTAGGTCCCATTTGTTTAATTTTGTTTTTATTTCCATTTATCTAGAAGGTAGGTCAAAAAGGTTCTTGCTGTGGTTTATGTCATAGAGTGTTCTGCCTATGTTTTCCTCTAAGAGTTTGACAGTTTCTGGCCTTATATTTAGGTCTTTAGTCCATATCTAGCTTATTTTTGTGTATGGTGTTAGGGAGTGATCTAATCTCATACTTTTACATGTACCTGTCCAGTTTTCCCAGCACCACTTATTGAAGAGGCAGTCCTTTTTCCACTGTACATTCCTGCCCCTTTTATCAAAGATAAGGTGACCATATGTACGTGGGTTTATCTCTTGGCTTTCTATCCTGTTCCATTGATCTATATTTCTGTTTTGGGGCCAGTACCATACTGTCATGATTACTGTAGCTTTGTAGTACAGTCTGAAGTCATGGAGCCTGATTCCTCCAGCTCCGTTTTTCGTTCTCAAGATTGCTTTGGCTATTCGGGGTCTTTTTTGTTTCCATACAAATTGTGAAATTTTTTTGTTCTAGCTCTGTGAAGAAATGCCAGTGATAGTTTGATAGGGATTGCATTGAATCTGTATGTTGCTTTGGGTAGTAGAGTCATTTCCACAATGTTGATGCTTCCAATCCAAGAACATGGTATATCGCTCCATCTATTTGTATCATCTTTAATTTCTTTCAACAGTGTCTTATGATTTTCTGCATACAGGTCTTTTGTCTCCTTAGGTAGGTTTATTCCTAGATATTTTATTCTTTTTGTTGCAGTGTTAAACGGGAGTGTTTTCTTGATTTCACTTTCAGATTTTTCATCATTAGTTTATAGGAATGCCAGAGATATTGGGGCATTAACTTTGTATCCTTGTACTTTACCAAATTCATTGATTAGCTCTAGTAGTTTTCTGGTAGCATCTTTAGGATTCTCTATGTATAGTATCATGTTATCCGCAAAAAGTGACAGCTTTACTTCTTCTTTTCTGATTTGGATTCCTTTTATTTCCTTTTCTTCTCTGATTGCTGTGACTAAAACTTCCAAAACTATGTTGAATAAGAGAAGTGAGAGTGGGCCTCCTTGTCTTGTTCCTGATCTTAGTGAAAATGCTTTCAGCTTTTCACCATTGAGGACAATGTTGGCTCTGGGTTTGATTATATGGCCTTTATTATGTTGAGGAAAGTTCACTCAATGCCTACTATCTGGAGGGTTTTTATCATAAATGGGTGTTGAATTTTGTTGAAAGCTTTCTCTCCATCTATTGAGATGATCATATGTTTTTTCTCCTTCAATTTGTTAATATGGTGTATCACATTGATTGATTTGCATATATTGAAGAATCCTTGCATTCTTGGGATAAACCCCAGTTAATCATGGTGTATGATTCTTTAAATGTGCTGTTGGATTCTATTTGCTACTATTTTGTTGAGGATTTTTGCATATTTTCTCATCAGTGATATTGGCCTGTACTTTTCTTTCTTTTTGACATCCTTGTCTGGTTTTGGTATCAGGGTGATGGTGGCCTCGTAGAATGAGTTTGGAAGTGTTCCTCCCTCTGCTATATTTTGGAAGACTTTGAGAAGGATAGGTGTTAGCGCTTCTCTAAATGTTTCATAGAATTCGCCTGTGAAGCCATCTGGTCCTGGGCTTTGTTTGTTAGAGGATTTTTAATCATAGTTTCAATTTCAGTGCTTGTCATTGTTCTGTTCATATATTCTATTTCTTCCTGATTCAGTCTTGGCAGGTTGTGCATTTCTAAGAATTTGTCCATTTCTTCCAGATTGTCCATTTTATTGGCATAGAGTTGCTTGTAGTAATCTCTCATGATCTTTTGTGTTTCTGCAGTGCCAGTTGTTACTTCTCCTTTTTCATTTCTAATTCTATTGATTTGAGTCTTCTCCCTTTTTTTCTTGATGAGTCTGGCTAATGGTTTATCTATTTTGTTTATCTTCTCAAAGAACCAGTTTTTTTTTTTTTCATTTTGGATGATCTGTCCATTGGTGAAAGTGGGGTGTTAAAGTCCCCTACAATGAATGTGTTACTGTCGATTCCCCCTTTTATGGCTGTTAGTATTTGCCTTATGTATTGAGGTGCTCCTATGTGGGTGCATAAATAGTTGCAACTGTTATATCTTCTTCTTGGACCGATCCCTTGATCATTATGTAGTGTCCTTCTTTGTCTCTTGTAATAGTCTTTATTTTAAAGTCTCTTTTGTCTGATATGAGAATTGCTACTCCAGGTTTCTTTTGGTTTCAATTTGTATGGAATATCTTTTTCCATCCCCTCACTTTCATTCTGTATGTGTCTCTAGGTGTGAAGTGGGTCTCTTGTAGACAGCATATATATACATGTATCTTGTTTTTGTATCCATTTAGCCAGTCTGTGTCTTTTGGTGGGAGCATTTAATCAATTTACATTTAAGGTAATTATCGATATGTATGTTCCTATTCCCATTTTCTTAATTGTTTTGGATTTGTTATTGTAGGTCTTTTCCTTCTCTTGTGTTTCTTGCCTAGAGAAGTTCCTTTAGCATTTGTTGTAAAGCTGGTTTGGTGGTGCTGAACTCTCTCAGCTTTTGCTTCTCTGTAAAGGTTTTAATTTCTCCATCAAATCTGAATGAGATCCTTTCTGGGTAGAGTAATCTTGGTTGTAGGTTTTTCTCCTTCATCACTTTATATATGTCCTGACAGTCCCTTCTGGCTTGCAGAGTTTCTGCTGAAAGTTCAGCTGTTAACCTTATGGGGATTCCCTTGTGTGTTATTTGTTGTTTTTCCCTTGCTGCTTTTAATATGTTTTCTTTGTATTGAATTTTTGACAGTTTGATTAATATGTGTCTTGGGGTGTTTCTCCTTGGATTTATTCTGTAAGGGACTCTCTGTGCTTCCTGGAATTGATTCACTATTTCCTTTCCCATATTAGGGAAGTTTTCAACTATAATCTCTTCAAATATTTTCTCAGTCTCTTTCTTTTCCTCTTCTTCTTTTGGAACCCCTATAATTCGAATGTTGTTGCATTTAATGTTGTCCCAGAGGTCTCAGAGACTGTCCTCAGTTCATTTTATTCTTTTTTCTTTATTCTGCTCTTCAATAGTTATTTCCACTATTTTATCTTCCAGGTCACTTATCCGTTCTTCTGCCTCAGTTATTCTGCTATTGATCCCTTCTAGAGTATTTTTAATTCATATATTGTGTTGTTCATCATTGCTTGTATCATCTTTAGTTCTTCTGGGTCCTTGTTCAATGTTTCTTGAATTTTGTCTATTCTATTTCCAAGATTTTGGACCACCTTTACTGTCATTATTCTGAATTCTTTTTCAGGTAGACTGCCTATTTCCTCTTCATTTGTTAGGTCTGGTGGGTTTTTATCTTGCTCCTTCATCTGCTGTGTGTTTTTCTATCTTTTCATGTTGCTTATCTTACTGTGTTTGGGATCTCCTTTGTGCAGGCTGCATGTTCATTCATTCCCCTTGTTTTTGGTGTCTGTCCCCAGTGGCTAAATTTGGTTCAGTGGGTTATGTAGGCTTCCTGCTAGAGGAGACTAGTGCCTGTGTTCTGGCGGATAACACTAGATCTTGTCTTTCTGGTGGTCAGGTCCATGTCTGGTTTTGTTTTTTGGGGTGGGTGTGGACTTATTATGATTTTAGGCAGCCTCTCTGCTAATGGGTGGGGTTGTGTTCCTGTTTTGCTAGTTGTTTGGCATAGGGTGTCCAGCACTGTATCTTGCTGGTCGTTGAGTTAAGCTGGGTGTTGGTGATGAGATGGAGATCCCTGGGAGATTTTTGCAGTTTGATATTACGTGGAGCTGAGAGGTCTCTTCTGGACCAGTGTTCTGAAGTTGGCTCTCCCATCTCAGAGCCACAGAACTGACTCCTGGCTGAAGCACCAAAAGCCTTTCATCCACATGGCTCAGAATAAAAGGAAGAAAAACTAGAAAGAAAGAAAGAAAGAAAGAAAGAAAGAAAGAAAGAAAGAAAGAAAGAAAGAAAGGAAGGAAGGAAGGAAGGAAGAGGATAAAATAAAATAAAGTAAAGTAAGATAAAATAAAATAAAGTTATTAAAATAAAAAATAATTATTAAGAAAAGAAATTAAAGTAAAAAAGAATAATAATAACATAAAACAAAAAACGGATGGATAGAACCCAGGACAAATGGTGAAAGCAAAACTATACAGATAATATCTCACATGGAAGCATACACATGCACACTCACAAAAAGAGAAAAAGGGGAAAAAGTAAATCTTGCTCTCATTGCACCAGCCTGAGGCGCACCATGCATTCTCCCTGGGAAGTTGTCCCTGGATCCCGGGACGCTGGCAGTGGCGGGCGGCACAGTCTCCCCAGAAGGGAGGTGTGGAGAGTGACCTGTGCTTGCACACAGGCTTCTTGGTGGCAGCAGCAGCAGCCTTAGCATCTAATGCCCGTCTCTGTGGTCCATGCTTTTAGCCGCAGCTTGTGCCCATCTCTGGAGCTCCTTTAAGCAGCGCTCTTAATCCCCTCTCCTCACGCACCAGGAAACAAAGAGGGAAGAAAAAGTCTCTTGCCTCTTTGGCAGGTCCAGACTTTTTCCCGGACTCCCTCCTGGCTAGCCGTGGTGCACTAACACCCTGCAGGCTGTGTTCACGCCGCCAACACCAGTCCTCTCCCTGTGCTCTGACCAAAGCCCGAACCTCAGCTCTGAGCCCCGCCCACCCTGGTGGGTGAGCAGACAAGCCTCTTGGGCTGGTGAGTGCTGGTCAGCACCGATCCTCTGTGCGGGAATCTCTCCACTTTGCCCTCTGCACCTCTGTTGTTGTGCTCTCCTCCACGGCTCCGAAGCTTCTCCCCTCTACCACCCGCAGTCTCCACCCGCGAAGTAGCTTCTAGTGTGTGGAAACTTTCCTCCTTCACAGCTCCCTCCCACTGGTGCAGGTCCCATCCTTATACTTTTATCTTTGTTTATTCTTTTTTTCTTTTGCCCTACAGAGGTACATGGGGAGTTTCTTGCCTTTTGGGAGGTCTGAAGTCTTCTGCCAGCATTCAGTAGGTGTTCTGTAGGAGTTGTTCCACGTGTAGATGTATTTCTGATGTATCTGTGGGGAGGAAGGTGATCGATGTGTCTTACTCTTCCACATCTTTCCCCTGTCCTACTACATCTTCTTAGTATAATTTTTTTAAAAAATTGTATCATCTTGTGTGCTTTCTGTTTGCTAATAATAAAAAAAATAATTTTTATCATTGGTGTTTAGGGAATTCCCTGCATCTAAAAATGCATAAAATTCATTCATACGGACAAGAAGATTTTGTCAAAATAATTGTTCTTAAAACATTATGCTGAATATCATCTGGACATTGATGTGGAGTAAGTGCTCTTTGCCTTAGGGATCAGCCCTCAATCCAGGGTGTTATACATGTCCAATTATGCATCTTGGTCTTGTGACTGCTATTTTCTCTGCAGATGGTTTGTTCCTGAGCCACAGCTTTTTAAAATATACTGATATTATTAAGTGTTCAAGCCAAATTCATACTGAATAAAAGCTTTATCATTGATGCAGTCAGAAGAATTAGAAAACTCTTTAAAGGCAGTCTAGTGAGATAGACAAATAAGTACAACAGAAAAGTAAAAAGAGTGCTATAGGTACACATAGAAGAGAAACATTATCTAGTCTTAGGGAATTAGGGAAATGTAAGTGGTAAAAGTGATGTTAAAGTTAGGAAGTAACTTTGGTCCTAGGTGACAAAGAGGAGGAAAAATCAGCATGTGAAAAATAGCAGCCTAAAGGGAATAGGCAGGAACATATTGTGTGGAGTAGACAGGAGTGTTAGGTAAATTTTCTAGCATCAATTATTAACTTTAACTTTGTACTCTAAGAAAAATATATGGGGCCAAGTGTATTGTGGAATTTGCCTTTTTAAATGTCATCTTGGTAGTAGTGTGGAAGTGGATGACAAAGGCACAAAACTCTAAGGAGGGAGAGCAACTGTAAGGTTTTGAAGGAATCCACTGTTAATTACAAGAGGTAGTAAAGAAAATGGAGAAGACATGTTGATTAATTGCATGTGGTTGTGAGAGAGTGGGAGTTACAAAGTGGGTGAGGTTTCTGGCTTAGGCAACTGGCAAAGTAACACAATTTCCCGAAATAAGAAAGGCAGGAGGACATGCAGCATAGGAGAGAAAATAAAACAGAAAAGGCCTTCAACTCTCACTTAGATGTCCAGAAGAAATTTCCCAGTAGAAAGTTAGATATACGGGTGTGAATCTCTGAGCTAGAGAGTCAGATGTGGAAATCAAAGTCATCACAATGAATGATAAAAACACTGGATAAGGGAAGCTAGTGTCAGGGGAGTATTTTAGGATAAAGAATAGTGGGGAGAGTTAAAGAAAGAAAAAAGTAGTAGACCACTGTATAAGAGAAGCTGAAGAAAGAAGCAGAATAAAGAAAAAGTTGTAATCAATAGCATTACAGGCTATCAGAATTTCTATGTGATGTTTCCTCAGATTAGGTTTATATTTTGATTTTATTTAACATTAGTATTACAGAAGTGATATACCTGATCAGGTTTTTTATAATGTCTCTTTGATTACTTGAGAAATCAACCTTTTATTTTTTTTTTAAACTGAGATATAATCGATATATGACATATTAGCTTCAGATGTACAACATAATGATTTGATATTGATATACATGGGGAAATGATAATCTGAAGCCTAGTTAACATCCATCACCATGCATAAATATAGAATTTTTTCCTTGCATTGAGTTTTAAGATCTACTTTCTTACAACTTTCAAACATGCAATATAGTATTAATAACAACAGTCACCATGCTGTATATTATCCCCATAACTTATATATTTTATAGTGGAAGTTTGTTCCTTTTGACTTCCTTCACCCATGTGCCCATGCCCCATCTCTGGCAGCAACCATTCTGTTCTCTCTATCTATGCACTTGCTTTTTATCTTGTGTGGGGTTTTTTTGTTGTTGTTTTTAGATTCCACATATAAGTAAGATAATACAGTATTTGTCTTTCTCTGTCTGACTTATTTCTCTTAGCATACAGCCTGCAAGGTACATTCATGTAGTTGCAAATGGCAAGATTACATTTTTTATGACTAATACGTGTGTATAACAAATCTTTTTTATCCATTCATCCATCAATGGACACTTAGGTTGTCTTCATATCATGGCTATTGTAAATAAGGTTACAATGAACATATGAGTCCATATGTCATTTTGAGTTAGTGTTTTTATTTTCTTTGGGTAAATACCCAGAAGTAGAATTGCTGGTCATGTTGTAGTTCTATTTTAACTTTTTTGAGGAATCGTCATACTATTTTGCATACTGTTTTACATTCCCACCAACAGTGTACTTAGGTTCCCTTTTTTCCATATCCTTGCCAACATTTGTTATTTGTTGTCATTTTGATAACAGTCATTCTAGCAGGTGTGAAGTGATATCATACTGAGATTTTGATTTGCATTTCCCTGATGATTAGTGATATTGAGAATATTTTTATGTGCCTATTGGCCATCTCTATGCCTTCTTTGGGAAAATGTCTATTCAAATCCTCTGCCAATTTATAAATTGGATTGTTTGGTTTTTTTCCATTGTGTTTTATGAATTGTTTATATATTTTTGATATTTATCCCTTATCAGATATATGATTTACAAATATTTTCTTTCTTTCAATAGGTTGCCTTTTCATTTTTTTAATGGTTTCATTTACTGTGCAGAAGCTGTTTAGTCTGATAGAGTCCCACTTACGTATTTTTGCTTTTGTGCCATTACTTTGGTGTCAAATTAAAAAGAAAAAAAAAACAGCACCTACACACATGTCAAGGAGCTTATTTCCTATATATTGTTCTAAGAGCTTTATGGTTTCAGGATCATAAAGGCATTCAAGTCTTTAATCCATTTTGAGTTAATTTTTGTGTATGGTGTAAGATAGTGGTTCAGTTTCATTCTTTTACATGTACCTGTCCGTCTTCCCATTTATTAAAGATACAGTCCTTTCCCCATTGTATCTTCTTGGCCCTTTTGTCATAAATTAATTGACCACATATATGTGGGTTTATTTCTGGGCTCTTTATTCTATTCTAATACTCTATGTGTCTGTTTTTATGTCAATACCATACTGTTTTGACTACAGTAGCTTTGTAATATTCTTTGAAATCAGGGAGTACAATGCCTCCAGCTTTGTTCTTTCTAAAGGTTGCTTTGACTACTTGGTGGTTTTGTGGGTCTGAACACATTTTACAATTGTTTGTTCTGTATCAATCTTAGACTTGTTAAGACTTGTTTTGCAGCCTAACATATGATCTATCCTAGAAAGTGTTCCATTAGCACTTGAGAAGAATGTGTATACTGTTGCTTTTGGATAGAAATTTCTCTATATATCTACTAAGACTATCTGCTCTCTTTTCCCGTCCTGAGAGCTGCAGTTTCAGCTGCAAGAGCAAGAACTGTTGAGCAGGTGACGGCAGCACCGGTGGAGGCAGGAGCAAGCTGGGAGGGTTGCTCTGTCTCCCTGGGTGCAGGAAGATGAGCAGACATACATCAGAAATACATCTACATGTGGAACAAACCCTACAGACACTGAACACTGGCAGAAGACCTCAGACCTCCCAAAAGTCTGAGCCGTGTGGATGAAAGGCTCTTGGTGCTGAAGCCAGGAGTCAGTGCTCTGCCTTGGAGGTGGGAGAGCCAAATTCAGGACACTGGTGCACAAGAGACTTCCTAGCTCCACGTAATATCAGTTGGCAAAAATCTCCCAGAGTTCTCCATCTCAACACCAACACCCAGCTTCACTCAATGACCAACAAGCTACAGTGCTGGACACCATATGCCAAACAACTAGCAAGACAGGGACACAACCACACCCATTAGAAGAGAGGCTGCCTAAAATCATAATAAGTCCACAGACACCCCAAAACCCACCATCAGACGTGGACCTGCCCACAAGAAAGACAAGATCCAGCCTCATCCACCAGAACACAGGTACTAGTCCCTTCCACCAGGAAGCCTACACAACCCACTGAAACAATGTTAGACACTGCAGACAGGCACAAGAAAACAACAGAAACTACAAACTTACAGCCTGCACAAAGGAGACCCCAAACACGGTAAGATAAGCAAAATGAGAAGACAGAAAAACATACAGGAGATGAAGGACCAATATAAAAACCCACCAGACCTAAAAAATGAAGAGGAAATAGGCAGTCTACATGAAAACTAATTTAGAATAATGATAGTAAAGATGATCCAAAATCTTGGAAATAGAATAGACAAAATGCAAGAAACTTTTAACAAGGACCTGGAAGAACTAAAGATGAAACAAACAATGATGAACGACAAAATAAATGAAATGAAAAATGCTCTAGATGGGATCAATGGCAGATTAACTGAGGCAGAAGAACGGAAAAGTGATCTGGAAGATAAAACAGTGGAAATAACTACTGCAGAGCAGAAAAAAGAAAAAAAGAATGAAAAGAACTGAGGACAGTCTCAGAGACCTCTGGGACAACATTAAATGCACCAAAATTCGAATTACAGGTGTTCCAGAAGAAAAAGAGAAAAACAAAGGGACTGAGAAAATATTTGAAGAAATTATAGTTGAAAACATCCCTAATATGGGAAAGGAAATAGTTAATCAAGCCATGGAAGCACAGAGAGTCCCATACAGGATAAATCCAAGGAGAAACACCCCAAGACACATATTAATCAAACTGTCAAAAACTCAATACAAAGAAAACATATTAAAAGCAGCAAGGGAAAAACAACAAGTAAAACACAAGGAATCCCCATAAGGTTAACAGCTGAAATTTCAGCAGAAATTCTGCAAGCCCAGAGAGACTGGCAGGACATATTTAAAGTGATGAAGGAGAAATACCTACAACCAAGACTACTCTACCCAGCAGGGATCTCATTCAGATTTGATGGAGAAATTAAAACCTTTACAGAGAAGCAAAAGCTGAGAGAGTTCAGCACCACCAAACTAGCTTTATAACAAATACTAAAGGATCTTCTCTAGGCAAGAAACACAAGAGAAGGAAAAGACCTACAATAACGAACCAAAAACAATTAAGCAAATGGGAATAGAAACATACATATCGATAATTACTTTAAATGTAAATGGATTAAATGCTCCCACCAAAAGACACAGACTGGCTGAATGGATACAAAAACAAGACCCATATATATGCTGTCTACAAGAGACCCACTTCAGACTTAGAGAAACATACAGACTGAAAGTGAGGGGATGGAAAAACATATTCCATGCAAATGGAAACAAAAAGAAAGTTGGAGTAGGAATTCTCATATCAGAACAAAATAGACTTTAAAATAAAGACTGTTAGAAGAGACAAAGAAGGACACTACATAATGATCAAGGGATTGCTCCAAGAAGAAGATATAACAAATGAAGATATTTATGCACTCAACATAGGAGCACCTCAATACATAAGGCAAATACTAACAGCCATAAAAGGGGAAATCGACAGTAACACATTCATAGTAGGAGTCTTTAACACCCCACTTTCACCAATGAACAGATAATCCAAAATGAAAATAAATAAGGAAACAAAAGCTTTAAATGATATATTCAACAAGATGGACTTAATTGATATTTATAGGACATTCCATCCAAAAACAACAGAATACACATTTTTCTCAAGTGCTCATGGAACATCCTCCAGGATAGATCATAACCTGCATCACAAATCAAGCCTTGGTAAATTTAAGAAAATTGAAATTGTATCAAGTATCTTTTCTGACCACAATGCTATGAGACTAGATATCAATTACAGGAAAAGATGTGTAAAAAATACAAACACATGGAGGCTAAACAATGCACTACTTAATAACGAAGTGATCACTGAAGAAATCAGAGAGGAAATCAAGAAATACCTAGAAACAAATGACAATGGAGACACGACGACCCAAAACCTATGGGATGCAGCAAAAGCAGTTCTAAGAGGGAAGTTTATAGCAATACAATCCTACCTTAAGAAACAGGAAACATCTCGAATAAAAAACCTAACATTGCACCTAAAGCAATGAGAGAAAGAAGAACAAAACAAACAAACAAACAAAAAGTAAACAGAAGGAAAGATATAATAAAGATCACTTCAGAAATAAATGAAAAATAAATGAAGGAAACGATAGCAAAGATCAATAAAACTAAAAGCTGGTTCTTTGAGAAGATAAACAAAATAGATAAACCATTAGCCAGACTCATCACAAAAACAAGGGAGAAGACTCAAATCAATAGAATTAGAAATGAAAAAGGAGAAGTAACAACTGGCACTGCAGAAACACAAAAGATCATGAGAGATTACTACAAGCAACTCTATGCCAATAAAAGGGACAACCTGGAAGAAATGGACAAATTCTTAGAAATGCACAACCTGCCAAGACTGAATCAGGAAGAAATAGAAAATATGAACAAACCAATCGCAAACACTGAAATTGAAACTGTGATTAAAAATACTCTAACAAACAAAAGCCCCGGACCAGATGGCTTCACAGGCAAATTCTATCAAACATTTAGATACGTGCTAACACCTATCCTTCTCAAAGTCTTCCAAAATATAGCAGAGGGAGGAGCACTTCCAAACTCATTCTACGAGGCCACCATCACCCAGATACCAAAATCAGACAAAGATGTCACAAAGCAAGAAAACTACAGGCCAATATTTTTGATTAACAAAGATGCCAAAATCCTCAACAAAATAGTAGCAAAAAGAATCCAACAGCACATTAAAATGATCATACACCATGATCAAGTGGGGTTTATTCCAGGAATGCAAAGATTCTCAATATATGCAAATCAATCAATGTGATACACCATATTAACTAATTGAAAGAGAAAAATGATATGGTAATCTCAATAGATGCAGAGAAAGTTTTTGACAAAATTCAACACCCATTTATGATAAAAACCCTCCAGAAAGTAGGCATAGAGGGAACTTTCCTCAACATAATAAAGACCATATATGACAAACCCACAGCCAACATCGTCCTCAATGGTGAAAAACTGAAAGCATTTTCACTAAGATCAGGAAGAAGAAAAGGATGCCCACTCTCACCACTCTTTTTCAACATAGTTTTGGAAGTTTTAGCCACAGCAATCAGAGAAGAAAAGGAAATAAAACGAATCCAAATCAGAAAAGAAGAAGCAAAACTGTCACTGTTTGTGGATGACATAATTCTATACATAGAGAATCCTAAAGATGCTACCAGAAAACTACTAGAGTTAATCAATGAATTTGGTAAAGTGCCAGGATACAAAGTTAATGCACCAGAATCTCTGGCATTCCTATACAATAGTGATGAAATATCTGAAAGTGAAATCAAGAAAAAACTCTCATTTACCATTTCAAAAAAAGGAATAAAATATGTAGGAATAAACCTACCTAAGGAGACAAAAGACCAGTATGCAGAAAATTATAAGACACTGGTGAAAGAAATTAAAGATGATACAAATAGATGGACAATTATACCATGTTCTTGGATTGATAGAATTGACATTGTGAAAATAACTACTACCCAAAGCAATCTACAGATTCAATGCAATCCCTATCAAATTAACACTGGCATTTTTCACATAGCTAGAACAAAAAAAATCACAATTGGTATGGAAATACAAAAGACCCTGAATAGCCAAAGCTATCTTTAGAATGAAAAACAGAGCTGGAGGAATCATGCCTGCTTCAGACTATACTATAAAGCTACAGTAATCAAGACAGTATGGTACTTGCCCAAAAAAAGAAATATAGATCAATGGAACAGGATAGAAAGCCCAGAGATAAACCCACGTACATATGGTCACCTTATCTTTGATAAAGGAGGCAGGAACGTACAGTGGAGAAAGGGCAGCCTCTTCAATAGTGGTGCTGGGAGAACTGGACAGCTACATGTATAAGTATGAGATTAGAACACTCACTAACACCATACATAAAAACAAGCTCACAATGGATAAAAGACCTAAACATAAGGCCAGAAACTATCAAAGTCTTAGAGGAAAACATAGGCAGAACACTCTATGACATAAATCACAGCAAGATTCTTTTTGGACCACCTCCTAAAGAAACGGAAATAAAAACAAAAATAAACAAATGGGACCTAAGGAATCTTCAAAGCTTTTGCATAGCAAAGGAAACCATAAACAAGACTAAAAGACAACCCTCAGAATGGGAGAAAATATTTGCAAATGAAGCAACTGACAAAGGATTAATATCCAAATTTACAAGCAGCTCATGCAGCTCAATAACAAAGAAAACAAATAACTCAGTCCAGAAATGGTCAGAAGACCTAATTAGCCACTGCTCCAAAGAATATATACAGATTGCCGCCCAATACATGAAAGAATGCTCAACATCATGAATCATTAGAGAAATGCAAATCAAAACTATAGTGAGATATCATCTCACACCGTCAGGATGGCCATCATCAAAAAATCTAGAAACAATAAATGCTGGAGAGGGTGTGGAGAAAAGGGAACACTCTTGTACTTCTGGTGGGAATGTGAACTGGTACAGCCACTATGGAGAACAGTGTACAGGTTCCTTAAAAATCTACAAATAGAACTACCATATGACCCCGCAATCCCACTACTGGGCATATACCCTGAGAAATCCATAATTCAAAAAGACTCATGTACCAAAATGTTCATTGCAGCTCTTTTTACAGTAGCCAGGAGATGGAAACAACCTAAGTGCCCATCATCAGATGAATGGATAAAAAAGACGTGGGACATATATGGAATGGAATATTACTCAACCATTAAAAGAAACGAAGTTGAGTTATTTTTAGTGAGGTGGATGGACCTAGTGTCTGTCATACAGAGTGAAGTAAGTCAGAAAGAGAGAGACAAATACCGTATGCTAACACATATATATGGAATGTAAGAGAATAAAAATGTCATGAAGAACCTAGGGATAAGACAGGAATAAAGACACAAACCTACTGGAAAATGGACTTGAGGATATGGGGAGGGGGAAGTGTAAGCTGTGACAAAGTGACAGTGGCATGGACATATATACACTACCAAACGTAAAATAGATAGCTAGTGGGAAGCAGCTGTATAGCATAGGGAGATCAGCTCGGTGCTTTGTGACCACCTAGAGGGGTGGGATAAGGAGTGAGGGAGGGAGGGAGATGCAAGAGGGAAGAGATATGAGAACTTATGTATATGTATAACTGATTCACTTTGTTATAAAGCAGGAATTAACACACCATTGTAAAACAATTATACTACAATAAAGATGTAAAAAAAAAAGGAAATAATCAGCAAACAAGCAAATACAAACAAAGAAACAAAAATTAATAAATGAGACAGTTTCTGGGCTTAAGAATTTTGTTTGCAATCTAATGTTTATTTTGTTGATTTGGCTGCACAAACCATTACAGTAAGTCTCTTGGGGAAAAATATTTTGTTGCTTTTAATATAGGAGTCAGCAATCTAAGGCTGTCAGGCAAAATCCACTGCCTGGTTTTGTATAGCCTGCAAGCTAAAAATGGTTTTCACATTTTTAAATGGTTTTAAAAAATCAAAAGGATAGTATTTCATCATAATTACATCAAATTCCAATTTCAATACCCAAAAATAAAATTTTATTGCAAAAAAAAGAATGACTATCTACTCTAACATGTCATTTAAGGCCAATAGTTCTTTGTTGATTTTCTGTCTGGATAATCTACCCATTGATAAAGTGACGTATTGAACTTTCCTACTATTATTTTATTTCTGTCTATTGCATTTTTCTTCTTAGTTCTGTTAACATTTGTGTTATATATTTAGGTGCTTCTGTATTGGATTTATAAATGTTATATCCTCTTGTTGGATTGACCCTTCTTGGTGTCTTATTACAGTTTTAATTTTAAAGTCTATATTGTCTGCTCTAAGTACAGATACCCCAGCTTTCATTTGGGTTCCATTTGCAGAGAATAACTTTTTCCATCCCTTCATTTTTAGTCTGCATGTTCTTACATCTGAAGAGAGTTTTTTGTAGGCAACATGTAGATGGGTGTTATTTTTTAATGCACTCAACCACTCTATGCCTTTTTGTTGGAGAATTTAGTCCATTTACATTTAACCTAATTATTGATGATTATGTACTTATTGCCATTTTGATATTAGTTTTCTGGCTGTTTTTGAGTTCCTCTGTTTACTTCTTTTATTGATTTCTTCCCCTGTAGTTTGATGACTTTCTTTAGTGGTATGCTTAGGTTTCTTTCTCATTATCTTTTGTGTATCTACTACACGTTTTTGCTTTCCAGTTACCATGAGGTTATATATAAAATTTATATTTATAACAATCTTTCTACTTTGATAACTTAGATTTGAACACATTCTAAAGCTCTACATTTACTTTCTCCCTTCATATTTCATTTTTTTTTTATGTCACCTTTTATATCATTTCATCTTATCTATTCCTTTTGCTTGTCTGGAAAACTCTTCCAGATTCTTAGGCAGCAGCTTTTTAAGAATGCAAATATATGCTGTCCTGTAAGCACCACTGGCCACGAAATCCAGAGAACATGGAGAGGTTCCCTGCATGGCAGTTGAAAAACTGGGGCTTCAGATGACTCTCTAAGCTCCTTTCTGGGAGTTCAAATCAGCTTTATTACATGATTAAGATGTTATCTGATAGAGTTTTCTACTTTGTATAGCTATTCTACATGATAAGTATCTTGTATTCAGAAATCTTGAAATTGTATAAATATACCACTCTTCAAATATTTTCATTTGTGTAATAGTATATATTGATGTCTTTTTCACTAATTAATTATTCTTCTAATGGTTACAAAATAGTGATTTTTCCAATTGCTTCAGTTTTTCTACATTCATTAGTTGTCATTCTGTTAAAAGGAGAGTTTCCTTTGTCTGTTCTCTTCTCTTCTTTCTCCCTTTCTTTCTTTCTTTCTTTCTCTCTTTCTTTTTTTCTCCTTTTCTTTCTTTCTTTGTAGTGGGTTTTGTGGATTTCCATTTTATCCAATGATTTAGAATACAAATTTTAAAAGATTCTCAAATTGTTTTAGTTTAAGGTTAATAAGAACCCTATAAGCCTAGCTTCTTTTTCCTTTTAACTTACCCCCTTTATTCTTTGAGCATTTTTTACTTTCTGGCCCAGCAAAATGGTCTAGGCTTATTTTGTACATTCCTTCTGCTCCCCTGGGTTTATTTTACTGGGAACAATATATGGAAACCAAGATCTGGACATCAGTGTTCTTGCTGATACTGGAGTGTCATTGCTCCCAGTCATTTCAGTGAAGAGAGTTGGGAAATTAGTGTAAGTAAACACACACACACTCACACACACACACATATCTATACTTACTTTTATATGTATCCACATACATCTATATTTAAATATAAAAGCATATATAAATATGTAAATATTTAAAAATATAAATGTGATATGTACATATATACAATATATAATTGTATATATGTAAAAGCATGACATTATACCAATATCTACAATTCTAATCCAATGTCTCATGTGCATTCCAGTTTTTTCTTTTCCTGTATTTTAACTCCCCAATCCAACACTGTGGATCTTGGTACCTATTATCCCCAATCTATCAGATCTTACCTGCATGGGTTTCAATTGCACCAGGCCATTTCTTCAGCTTGCTGGGTCCAGTCTTCCTTGTTTCCTTGTATGGACCCCACTGCTGCAAGTTTGAAGGAAAGGGGAGAGATAATGCTATATATTTTTTTATTAGATCTTTCTATGTATATCCTTCTTTTCCATCACTATTGAGAGTTTTTGAGAGCAAAAATTAAATCTTACACTTCAATGTGTCTCTTAAAATTGTCCAGCACAATGCCTTACCCAAAATTTGTAACTGGAAATCTATGGGATGAATTCTACCAACACACATGTTTTATTTAGCCTGCTTTTAAAACAAAAGCTTTAAAACAAAAATATTTATTTAAAACAAAAATAATGTATTTTAAAACAAATATAATGTATTGAAAAATAAACTAAACAAAATATGTTTTTTAATAATGATTTTATTTCAAAGTTTATTTTATAGAAATTTTACACATAGTTTTCAATTTCTGACTTATCTCAAAAATCAGACGTTATGGCATCAGTACTTATACTCCTAAACAAGAGGGAGAAAAACAAATGAGTGCCTGCTTCTGTATGTAGATGGACACTTACTAATAGTTCAGCTCGGATCTCCTGCCACAGTTTGTTTCACTGACTACCTGGCATTTGATGGAATTTGAGTTTATATCCTGGCACACAGGAGGCACTGGTTGAAACTATGAAATTTGTTAGTTAATTGATTACTCAAGGTCAAATTTAGAGTTCCAAGTCAACTGAATCTGTCTTTTCTAATAAAGCTCTGACAGTTTTTCTTTGTTGTTTACCCCACTACATACCTAATTTCAGAAATCTGGTCACTGCCATCTATGAATCATAGTAACTTCACCAGAGGATATTACTTGCAGTTCTCTAGAAGTGGAGGAGAGTGTGTTAGAACCATTAGTTTCAGGGGAATAAAAATTGCTCATTCATAATTTTGTGTGTGTGGTCTATGAGCTGTAAAGACCACTTAAGCTCTCTGCTTCATACAGTATTAGGTAAACATTTAAGAGGTAAATACTTTTATCCATCTTTGCTTCCAGCACATAAATAGACCATGAAAACTCCAGAGGGCTGGCTTGATATATGTTTCACTTTATTATTTTTCTTAAGCTGAGTTCTCAGTAATACCTTGTGTAGATGAAGGTAAGTGGACCATGCTCAGTGTGAGGGAAGAAAGGCAGATGTATCTGTGAAGCTATGTCATATATATATATATATATATATATATATATATATATAGAGAGAGAGAGAGAGAGAGAGAGATTGAGGGAAGAAAGGCAGATGTATCTGTGAAGCTATGTCATATATATATATATATATATATATATATATATATATAGAGATAGAGAGAGAGAGAGAGAGAGAGAGAGAGAGAGAGACAGACAGACAGACAGACAGACAGACAGACAGAGAGACAGACAGAGACAGACACAGAGATGGAGACAGACACAGAGACACAGAGACAGAGAGGAAGAGAAAGAGAAATCTCTTTGTCCATGAGAAAGACATTTATTCCCAGGAAAATAATTGTCTGTTAATTTGTGAATTTATAGGCCAGTTGGAAAGAACTGAGGAAATAAAGTCACTAAAATAGTTATCAAAACAGTTATTATATTAATATATAATATTTTGCAAGGCTTGTGATTATATACCATGTTTAATACCTATAGGTATTTCTCTGCTAATTGTAGACATATGTCACTTTTTTTACTGTATTTTCCAATATGTTAGTTGGTGGTATATCAGTTGATGGTAATTTAACGTGATATATCTCAGTTGACAGTGACTCTACCTCGAAAAATGAAAATGACACTAAATTGATGGTGAGGCTGAATATTTTTTATGTTTATTTTTATCTCCTCTATCAATTATTAATCCATATCACTGAGATGTTACTGAGTTGTATAGACACATTACATATTAAGATGATCAAAACTTTTTTCCTACTTGACAGAATTACATCTCCTAGGTGACTCTTGCTCTTTTATTGATATTTACAGCTCTCATCTACAAAATTTAAAAATTTTAAGTTGTCAGATTTTTAATTTTTCTCCTTTTGATTCATTCCTTTTTATGGTTTGAGCACTTTTCTCTCTCTGAATTGAAAACAATAAAAATATGTTTGTATTATTAGACACTGGGTGATGTGATAGTCTTTGGTTATACATGGGCAACCAACACAAGGACCTTCTATCAATAAGCTCCCAGTTGGTTTAACAAAAATAGATATGTCAACAATTACCTTCATTCCCCACCTCTTTTACTGTCCTCTTTGCCATTTAGGCCACAGGGAACTTAAAGGGCAGGGTTTGAGAGTTTAGTTATGGATGATAATGAAAAAAAAAAAATACTGTTCTCCTCAGTATCAAACTCACATACTGACTCCAAATTGAAATTCATGGGGAAACTTTTCTCACTAATTTAATACGGTCAGTGTACATCTCAGAGGAGCAAACACTTCAACATGTTTCTTACACAGACAGACACCCAGACACAAACACACATTCTCATGCTGTGATTTACAACTGCCAGAGAAATGTTGAAGGTGAAAAAGAGGAAATCAGGGACACGTCTCTGTCCATTAATAAAATTAAAGGTTTTACTTTTGCTGGGAGAGTGTGATTTAAGGGTTAATCAGCACCATGGTCCTTGCACATTATGTAAGAAAATATAAATTCTTGGCTACTGAATCTGTTCTTGGAAGCTCCAGGGGAAATTTCTGCCAGTCTGCTGATAACCTTTTATGCTGGCTTGAATATTTCTCCTTGTGTAATTGGGTTTGCTTGCTATATGTAAAAAGTGGCTGCTGGCTAATCGTCTGACTCTTTTTGTACGTATTTGAGTAGGACAGTTTACTTGTGCAGATGAAGCTTCTTATGTTCAGTTTTTCTCCACTCTGCTTGCAAGGACTCGGACTGCTCTATTTGCTTTGCACAGTCCCATTAAATTATTCAATGACATCCACATTCATATGTCTTTAGAACATTGGCTCCAAATGTGTCATATTCAAAAGAAAGCCATTATTTTTAGGCCATTGAAATCAGAAACAATATCATAAAGAAAAAGATTCTAAAAGTAGATTGTTCATTCATGTAGGGTACAACAGACTCTTCTCCAAGTTCTGTAAGTTGATTTCTCTTTAATATCAAGGCACGACTTTCTGTGGAATTTAAATAAAAGCCATTTCTCTCTTTCATTGAGGCCAAAGATGAGGGCAAGAAAAAGAACATGAGGGGCAAAGATATCTGAATGCCCTTGTTGTTTCTTTCCTTTGGGAATATCTACATGAAATTGCCAATGTAACCTCTGTCCCTCTTGAGGCCAGCACTGAGAGTTCTGAATGAGAATCTTATAAATATCCCATTTGTTCATATATATAATTTTGAGGAATATCCATCATGTTAATTCATTTAGGGAATATAAGTATTATATAAATCTAATGGACACTATGGGCAAATAATTTAATTATAAAATGTAAGGAAACACACACATGCACACACACACACACACACACACACACACACACACACACATGACTGGCAGTATTACAACAGCTGCTGCAGAAACCTGCAAATATATATTTTGGTGCTTGCTGTGGTGCCCTGGTACATGATCCTGGTTTTATATATGATGTACCCTAGTATGAAAGGATTGATCACGTAAGAAGGTCTTTCATTTAGGATCTTCCAGGACAGTGGTCACCTTTTTGAGTTAAATGTAATCAGGTTATTCTGTCCACCTGTGGAAATCCTTGGTTCACGTAGTCAAATGACTCTTCCCAACCACATACATTCTCTGTTTTCAAAACAAAGCAAAGTCAAAAAAAAATCATCAATGACAACATGTAGAGCCTCAACAAATTTCAGGAAAGTAAGAGAGGGAAATCTTAGGTTTTTCTCCCTGTGATCATGTTTTCCCCTTCTCTCCAATTGTTTTTTGTTCCTAAACACTTTATTTCAGGACCCATTCACCAGCCCTTGCCTTTCTCTTTTCCAGTCCATTTTATGATTCATATTTCTATTTTACAATCATATTACACAGTATAAAGGGATGATATATCTGGAATCTCTGCTTTCCTGTACTCAGAGACTGGAAATAAGTTATTTTTTTTGTCCTTTGACCTCCTGAAGTCATCTTCACCTGCCAACCATGAGTACATTAGCAGTGTACAGAAAAATGAACTGGCTGTAGGAAAGTTATAATATAATGAAAAGTAAACAAAGATTTGGGTTCAGAAGTACTAAGTTCTTATTCCTAGAGCCAGTGCCATATTTGCATGTTACATAATTGTGATTAATCATTTGATCTACCTGAATCTTAATTTTCATTTTCAGCAAATAGTCTAGCACCATTTGAGGATGAATGAAATGGTGTAAAAAAAAAAAAAAACCTTTAAATTGAAAAATTTTTGGTTCAAATTCAAAAACTAAATTCTTATATGAACATGATTCTTGCTACCTGGTGAGAGGTGGTGAAGTAGAAGGCAGCCCAGGTTGTGATGGAAATGGGAAAAAGTTTAGTCTAGAAAATTGTTGAGAAAACATCATGAGGAAAGTTGAGTAAATAATCATGGAACAAGGAGGAGTTAGGAAGTAATCTGGAATAAGCCAAAAACCAGAAACATTATAGAAAACAGAAGTGGAAAGAGTATAATTAATTTTATTATTATTATTTTAAGAAGAACTTGTGTCCTACTGGATTTAAGTAGCCATTCCTCTTATGCCAGCACACATCCATACAGTGCAGGATAAATATGAGTGCTTGTAATGCTCAGTTTATAATTTAAATTTAAGGCATCCCCAAGAAACAAAACCTCAAAATGAGAGAAACAATACCAAGACTACAGAATCCCCAATTTCAAAGGAAAAATAATATAATAAAGTTCATTCAGCTTGACTCAAAACCATAAGATTTGTGCTTGGATTATCTAAGTAATTATCCTGATTATAACTTCATGAGCAAAAGCAGAGATAAGGAAAACCTCATTTTTCTCCTACAGGTGTGTTTCATTTGAAACGTGCCATTTTATATGCAGCAACTTTTATTTAAACCAACTAGGTTTCAAACAGGTAGAAAAGTAACTAATGAGTTAATGTCATGGAAGGTGGTCAAAATTTTAAAGGCATTAAGGAAACTGAATAAATATGCCCAATCTCCAGGAAAAAATCAAGTGAAGAAATATTTGTGTGGTTATTGTTAACACTGGCCTAATCTCTTTGCTCAAATGTATAGAACATTAAGCACTGAATGGATGTGTTAAACAGAAATATTACATATTACAAAGGTGAAGCAATTCACTGTATATCCAGAAGGCAGTTATTCTAAGAGAGAGAGAGAGAGGAGAGAGAATGCACTATGTAATACTCTTTCATTCTAATGCCAAAGCCATTAAAGTAGGGATACAATATGTTAACTCACTGGCATTCTTCATTTTTAACAGAATAGGTTTCCCAGGGACAGTACTGAGAAGGATATCTTCATTACATTGTTGAGGCAAAAATCATTCAGTAGGAAAATATAGAAGGTATGGTTGATGAATAAACTACAGAGTACAATTCTTTTTATCTTTTCTTTTTCTTCTCTGTGGTTTTCACTTTACTCTCTTATCATCTTCATTGATATCAAAGAATGGAAGAGCACTAAAACTTGATAACATTTGAAGTTATAATGCTTTTAGACATAGCTTTAAAACTGATGAGTGATGAAAGCTATAATTTCTAGTATCAATTGACACTTTCTCTTCCACCTTTCATGAATTCAAAGAGCTTTGGGCTCCAATCTGCTTTTTTTTTTTTTTTTGCTGTTTCCCTGACCATTTTTATTTTAAATTTATTTATTTGAATAAATAATACATTCTTATAAAAAAATAACATACAGAGTGAAAAGAGAAAAAAAAAGTGTAAAGAGTAAGTTACTCTGCATTCCCCATTCCTGACTTTTAATTCTCCAATTCCCTTATCCATTTCTTGTGTCATTTAGAGGTTATCTAGAAATAGACATGTATTTTCACCTCCCCCCCAAAAAAAAAGAAACAAATGGTTACAGACCATTTGTGATTCATAACCTTCTTCATTTAACATCCTTTGGGCCATGTGCCATATCAGTACATATAGAAAATACCTCATTAAGCAAAATGCTTCAGAACATTCTATCATATGGACATGTCTTAGACTGCTCTGTAGGTTTAACAGCTGTATTTTATTTATTTATTTTAATTTTTTTTTAATTAAAAAAAATTTTGTTATGTTCATTTGATTTATTTTTTAACATCTTTATTGGAATATAATTGCTTTAAAATGGTGTGTTAGTTTCTGCTTTATAACAAAGTGAATCAGCTAGACATCTACATATATCTCCATATCTCTTCCCTCTTGCATCTCCCTCCATCCCACCCTCCCTATCTCACTGCTCTAGGTGGTCACAAAGCACCAAGCTGATCTCCCTGTGCTATGCGGCTACTTCCCATTAACTATCGGTTTTACATTTGGTAGTGTGTATATGTCCATGCTACTCTCACTTTTTCCCATCTTACCCTTCCCCCTCACTGTGTCCTCAAGTCAATTCTCTAGTAGATCTGTGTCTTTATTCCCATTCTGCCCTTAGGTTCTTCATGACCATTTCTTTTTTTTTTTTTTTTTAGATTCCATATATATGTGCTAGCATATGGTATTTATTTTTCTCTTTCTGACTTAACTTCACTCTGTATGAGAAGCTCTAGGTCTATTCACCTCCCTACAAATAACTCAGTTTCGCTTCTTTTTATGGCTGAGTAATATTTCATTGTATATATGTGCCACATCTTCTTTATCCATTCATCTGTCGATGGTCACTTAGGTTGCTTCCATGTCCTGGCTATTATAAATAGAGCTGCAATGAACATTGTGGTACATGAGTCTCTTTGAATTATGGTTTTCACAGGGTATATGCCCAGTAGTGGGATTGCTGGGTCACATGGTAGTTCTATTTTTAGTTTTTTAAGGAACCTCCATACTGTTCTCCATAGTGGCTGTACCAATTCACATTCCCACCAGAAGTACAAGAGTGTTCCCTTTTCTCCACATGCTCTCCAGCATTTACTCTTTGTAGATTTTTTGATGATGGAGATTATGACTGGTATGAGATGATATTTCATTGTAGTTTTGATTTGCATTTCTCTCATGATTAATGATGTTGAACATTCTTTCATGTGTTGGATGGCAATCTGTATATCTTCTCTGGAGAAATGTCTATTTAGATCTTCTACCCATTTTTTGATTGGGTTGTTTGTTTTTTTGATATTGAGCTGCATGGTCTGCTTGTAAATTCTGGAGACTAATCCTTTGTCAGTTTCTTCATTTGCAAACATCTTCTCCCATCCTGAGGGCTATATTTTCGTGTTTCTATGGTTTCCTTTGCTGTGCAAAAGCTTTTAAGTTTCATTAGGTACCATTTCTTTATTTTTGTTTTTATTTCCATTTCTTTAGGCAGTGTGTCAAAAAGAATCTTGCTGTGGTTTGTGCCACGGACTTTTCTGCCTATGTTTGGCTCTAAGAGTTTTAGAGTGTCTGCCCTTACATTTAGGTCTTTAATCCATTTTGAGTTTATTTTTGTGTATGGTGTTAAGGAGTGTTCTAATTTCATTGTTTTACATATAGCGGTCCAGTTTTCCCAGCACCACATATTGAAAAGGCTGTCTTTTCTCTATTGCATATTCTTGTGTGCTTTATCAAAAATAAGTTGACCATATGTGCATAGCTTTATCTCTGGGTTTTCTATCCTATTATTTTGATCTATATTTCTGTTTTTGTGCCCGTACCATACTGTCTTGATTACTGTAGCTTTATAGTATAGTATGAAGTCAGGGAGCCTGATTCCAACAGCATAGTTTTTCTTTCTCAAGATTGCTTTGGCTATTTGGGGTGTTTTGTGGTTACATACAAATTGTGAATTTTTTTGTTCTAGTCTGTGAAAAATGACACTGATAGTTTGATAGGAATTGCATTAAATTGGTAGATTGATTTGGGTATTACAATCATTTTCACAATGCTCATTCTTCCAATCCAAGAACATGGTATATCTCACCATCTGTTTGTATCATCTTTAATTACTTTCATTAGTGTCTTAGAGTTTTCTGCATACAGGTATTTTTTTCTCCTTAGGTAAGTTTATTCCTCGATATTTTATTCTTTCTGTTGCAATGATAAATGGGAGTGTTTCCTTAATTTCACTTTCAGATTTTTCATCATTAGTGTATAAGAATGCAAGAGATTTCTGTGCATTAATTTTGTATCCTGCTACTTTAGAAAATTAATTGATTAGCTCTAGTAGTTTTCTAGTATCTTCTGTAGGATTCCCTATGTATAGCATCATGTCATCTGCAAACAGAGCTTTCTTCTTCTTTTCCAATTTGGATTCCTTTTATTTCTCTTTCTTCTCTGATTGCTATGGGTAACACTTTCAAAACAATGTTGAATAATATTGTTGAGAGTAGGCAACCTTATCTTTTTCCTGATCTTATTAGAAATGGTTTCAATTTTTCACCTTGAGGAAAATGTTGGCTGTGGGTTTCTCTTATATGGCCATTATTATGTTGAGGTAAGTTCCCTCTATGCTTACTTTCTGGAGGGTATTTATAATAAATCGGTGTTGAATTTTGTCGAAAGCTTTCTCTGCACCTATTGAGGTGATCATATGGTTTTTATTCTTCAGTTTTTTAATATGGTGTATCACATTGATTGATTTGCATATTTTGAAGAATCCTTACATTGCTGGGATAAGCCCCACTTCATCATGGTGGATGATACTTTTAATGTGCTGTTGGATTCTGTTTGCTAGTATTTTGTTCAGGAATTTTGCATCTATGTTCATCAGTGATATGGGCCTGTAGTTTTCTTTCCTTGTGACATCCTTGTCTGGTTTTGGTATCAGGGTGATTTTGGCCTCCTAGAATGAGTTTGGGAGTGTTCCTCCCTTTTCTATATTTTGGAAGAATTTGCAAAGGATAGATTTTAACTCTTCTCTGAATGTTTGATAGAATTTGCCTGTGAAGCTGTCTGGTCATGGGCTTTTGTTTGTTGGAAGATTTTTAATCACAGTTTCAATTTCAGTGTTTGTGATTGGTCTGTTTATATTTTCTATTTCTTCCTGGTTCATTCGCAGCAGTTGTGCATTTCTAAGAATTTGTCCATTTCTTCCAGGTTGTCCATTTTATTGGCATATAGTTGCTTGCAGTATCTTTCATGATCCTTTGTATTCCTGCAGTGTCAGTTGTTACTTTTCCACTTCTATTGATTTGAGTCTTTTTCCTTTTTTTCTTGATGAGTCTGGCTAATGGTTTATCAATTTTGTTTATCTTCTCAAAGAACCAGCTTTTATTTTTATTGATATTTGCTATTGTTTCCTTCATTTATTTTTCATTTATTTCTGATCTGATCTTTATGGTTTCTTTCCTTCTGTTAACTTTGGGGTTTCTTTTTGTTCTTCTTTCTCTAATTGCTTTAGGTGTAAGGTAAGGTTGTTTATCTGAGATGCTTCTTGTTTCTTAAGGTAGGATTGTATTGCTATAAACTTCCCTCTTAAAACTGCTTTTGATGCATCACATAGGATTTGGGTCATTGTGTTTTCATTGTCATTTGTTTCTAGGTATTTTTTGATTTCCTCTTTGAATTCTTCAGTGATCTCTTGGTTATTAAGTAGTGTGTTGTTTAACCTCCATGTGTTTGTATTTTTTCCAGATTTTTTCCTGTAATGGATATCTAGTCTCATAGTGTTGTGGTCAAAAAGATCCTTGATACGATTTCAATTTTGTAAAATTTACCAAGGCTTGATTTGTGACCCACAATATGATCTATCCTGGAGAATGTTCCATGAGCACTTGAGAAGAAAGTGTATTTTGTTGTTTTTGGATGGAATGTCCTATAAATATCAATTAAGTCCATCTTATTTAATATATCATTTAAAGCTTGTGTTTCCTTATTTATTTTCATTTTGGGTGATCTGTCCTTTGGTGAAAGCAGGGTTTGAAGTCCCCTACTATGATTGTGTTACTGTTGATTTTCCCTTTTATGGCTGTTAGTTGTTGCCTTATACATTGAGGTCCTCCTATGCTGGGTGCATAAAGATTTACAATTGTCATATCTTCTTGGATTGATCCCTTGATCATTATGTAGTGTCCTTCTTTGTCTCTTGTAATAGTTTTTATTTTAACGTCTATTTTTTCTGTTAGGGGAAGTGCTACTCCAGCTTTGTTTTGATTTTCATTTGCATGGAATATCTTTTTCCATCCCCTTACTTTCAGTCTGTTTGTATCCCGAGATCTGAAGTGGTTCTCTTGCAGACAGCATATATCCTGTCTTGATTTTGTATTCATTCAGCCAGTCTATATCTTTTGGTTGAAGCATTTAATCCATTTTCATTTAAGGTAATTTTCAATATATGTATTCCTATTACTATTTTCTCAATTGTTTTGCGTTTGTTACTGTAAGTCTTTTCCTTGTCTTGTGTTTCCTGCCTAGAGAAGTTCCTTTAGCATTTGTTGTAAAGCTGGTTTGGTGGTGCTGAATTCTCTTAGCTTTTGCTTGTCTGTAAAGGTTTTAATTTCTCCATCAAATCTGAAAGAGATCCTTGCTGCATAGCATAATCTTGGTTGTACGTTTCTCCTTTTCATCACTTTAAGTATGCCCTGCCACCCCCTTCTGGCTTGCAGAGCTTCTGATGAAACTTTAGCTGTTAACCTTATAGGGACTCCGTTGTATGTTTTTGTTGTTGTTGTTTTCCCTTGCTGCTTTGAATATTTTTCCTTTGTATTTAATTTTTGATAGTTTGACTAATATGTGTCTTCACATGTTTTGCCTTGGATTTGCCCTGTATGGGATTCTCTGCACTTCCTGGACTTGATTGACTATTTCCTTTCCCATATTACAGAATTTTTCAACTGTAATTTCTTCAAATATTTTCCCAGTCCCTTTCATTTTCTCTTCTTCTTCTTGGACCCCTATAATTCAAATGTTGGTGTGTTTAATTTTGTCCCAGAGGTCTCTGAGACTGTCCTCTTTTTTTTTTTTTTTTTCATTATTTTCTCTTTTTTCTGCTCTGCAGTAGTTTTTTCCATTCTTTTGTCTTCTAGGTCACTTATCCGTTCTTCTGCCTCAGTTATTCTGCTATTGATTCCTTCTGGAGAATTTTTAACTTCATTTATTGTGTTGTTTATCATTTTCTGTTTGCTCTTTAGTTCATCTAGGTCTTTGTTAAATGTTTCTTGTATTTTCTCCTTCCTCTTTCCAAGATTTTGGATTATCATTACTCTCATTACTCTGAATTCTTTTTCAGGTAGACTGCCTATTTCCTCTTCATTTGTTTGGTCTGGTGGGTTTTTACCTTGCTCCTACATCTGCTGTATGTTTCTCTGTCTTTTCATTTTGCTTAACTTACTGTGTTGGGGTTTCCTTTTTTCAGGCTGTGGGTTCACAGTTCCTGGTGTTTTTGGTGTCTTCCCCCATTGGCTAAGTTTGTTTCAGTGGGTGGTGGAAGGGACTGGTGCCTCTGTTCTGGTAGTTGAGGCTGGATCTTGTATTTCTTGTGGGCAGCACCACATCCGGTGATGTGTTTTGGGGTGTCTGTGACCTTATTATGATTTTCGGCAGCCTCTCTGCTAATGGGTGGGGTCATGTTCCTGTCTTGCTAGTTGGCATAGGGTGTCCAGCACTGTAGCTTGCTGGGCATTGAGTGGAGCTGAGTATTGGATTTGAGATGGAGATCTCTGGGAGATTTCCACCGTTTGATATTACCTGTTGCTGGGAGATCTCTGGTGGACCCACATTCTGAACTCAGCACTCCCTCCTCAGAGGCACAGGCCTGATGCCCAGCTGGAGCACCAAGACTGTGATCCACATTGCTCAGGATAAAAGGGAGAAAAAAAGAAAGAAAGAAAAAATATAAAATAGAATAAAGTAAAATAAATATAAAGGTATTAAAATAAAAAAAATTAAAAATAATTATTGAAAATAAAAAAATTAAAAAGTTATTCAAAAAAGAAAGAAAGAAGAGAGCAACCAAACCAAAAAACAAATTCACCAATGATAACATGCACTAAAAACTATACTTAAAAAAAAAAAAAAAAAAAAGGACAGACAGAACTCTAGGACAAATGGTAAAAGCAAAGCTGTACAGACAAAATCACACACAGAAGCACACACATACACACTCACAAAAAGATAAAAAGAAAAAAACAAAAATATATCATTGCTCCCAAAGTCCACGGCCTCAGTTTGGGATGATTCGTTGTCTATTCAGGTATTCCACAGATGCAGAGTACATCAAGTTGATTGTGAAGCTTTAATCCACTGCTCCCAAGGCTGCTGAGAGAGATTTCCCTTTCTCTTCTTTCTTCGCACAGCTCCTGGGTTTCAGCTTTGGATTTGGCTCTGCCTTTGCTTGTATGTCGCCTGAGGGCGTCTTTTCTTAACTCAGACAGGATGGGGTTAAGGTAGCAGCTGATTAGGGGGTTCTGGCTCACTCAGGCCAGTGGGAGGGAGGGGCACGGAACTCGGAGCGAGCCTGTGGTGGCAGAGGCCGGCGTGATGTTGCAACAGCCTGAGGTGCACCATGTGTTCTCCCAGGGAAGTTGTCCCTGGATCACTGGCAGTGGCGGGCTGCACAGACTCTGCCCCAGCGTGTAGCAGACAAACCTCTCAGGCTGTTGAGTACTGTCCGGCACCAATCCTACATGCGGGAATCTCTCTGCTTTGCCCTCCGTGCCCCTGTTGCTAAGCTCTCCTTCATGGGTCTGAAGCTTCCCCCCTTCACCACCCGCAGTCTCTGCCCGTAAAGGGGTTTCCTAGTGCGTGGAAACACTTTCTCCTTCACAGCTCCCTCCTACTGGTGCAGGCCCTGTCCCTATTATTTTGTCTGTGTTTTTTCTTTTTTATTTTGCCCTACCCAGGTATGTGGGGAGTATCTTGCCTTTTGGGATGTCTGAGTTCTTCTGCCAGCATTCAGGAGGTGTTCTGTTGGGGTTGGTCCACGTGTAGATGTATTTCTGATGTAATGGTGGGGAGGAAGGTGATCTCCATGTCTTACTTTTCTGCCATCTTGAAGCTCTTCCCAATCTGCTCTTAGCTATTGTTGAAGGCTTTCATTAGAAATAGCAACTGATACTCACATAGCCCTCAGCAGGGTTTGGCCTTCAATGGGTAGCAAGTGGAAATAGACCTATAAGCAGTAAGCAAGAAGAAACACAGTTTAAGTTTTAGAAAACCATTTGGAAGTGGCTCAGTTAAAATCAAAGAGGATTCATCCTTTCAAAAAAGAACTGCTCATTTAACAGATGATAATTTAAAGCCAGATATAGTTAGGGCACTGTTCTGGGTTCTGAGAAATTGTGTTTACAAAAGGGACATGGATTCTTCATTCATGGAGAGAATAAAAGTGATCAAATGCATTAAGAAATGAATCTCAATGATTTATTTCCCACTCTGGTGGTATTTGCTGTGGAGAAGCACATAATGTCACCCTTTGATCTGAGAACCATGAAAGTCCCCAGAGAGATCTTCCCTTGGGAAATTAGGCTGACCTCTCATGATAGAAAATGAACACTGGTGGTTCAGAAATACTCCTGTTATGGGTTGAATTGTGTCTTTAAAAACATATGTTGAAGTTCTCACCTCAGTATATGAATTTACTTGAAAATAGAATTGTGGGAGATTTAATTAGTTAAGGTGATGTAATGCTGAAATAACATTGACCCCTAACCCAATATGACTTGTGTCTTTATGAGAAGAAGGAAATTTGGACTCAGACACACACAGAAGCAAAACAATGTGGACAATGTGAAGATACAGAGAAGACAACGACCATGTGAAGATGAAGGCAGAGATTGGAATTATGCTGTTGAAAGCCATGAAACACCTACTGTTACCAGAAGATGGATGAAGAAAGGAAGGATCCTTCCCTGGAATTTTAAAAAGATCATGGTCTGGTCAACACCTTGATTTTGGAATTCTAGACTTCACACTGAAAAGAGAATACATTTCTCTGGCTTTAAGCCACTCAGTTTGTGGTACTCTTACTATAGCAACCTTACAAAACTAAAGTCACTTTATGGTACTACATTAGCTATATGATATTCAAGTTTCTGTGCTGTATCCTGAGAATATATATGATAAAACAAACTCATGAGTTCATATAAGAGAGTAAATAACCTATTAAAGGGAACATGTATTTCATATATTTTTTCAAAGTATAACTATTCAGTTGTGGTTAGTGCTAACACAAATAAGTATTGAGCTCCAATTAGAGGCCTAACCTAGTCCATATAAAAATGGATGATTTTCTCAGAAAAAAAGTGACTTTTAAATTAAAGCCCTTAGGAACTTCACTAGAGGTCTCTTTTTTCATTATTGAGTTTTGTCTGATTAGAGCTACAAGAATAGAGAGTGAAATTCTGATATTAATGCTTTCTCAATAAGTATTTGTGGAGGAAATTATGGTAGAAAAGAAGGAAGGAAAGACAAGGAAGAGAAGGAGAGAGGAAGGTGAGAGGAGGAAGTGAGGGAAGGAAAGAAGAAAATAAGGGAGGGAGAAAAAGCAATAAACTGTTAGGGCAATTGATGCATGGCACAAATTTTAAAAAAAGAAAAATATTTTCTCATTGGCTTGGGAAAGATGTCCAATTTTATTTTATATATATATATATATATGTATATATATATATTTGTATATAAACATATATAATATATAATTAAATATATTTATTAGTATGCATGTATTTATATATTTACAAATATAGTATATAATACATATTATATATGTATGCACACATATCAGAGTTAGGAGGGATAAACACTTTCATTCCAAGAAATGTTGAAAATATAATAATGTACAAATCGAGGAACTTCTTGAATTTTCACCAGAACCTTCTATGCACATATTTATGGACTTTGTGGGATGACATACTTATCCAGCAGAAAATCTATTTTTTCTGTAAATAGTGTCAGATATTTTCTCTTTATCAATTAATAAATTGCATTCTAATACATCTTTCAAATTAGGTTGTTAGTCCTAATCTAATAGTTCAGGATTTGCTCTAAGACTAAACTAATAAAATTGAATTTTTGAAATGTACACAATAAAAAGAATTAGAGTCTTTTGAATAGTTATCACACTTGTATCTCTCCAGGAATCCAGGAGAAGTTGTCAACTGACTACTCTGTATCAGTTTATTTTACAGTCATAATTCAAGGTATTGAAGATACAAACATGGTAGACAAGATTAAAAAACAGGTTCATAACCCAACGCACCCACAGTATGGTTAGTGTTATAATATACATATGAAGAAAGTACTTTTGACTCACAGAGGAGACATCTAGACTACCTGGGAAACTCAGGAAAAGCATCGTGCAAGGATGGCATTTGAACTGGTCAGAAGGGTGAGTAGGTGTTTATCAAAAAATAAATGGGGAAATTCACTGCAGTGAGAGAGAAAACTATTTTAGGATTAGGGCATGTTTTCAGATCATCAATGTAATACATTTTAATTCATTAATAATATAGAGATAATAATCACAGTGTAATGAATTTTATAATGCATGAACATTTTTTCTATTTCAATATAATATTTCTTAGACTGATGATATATGTAGCAGTTACCTTCTACTCCAGGGAAATTTCATGTTCCTTCAAAAGTAGGTATTAAGCACCAACTCTGTTTTCATTTCTGAGCTTGATACTTTTAATTATTCCAGAATATATACATCCTTCAGGATTTTTTCCTGAAGGATAATACTCTGTATGATGTCATACATATAATAACAAATAGAGACATCTTTACTTTTAGTGTTCAACCATTTAACAATATGTCTATAGTGACATTTTTTGTATTTCAGAGTAAAATGCTGACTACTTAACAGAAGGTGGATAATTGAAAAAGGTCAGGTTGTTGAGGAAAAGTTAAGGTGTCAAGAAAGCTGAAGGGAAAAGAGAACAACTTTAGGGAAGTCAAATTAAGTGAAGCTATGATTAAACAAATTCAGGTGAAACCGTGTAATTCTAAGTATTCAAGAGACTGATACCTTCTGTGCAACATAAATGAATTTATGAAGAACAATAACAAAATTATAAATTATCAAACTTTCAAGACATCTTATTTTTAATCTGTATTCATGTTTCTTTGTGTGTGTGTGTGTGTGTGTGTGTGTGTATGTGTTTATTGCTCTTCTGTGTCATCATGATTAACAGAATTTCTATATATATGGTCTCAAACTGTGCTTGGCATTTCTTACCTGTATATGAGATGTGGTAAGTGGCACTGTCACAGATAAATACCAAAGGAACTTACATTGGTATAATATATATTATACAAAATGTAGGAATATAAGTAATCCCCACATTTTGAAAGTTTCTACTATTACTTTCTGCTCCTAAATGGTCTAGTAGAACACCTGTAACACAAAGTTTAAAATAATTTTAATATTATCATTCTGGTAATATTTACTTATATATCATCCCTGGATAGCCATAAAATAGACTTCAGTTTTCCAGTTTGAACATGTATGAATTAGAAAACATACATGGATTAGAAAACATAAAATTTCTATTTTGCTTCATCTGCCCATTTACATTACAAATGAAAAGATGACAGTAGCCATGTCTCATGCCTTTCAATATATGCTGCAATCTTTATAGATAGAAGTACTAAATAATTGCTGATTACTTGGTTTTCAAAAAGTATAGCTTCTAGGATCATAATAGTTCTGATATACTAGACTTTACAAGTGATTATCTATTGCATAATTACCTACTATATTCATAGCACAGCAATGATATTTCAAGAATCTGGAGAAAACACTATATGTATTATATTTAAATATTTTATTTTACAATCACTTTGAAGTTGTTCAGTAAAATTGTCATGTCCATAAAAAAGTGATAGTTTTTAATAAGATATACAATGGGCTGTAATCTGGATGACAGGATATAAGTATTGACCCAATTATTTTTTCTACATGTATTTGACTATAAGTTTCATAGGTTTAGATATTACATATTCTATATTAATGTACCCAATGTATTTATTATAAAATAGACATATAAGAAGTGTTTAATAAAATTGAATAGTTAAATAAACATAGGGATTTATTGGCAGGTAAAATTACATTCAAGAATAGATATGGAGTTAGAGGGAGGAGAGAACATTCTGATAAATGCTTATAAAGAGGATTGCAAAAGGCTTATATATGGAGAAACTGAAGTAGTTTGGGCATCTTCAGGCGAATCCTCCAGTTTTTAGACTAAGTATGAGATAGCAATATTATGTGAGTAGTGAAGGAGTGATAATGGAGACCAGCCCTACCATGATGGACTAAAAAGCAGGTGTTCCAGGGCAGACTAAAATCTATGAGGAGAGCATGAGCACAGAGAGAATCCCAGGCACTCCCTTACTTACACTAAGACCTAGGCAAGGGAAGCCTGTTGCTGAGAAGAGGCAGTAGAATTTAGAGAGAACAACGTGAGGTGCAGGGCACACAGGGTCAACTGCATGCTTAAAGTAGATTAGGAGAAAAAAGTTAAAACCTCCAGGAACTCAGATCCCAAGTTCTACTAAAGGGAGGGTTGAGATTCCACCCTCAAATTAATTGATTTATTTGCTGAATTGAATTTAATTAAAGAAAGAACAGAGACTAGACCATTCTCAACCATAGAGTAGATCAAACAAAGACCAGGCCAAGCACAATAGACTAGATTGACTCAGTAGCCTCTTCCACATGGTGTCAGGCTAAACAAAGAAGAGGCATGCACTGCATAGACTAAAATTACTTACTTTATTCTTTCCAGTTCTTTTTCACATAGCGCCCATGTTCAATCAAATTTATGAGACAATCAAAAAAAATTGTGATCCATCATCTAAAGATAAAATGATCAGTAGAAGCAAATAGCCCAAATGTTGAAATTATCAAAGACAGACTTTAAAATAATAAGTATGATAAAGGATTTAACAAAGAATGCATATAGTAAATGAGATAAAATGAGTAATTTTGGCTAAAAATGCTAGAATTAAAAAATTGGCAACAGAGAAGAAGAATAATTTTGATGGGCTTATCAGCAGAATGGATACAGCACATGAAAAAATCAGGGAATGTAAAGACAGAGCAGTGGAAACTATCCAAAAATAAAAAGAAAGGAAAAAAGTAAAATATAATATCTGTGAAAAACAGATAAGCTGGCCTAAAATTTGCGTATATGTAGACCCAGAAGCAGAAAAAGAAGAGTAAATGGGGTGAAAAAATACTGGAAGTAATATTGGATAATTTCTTTTTCAAATTTGATGGAAGACAAATTACAGATTAAAGAACTTCAGATTCAGTGAACCCACACAAGATTAAAAACAAACAAACAAAGCACACAAAACACACAAGACAAAGATAAAGAGAAAAATTTTAAAGCATCCAGAGAAAAAGAATTATATACAGGAAATCAGGAAAATGGCTGAGATATCATGAGAAAGAAAAAGAGTGAAGACAGAAGACAAATGTAAAGTGTTTCAAAAGTGCTGAGTAAAATCAAGAAAAAAGGAGAAGGAGGATGAGGAGAAAGAGAAGAAAAGGAGGAATTTACATAACTGATTTCAAATTTACAAGTATTGAAATAAAATGGGGACCAGGCTTGAAAATTCCCCAAGCAACCAAACCACTTAAGCCCTGTAAGCAAAAGTAAATCTACCTTATTTTATGAACATTAGGAAAACTTAGGTTATTTCTTGTGACTCCAATAACCATAAAAGTTATCTTCTTAAAATGGTATAAGATAATCATTTTTAAACACTCCCCTGCCTTCTGGAAACCCCCATTGCAATCCAATTGTTTTAAAGCATAACCAACTTTCTCATTTTCACTTTATAAGCCATCGTGTAACATCCTGCCTTTCACATCAGTTTTGGATTTGAAGAGTCACAGTTTGCAAACTGTACTTTTGTGCACAATCAACTCTTTCTTACTAAATACTATTTTACTGACCTGGTTTTAATTTTTACTGTTTCTGAAAGTTTTGACCCTATAAAGACAGTGTGGTACTAACTGACTAAAATCTTCAGGAACTTGGATTTGACATAGTTCTTAGGTACAATGCCAAAAACAATTCATAAAAGAATAAACTAATAAAGGATTTTATCAAAAGATATCATAAAGAAAAGAAAGAAAAGCCACAAATTGGGAGAAATTATTTGCAAATTATACATCTAATAAAGAACTTGCATTCAGAAAATGTAAAAGATTTCTTTTTAAATTAAATAATAAGACAAAAAATCAAATAAAATGATAGGCAGCATTTTAACAAAGAAGTTGCAGGAATGGCTATTAAGCACATTAAGACCTTTAGTAATTATGAAAATGAAAATTAAAATGAGATACCACCTCACAACCAACTAGTACAGTTGTACTCAAAAATAAGGACTATAAGAAATATTAGAGTACATGGAGAGACTACAACCCCCTTATTATGATGGTTAAATGGGAATATTAAATTAGATAACCACTTTGGAACCCTGTAGTTTTAAAAAATTAAACACAAGCACACCATATAACCCAGCAATTACACACCTGGGAATCTCTACCAAGAGAAATTAAGTATATGTTCACACAAAGGCATTTATAGCAGAATTATTCACAATAGCCCCAGATTAGAACCAGTCCCAATGTCCATCAAATGATGAAAGTAGAAACAAAATGTTTTACGTCAAAATAATTGAGCACAATTAATCAATATATAAAGAACAAAATACTAACATATACTACAACAGGGATAAACCTCAAAATCATTATGCTAAGTGAAGAAGTCAGAGATAGAAGACCTCATATTATATTGTTTCATTTTTATTAAATCGACAGAAAAAAGCAGAAAAATATATACATAGAGGAAGCATATAAGTGATTGTCTATAGCTAGGGATAAAGACAAAGATTAACTAAGAAAGTTTTATTATATCAATCATGTCTACAGGAGTGGGGAGTGGCAGAGTATGTGTTGTCTTTTGTCATTTTTCCCTATACACAATATGAAATTCTTGCAGTAAATGATTTTTATTACTGGAAATAGCACTCTATTTCTGAAGCATGATTCCCACATTTTTCAGGCCAAGGATTATTAGAATTGTATTTGTGTGATTCCTTAGCTTTCTGCTTCTTTCCTGATCTCTCTTTCCATGCTGAAATTCTTTTTAAAAAGCATCCAAATGTATACTCACTGCAACATATATCAGTATGAGGTCATTTGCATTAAAAAAATCTCATCTTATTTGTGAAGCAGATTTCTTTCAGCATAAAGCACATGCTCTTCCTGAATCCATCTGAGCCCTTTTTAAAGAGTCCTTCTAAGCAAAATACTTTCATTTAAAAAAATGAACATTTCCTATACCCAAGTTAAATTTTTGTGTTGAGCTGAAGCAAAAAAGAAATATCAGCTCAGATGGGAAATGTGGGGAGAAACTACAGAGCAAAGCCTGGAAGATTAAATGGGAAATGACTCTCTAAGTTCTGATGTATGTTATTAATGATACACCTCACTGGCTGAGAGAGGCAGCTATTTCTTAGCCCTTTGTTATGGTGAAACCAGTGATGGCTTCAATGTTTAAATTGTGAAAAAAATTAATTTTGCTATAAAAATATCTTTTATTTATTATAATAAATAATATCTTTTATTTATTTATTTTATTATTATTTATTTACTTTTTTATTATTTATTTACTTTTATTTATTTATTTATTATAAAAAAAATCTTTTAATTACCTTTAAAAATGAACAACTTTATTGCCAAGAAGAAAATCATCCTTGTGATATACATTATTTTACCATCACCTTCAATTATCATGTTCATGACTTTGATGATGTTTATTTGAAACACTAAGCCCTTCTTTGTTGTTACCCTGTGACTTAATGGCAGATAATGACAACAGATTTAAGTCTTGCATGTCCAATGGACAAAGAAAATCAGTCTGATTTCAAAGAACTGGCAATTTATATACAGCATTTTTTATATAAGATTGACCATTATCAAATGCTAAGTGATAAGTCCAGATTGTACAGATCTTAAACACAGTATGAAGTTTTAAAGAAGTAAAAATTCCTTTGGGTTGCAGTAGTAAGAAAAGATGTAGTAGAATACATAGGCAAGCAAAGAACTAGGGAATTGAGAAGGACCTAGGTAGGGCTGTGTAACGAATATAAAAATATTTCATGCAGTGAACAAAGAGCACACTTCAATGATAATATTCTACGCTACTACTCCTAACCTATCAGACTCTGAAAATAGTGGGGAGAGAAAGGTGGTTTTGAAATAATTAGAATCACAAAGATGGGCATGGGGGAAATGAGGATATGTTGGTCAAAGGGTGAATAAGTTCTGGAAACTTAATGTACTGGTGACTATCGTTAATAATAATGAATTATATATTTTAAATTTTACTAAGAGAGTAAATTTCAAGTGTTCTCATCACACAAAAAATAAGTAACTATGTGAGGTGATGGGTATGTTAACTAGGTTGATTGTGGTAATCATTTTGCAATGCATACATATGGCAAAACATCACATTGTATATCATAAATATAAACAAATTTTGACAAATTCTAGCAATATAGGTGATAGTTATCACAGGAAAATATTAGATGGAAATCTTTTTTTATAAAATCTATTATTTTAATAAACCTTTCTTCCTTACTTTTTATTTTTTTTTAATTAACTTTTATTGGAGTATAGCTGCTTTACAATGTTGTATTACTTTCTACTGTACAGCAAAATGAATCAGCTATACATATACATATATCCCCTCTTTTTTGGTAGTTGGAAATCTTATGTTAACAAGTTTTATTACTTTAAAACTTATTAAGAGGAATTCATCTGTGTCTAAATTTCCTCATCTTTCAAATGAAAATCATGATCTGAGTTACCTGTGGAATGTTGTATATTGTAGGGGAAGAATAATAAACATTTTTCCTCTACCCATCTTAGGTTCTTTCCCTACAGCCCTATATATTACACCGGGAAAAGGCAGATTAACAAGAGAAAAATAGAAGTTAACACATGCATCCTGCACATATATATGGGAGCACCAAGTGATGAGTAATCCAGAGTAAGTTAGAACTTGAGTTTACACATCATTTCAAGGTAAAAAAAGGAAAGGTTTTGGGCTTCTGGGCTGGGGAAGCAAGTTATAGGAAAATGATGAAGAAAAAGTTTGGTAAACTGGGGTTGTTTTGTAGTATTCATGATGCAGATTTAAGTCATTGCCTTTTTCATTGAGTTATTAACTTCTCCACATTCAAGTCAGGGAAAAGGAGACATCTTTACAAGTGGAAATTTCTTTAAAAATGTAAATTTCCTTTACAAAAGGAAAACTTGTGCTCTGGTTTTACAGCTTTTCCTGCCTCTGTTTGTCCTCAATGGCTTTTAGCTCAAAATAATCTATATACCAAAGAGGCATATTTGAGATGGCATATTCTGGATCCCTTCATTATATTAGAACTCTACATGAAGGTATAGTGATATCTGAGGATTTTAATTCATTTTTCATTATTTCATCCTCTTTGGGGAGTAGAGATTTGTGGCTTGAAAGTGTGTCTTTCTCTATGGTCTGAAAACTTTTGAATTTCAAATGAAAAAGAGAATAAGAAAGCAGCTAATATATATGTACATATAATATGCATAGTGGTCCCTAAAGAAACCAGTCTACCTCCTGTGTATACCTCTTTTCTTCCTTCTTTTCTGTCTCTCCTGTTTTTTATAACTTTCTACCCTTTTCCCTCTTTTCTTTTTCTTTTTTCCTGTCTTTCTTCCTATCTTCCATTTCTTATCAAAAATTAGAAAAGTTCATATTTCACTTGCTTAGTGTGCTCATTTAGGCATGTGCTGAATTGCACTTTACCTTGAATACAGGCATTTTGTAAAAATGTTTATAAGGTGGAATATTTGTCTTCTTAAATAAAAAAAAAGTTTTTGAAAAATAGAAATAGCTATTTCCATGCCAAAAATATACAAAGGAAATATTCAAAAGATACTTTTTTTGTGCTCATTAACAACCATTTTTTACTGTTGCTTTAATGCAGAAGCAAAGCTAACACTATATAATATGGACTAAGTTATGAAACAAAGACCAGAGAACTTTCTCCATAATTTGCTGATTGCAAGATCTAAAGAAATCATAACTGGCAATTTTCATCCCTAAAAATTGAGCTGGCTAGCCTTGACTATATTTTATCTCTTCTTTACAGCCTGTTATGTGGAAACATTTATAACATAGATGATACATAGCCACTTTTATGATTGTATCAAACTTAAGAATTCTACAGGATTTGCTTTTGTTTTTTCAACAAATATCAAATTATTAATTTGCTTTAATTAATTCCTTTTATTTGCCTCTTTCCTGCTTGACTCAGTATCTTCTTTTAAATAAAAAGGTATTTTAGGCAAATTATATGTAATTTCTAAGAATCCATATGGTCATTTGATTAGTTAGTAAGAGTGTCCTTCCAGTGATTGTTTGCCTTAGACAGAGGCACACCTGCATTCCGTCAAAGATTTGCCTTTTCAGTGACCATCACTTCAACTGCAGATCCCTCTGCTCTCTGGGCCTTGCCAAGCTTGAAGCCCTCCTGAAGTCAGGGACAATGGTCTATCACTCTCTGACATACAGATAAGAAAGAGGGAGCTCAACAGTCTAGGTCATAAGGAAGAAATCTGCCATTCCTCTTTGGAATGTCCTTTAAGTTAATTTAACCTTAACTGCCTTCTCCATATTCTTTAGCACTCTGGTTTGGTAATATTTTAACCAACTGGGAAATAGCCATGATTTTCACTATTCCTTTGCTAATTTTTAAATCTTGTCTTTTTCTGATAGTGGTCAAGTTCTTAGTTATCTTTGAAGCTGTAAATACCCCATCTAATATGAAGTCAACACTATATCTTGGGAATTTCACACACTGGTTATAGCAGTCACTATCTCAGCAGATGTGTAGTGGGAAGTGATGGAGTTTAGTCCGGCTGCCTGCAGTTGAGAAATTAGTGATAGCCCTGAGCTTTTGGCTCATGCACAGTGATGTGATATGAGATGATGATTTTGTTTGTTTTTTTTAATTTTTATTTTGAACTTTTAGTCTTGCAGAAGAGTTACAAAAGTAGTACAGAGCTTCACCTTATACCTTTCACCTAGCCTCTCCTAATGTTAACATGACCATGGTACAATGGTAAAACCTAAGATTTTAATATCGCTGTAGTACTATTATTAACTATAGATTTTATTTGGATTTCACCAGATAGTCTACTATTTTATTTTTCTGTTCCAGATTGAAACCAGGATCCCAATTCCCATTTAGTTACTATGACTCTGTAGTCTCCTCCCATGTGTCAGTTTTTCCATCTTTCCTTGTTTTATGCCACTTTGACACTTTTAAAAAGTACTAGTCAAGGATTTTGTAGAATGTTTCTCCATTTTGGTTTGTCTGATGCTTATTGTGATTAGACTGGGGTTATGGATTTTAGGGAAACATACCAGAGAGCTGAAGTGCCCTTCCATCATACCATATCAGTGGCTACATACTAACATGACTTAGAACTGGTGATGCTAACTTTTAATTTGGCTGAAGTGATGTCTATTAAGTTTCACCACGTAAAGTTATTATTTTTTCTTTCTGGACTTAATATGTTGTAAATCAGTCACTAAGTTCAGCCCACATTTAAGAGAAAAGAAATTAAGATGAATTAAGCTCTATTTTCTGGAAGGAGGAGTATCAAAAAATTGGGGGATATAGGTTAAAAACATGACAGTAATTAACAGTATTGTGGGGAATAATTTGAGCCTATGGCAAATATCCTATTACTCATTATTTTCTACTTTAACTGAAGCCAAACTAAGGGATGGACATCCTCAAACCAGAAGGACATAAACTGGTAGATATTTTCCCTTCCATTTCCAGTTTTTTGAGAGTTAATTATTCTCTTGTTTTTTCTCTGTTTTGAAATGCTTTCTAGTGTCTTAACTAGTTTTTATTATATAGTTTATTGAAATTTTTATAATTATTATCTGTGGGAATGCATGTATCCACTTTACCTTGCTGTCATTACTGGAGGTTTCAAGGCTCAATTAATTTGATTGGTTTGCTTGATCTATTTATAATGATGATGTTCAATCCCCCAAAATTAAATTTAAACATATTTCATATAATATGTTAACTAAGGTACAAAATGACCTTAGCCATTTCATGACATTAAATGATTAAAACATATTTCAGTGATGACAAATGCAGTCATTCCTAACACACCATTTCTTAGTTACTTCAGAAAAATGAGATGTTATTATATTTCCCACATTTTATTAATATAATACTGCAAGTGCTAATTCAGTGAAATTAGCATTTGCAGTGTTTATATGTTGTAAATATAAACAACATACTGGTTTTCTTAGCTTTTGTTTCATTTTTAATTTTCAGCTGTCTCTTTTAGTATCAAATGCATTGTTACACTAACATGAGTGCTCAGGGCTCTTTCATTTCCTAATATGCTGTGATTATGGACATTTTCAGCCTTTGTTGTTGGTGTGGATTTCAAAATTGATCACTGTAGGCAGATAATCTAGGAATGGTTTTCCAGAGGTTAATGCCATTCTTTGGTTTGAAATGACTGAAGTTACCAGATTGAAAAGCAAGGTGCTTAAGTACTTTTAGCTTACTTTACAAACAACTAGATTAAATCACAGGTACAGTGATTCAGCTGACTGTTGGTGAATACCTATGGTAAATTCCTGTGCACTCATGCATGTGTGAGTCTGTGTTAGCACACAAGCATGTGTACATGTGTACCTGTGTATGTGTGTTTGATGGGGCTTAAAGAAGGGCAGTTCAAGGAATAGAAGAGGAGAAAAGATGGGGTGGGAAGGAGATGGTAAAGAAAGAGTTAAATCAAACCAGTCAAAAAACCATTGAGTGGCTAACACTCTGTACAAGAAAATAAACCAGCAAGTGTGGTGAATATAAATCTCAGGCCCCTTTTTTCAATGGGTAATGTTCAGGTAACTAATCTGAGCAGTCTTTTCAAGACACAGAGCAGCAATTTTCAAATTGTGGTAATATTACACTCACAGGTCTTAGAGGAGGCTGGGGAGAAAAATGGGGCTCTTGGGCCTAACTCCTTCAAGAAGAGCTGAGCTTTATTTTCATCTGTTTTGTACAGTTGACATCTGAGTAAAATACTTTGAATAAAGAGTTCCTTTAAGAAAAAATTGAAAATGATTCCATAATTTTGACCTCATAGAAAGCAGGGTAGCAACACCCTGAAAAGGATGCTACAAAACTAATTTAATTACTCTGATAATTATAAATTATAAGGGAAATATTTTATGTAAACAAAAACATAAACAATTGTGATATTAATAATAAAAAAGCATCCTATCCTCAAATTTCACAGCTTTATTAATATGATATTTATCAATATAATACTGTAACAGTTATTTCATGAAAATTTAATCAGGTGATTTTTGGTTTTGTGAATATAAGCAAATAATTGTTTTATTCATAGTTTTAAAATTTTCAGCTGAAAGAAAATATTTAAAAATATATACAGAGGACTTCCCTGGTGGTGCAGTGCTTAAGAATCTGCCCGCCAATACAGGGACATGGGTTCCATCCCTGGTCCGGGAAGATCCCACATGCCGCAGAAAAACTAAGCCCATGTGCCACAACTACAGAAGCCCCTGTGCCTAGAGCCCATACTCTGCAACAAGAGAAGCCACCACAATGAGAAGCCCATGCACTGCAACGTAGAGTAGCCCTCGCTTGCTGCAACTAGAGAAAGCCCACGCACAGCAACGATGACCCAATGCAGCCAAAGATAAATAAAATAAAGTAAATTAATTTTTAAAAAGTAAAAAAAAAAAATATAGAGAGAGTGCCCTCACAGTTCCATGGAGCACACACTATTTAAGGAATTCTTAAAATAGTCAGTGGATTTAGCAAGTTTAGAATACAACTGAGGAAATAAAATGTATGTTATGCAAATGAAATCAGAACATGATGGTATCATATTTCATCTCTTATAAGTGAGTAGCAAAGTCAGGGATTGGTTATGCAAATTTAAATATTCCAATGGTTTTGAAAGATTCTGAAGCTTTATGGAAAAGGAGATATTTGGATTATTCCTGGTTCACAAGTTGAAAATGTAATGAGAGGATACAGGTTGATATATTCATACATTAACTTACATTGCCTTATAATTATAAACTTATTTTCTTGTATATAAACATACAGTGTGAAGCTTCCTAAATAAAGACTATTTTCAAAAGGATTTTTCATCTTACTGGTATTAGATCCCATTAATATAATTTGACTTTTGAAAAAGCATTCAAAATACTGGCAACATTACATATTTGTCCTTTACATAATGCATGATACTATGTGTTGCTAGAGAATAAGATAGAATCGTATGAAAATCACAAGAATTACACCTTTTGTTTCAGAAATCAAACTTAGGAAAGGAAGCCTGAGAATCAAGTAGCCCAATTTTATGAGTTTATATGTCAAAGCTTCATTTATTCCTAATGCAGCCATCAACACTTTTTGTGATCTCAGTTACTAAGAAGCCAGTTTGATTCCTCTGATTATGGACTTCCTAAAAGCTGGCTGTTAAGTCATAAAGGAAATAGAGAGATGCTTTGGAGAACTAATGGCTGCCCACATGTGCTGAGTCAGTCATGAATTTTATGGAAAGCTATGCTGACTTATGCAGGACTGCTTTATGTCTCTGAGATGATCTATTTTAACATGTTGATTGCTTCATGCTGGGCATCATTTTCTTTTAGAGACATGGGCAATTTATATAGTTTTACAAAATTAATTCTATATGGCAGATGAGAGGAATCTTAGGTAGAGCAACAAAGGAAATTCTAAAGTGAAACTATGTATGTGGAGATTTATATTAAACAAAATAATGCAGATGTGGGAGGATTTCTGTGATATTTTAATTGAAGAAGGTAGATTGGTGACTGCATTATGGACATCATCAGTATAGTCACATTTATTGGAAAATAGTAGAATGATTTGAGGACTCTTCATGGAAATACTATTTTATCCCACTCATTACCTTCCCACCCATCTCCAATTTTGTTTATGTCTTTCTTAATGAATGCCATAGAGCAGAGAAAACAAGAAAAGAGGATCTGATGGGCCAAAACAGTAAAGAAACATGAAACACCATGATGGATTTCATTAATTAGAAATTGAAATTAAAGACACTGACATGTGAAAAATTGTACCTCTGGAGGTTGTTCCAGGACAGTGTCTGTTCTAATTTCAGAAGTTAATTTGACAGAAATGTTTAAAGTATTGTGTGTAAGAGAAATATGGTGACCCAGAATAAAAATCACAGTGGGAGAAAAAGAAGTTTTATATCATTTTCCTTTCCAGTGCATGCTTTGATTAGACAAGCACCAGAAAGCCATATTTGGCACACTGCTGAAGGTCCTTGTATATAAAAAGCTAAGAAGGTTTTCTGTTCATTTTTCTGCCTAGGAGTCATGTGTGGATATTCAACTGATTTTTTTTTTTTTAATTGTGGAAGTTTCCTTCTGAATAAGTGCTTCTGAATCATGAGATCCTCTGATGAGCAAATAAAAAGAGGGGAGAAGGTGGGAATAGAGGGGCAGAGGAATAAGGAGGAAAATCTTAATTGTTCTCTAAGTGCATATTAAATACTATGTGCTCAACTAAAAGAAGTGCAATCACAATTAACCAGAGTTCAATTACCTAGAAATTCAAATAAACTGAAACTATTTTTTTTAATTCACTCTAGTTCCTCAGATAAACTGAGGATAAGTGGAAACAATAATAATAATGACATCAACAAAAGAGTAAGACCAGCAATAAGATGCTAGTTATTCTTTACTGCCATCTTCCTTGACAACTCCATTTTCTCCCCTGTTCTTTGCCCTGGGAAGTTGACCCAATTGACTATATCTATCAGACTTCCTTGTTCTCTTAGCATGAATGGGATTCCGCCAATAGAAGTTGCTAACAGGAGATTAAATGGCAAGAAGAGAGTGAGGTTAGGGTATTTTTTTCCCCTGGTTCCTTCCCTACATCACAGTGATTGTTGCATTTGTTGCCTCTTCTATGGCACAACTTCTGTCAGGCAGCTTCTCTTCTTTGGTCCAGCTCTACAGAAACTATTAACTTTCTTCTGCAGTGTTTTAACTCTATTGTCAGAAATATAAGTATGATTTTCGTCAGGTTTCTGGTAAATAAGATATTTTTCATATCTATTAGATGTCTTTATAGAAACAAAATCAGATAAGGTGGAAGGAAATCCTAATTCTATGTTTAGCACTTCAAGGATTCCAAGTAATTCCATTAAAATAACATTTTCTCAGTCTTCCTGCTACAAATGGAGAAGAATCAATGTGTCCCAGGCCCTGTCATGAGATAGAGAGTCTCAAAAATGACCAAACTCTCTACCCTGCTCTGTATGTATACGCAGCTTCTCTCATGTTGGAATCTAAACCGTGTCTGTAACTGCTTTGACTGATAGAATGTGGAAAAAGTGACCTTCTGGGACTTCTGAGTAAGGTAATAAAAAAGTTATTCTCCCTACTATGGATAAATTACAGAATGTCCTGGTGGAGAGAAAAACCAAGTAGAGAAGCCCTAGAAAGTGAAACATGCCATAAAAAAAGAAGCCACCCAAAGGAGCTCTGAGGTACCAGATGTCCAGCCATCTGACAGCATCTGCCATTTTGCTGTAAGTGCATGAGAGACCTTGAGAAAGACTAACAGAGGAACCTCCAAGCTGGGCCCCAGCTGACATACAAATTTGTGAGATATAATAAAATGTGGTTTAAGCTACTACATTTTGGGGTGATTCATACTGCAGCATTAGGTAACAATAGGAATAGATATTCTACTTATTAGCAGTGTGACTGTGAAAGGTACTTCCACCTCCTGAGGCTCAATTTTCTCATTTTCAGAATGTGAATGACAATAGTTAACTATAGGTTACTTAGAGATCTAAACTAAAAATGAGATAAAATTTTTAATCATTCAGCATAGAGTTTGGGACACAGGAAGTATTCATTTTGTTCTTATTGGTATCATTATTATTACATGTTTTTTTTTTTTTTTTTTTTTTAATCTTCACCTCCTCTAGGAGGTTCTAGGATTAGTAAGAAAGTACAAAAAAGATTAAGATAGTCTCAGCAAGAGGCTGTAGGGACAGGACAAAGGAAGTGACTAAATCTAAGGCAGAAGGAAAAAAGAAAAACTTCTAAAAATGATAGAAGCTACTTAAAATGAGACTTGAATGATGAGAGTTTGCTTGGGAAGGACAGGTCTAGAAAACAGCATTCTTAACAAATGTAGGAATCAGCAGCTATGGATACCAAAGCATGAGAGATTTTGAATGTTAAAGGAAATGGCCTTCATGGAGGACTGGAAGTTGTAGATAGCTGGAGGAAAGACATGCAGGGTGAGGGTTATGGGTGCTGGTGTGAGACCAGGTCATAAAGAAGTTTAGGGATGATTTTGAGACCTGTATGTTTTGCTCTGGATATTGGAACATATCCTAAAAGCACAGAGACTTGGCAATGTAGGTCAAAACTTCCAGTTGTGTGAACAATGGATTGGATAGAAAGAAGTTAGTGACGTGGAGTTAAGGGTGACAAGTAGAGAAATGCTGGCAGTAAAGCAGCAGAAAAGCAAATGGACAGTGATTCTTGATAATCAGACATATTTTGAGGTAACATCAATACAATCTGGTAACTACTCATTGAAAGAAGTAAGCAAAAAGGGGAAGGCAAAAGTGAGTCTCAGGTTTCTATCCTGTGTTATTTGGTAAATGATAGTGACCTTTGTTAAGACAGGAAATACAAAGGGAAAGAAGAGAATATTTATCCACTATAGAAGAAGGGTATGGGTAGGAAGGGTGAAATCATCATTCTTTACTGGGTCCTTAATATGGGCTAGATACTTTTACAAAGACCTTTAAATACAAGTTTTTCTAATTATCTAAAATATTAGTGTAACTATACCCATTATATAGATAATGACACAGAGTTTCTTTAATTAAGTTACTTGAACAAGACATATATGGCTTGAATGACAAGGTTTTATAACTTGAAAATCCATACATGTTTCACTTTTAGAAGTTGTATATAAAGCTCAGAATAAGAATGGAGAGGCAGATAGATATAGATAATGCTGTTGATGCTGTCTTGGGAATAGATGAGAATGGGTAGAGTAAGAAATGAGATCAAAGACAGAATCCTCTAAAGTATCAGCAGTTAAAAATTCAGAAGAAGATGAGTTATTGTGTAAACGGAGGCAGTACTGATGCAGAGGAAGAGATCAGCAGAGAATAAAGCCTAGAGCAGGGAGAGGGACATGGAAGAGGGCAAACCAGAAGAAGGGAGCGGACGCACAAATGATACACTACAGAGCGCTAAGGAGGTTGAGGAATGAAAAGTGGCCATTAGGTTGACAGGAGGAGATATAAATAGTTGAAACAGTGTGGAAAATCTTAGTGACCCAGCTAGGATTGTCACTGCCCCCCTTAATTAGCTAGTCTCTACATAGCAGGGAGGAAGAAAGAGGACACTCTAGTCTTGGAGTGTGACATTAATAAAGTGACAATAATGGGAAAGCAGGAAGAGTATAAGGAGTTGTGTTATTACAAATTCATCTTCTAGGCAAATAATTTTTCACAATTCTGATTCCTGTTTCTATGTATTTTTTTCATAACCAAGTTTTTGCATTAAATCAGATGACCTTGGCCTCCATGACGAGAGACCACATGTGTCCACAGAAGTTATTTGAGTGTGGTTATACAGGGTTAAGCCACGTCAAGAACTGTGAAGGGTCTGAGACTTTACCCTACTTGTAAACTAACAATTTTGACTGCGACTCTCATGTGTATGTTGGCAGGAGACATGAGATTCCTGGGTCAAAGGCAAAGGATTTTCTTAAATATGACAATAGCAATAGTCAGAATACCAGCATTTTCTTGCACTAGTTCCCTGAGGCCCAGTTCCCATAGGGCATTCCAAAGAGGACCAGGTGACATCTGTACATGGAGTAGGTGGCATTTCAGTAGAGAAGTTCTGAGTTTAGGGAATCCAGATGTTTTATAACAAGTGGTATGTGCCTATATTTTGTTTCCAAGGGGAGATGTTAATTCCTCGTATTGAGCAGTAGCCCCCAGAAGGAGACACTGTATCTTCCAAGGCAATAAGCAAACCTTTCTTTTCTCTGAAGTGACACACTCCATCTTCTAAGGCTGTTAAACAGATAGCCTGTAAAAAAGGCACTCAGCCCCTCTCCTTCTAATGCAGAAACATGAGAAACCCATGGAGAACTGTCTCCTAATAAGCTGACCTAAGCCTCTAATGGTGAGCTCTTGGTTGTCCCAAGAAAAGAAAATGACAATCACCACAATTTTTATATGTAAAATTAATATGGGTCCAGAGATTCAATATCATTCATATACCCGCACATCTACTCTTAGCATACAAATTAATTTGTATAATTTGTTTACAAAACCCCACACTTCTGTGTTTTAAACTTTTTTGCATGCATATGCATTTAACATTTCATTTGATGGTCCAAACAATTTTTGAGGTATATATGGAGAGGTATCATAAAATCATTACAAAGAGAAACACTGATAGTAAGAAGGATTATATTCTTCTCCAAGTCACGAAAATAAAGAGCAACTGAGCTTTAAACCCAATTATTCTTCCTCCCAGTTTGTTGTTTTCTATTTCCATACATTTTCAGGGGTGTACCCTGCTATAGCTAAGTTGATTGGAGTGCTTTTGTTTCCCCTACTCACTGGACCCATTTAATGTGCTATGTGAACTTGGGACTGACACCTTCATTCCCTCTGCCTTGGTTTAAGCTAGAAAATGGTATCAAGCACATATATTTTTCATCACTGCACCACTGGGGCAAGAATTATATAAGGTAATAGGCATGAGTGTTCATCACAGTATCAATCACTCAGTCATTCCTTTAGCATCATCCTCTTTCCCATCTCACTCTACTGTCTCCAGAACACAGTCCCAAATCTCATCTAGCCTGGCAGACATTCCTTGATCTGGTCTTTCTCTCCCTTCCAAGGCTTATTCTGGTAGCATACACACTCTGGTAAATCTGCAAAATCTTCCTTGTTTTGTTTCAAATTTCTCTCCTTTGAAATTGCATATCTTCAAAGAAGAACTCCAGTGGGACTTTTCTATTGAACATCCCTCTCTTCCTCTGTTAGGAAGTATGTCCAGCCATCTGTGGGCCTCTGCTGGCATCTTCTTTTTTTTTTTTTTTTAATTTTTTATTTTTTTAACATCTTTATTGGGATATAATTGCTTTACAATGGTGTGTTAGTTTCTGCTTTATAACAAAGTGAATCAGTTATACATATACATATGTTCCCATGTCTTCCCTCGTGCGTCTCCGTCCCTCCCACTCTCCCTATCCCACCCCTCCAGGCTGTCACAAAGCACTGAGCTAATATCCCTGTGCCATGCAGCTGCTTCCCACTAGCTATCTACCTTACTATGTTTGTTAGTGTGTATATGTCCATGACTCTCTCTCGCCCTGTCAAAGCTCACCCTTCCCCCTCCCCATATCCTCAAGTCCGTTCTCCAGTAGGTCTGCGTCTTTATTCCTGTCTTACCCCTAGGTTCTTCATGACATTTTTTTCCCTTAAATTCCATATATATGTGTTAGCATACGGTATTTGTCTTTTTCTTTCTGACTTACTTCACTCTGTATGACAGACTCTAGGTCTATCCATCTCATTACAAATAGCTCAATTTCATTTCTTTTAAAGGCTGAGTAATATTCCATTGTGTATATGTGCCACATCTTCTTTATCCATTCATCCGATGATAGGCACTTAGGTTGTTTCCATCTCCGGGCTATTGTAAATAGAGCTGCAATGAACATTTTGGTACATGACTCTTTTTGAATTTTGGTTTTCTCAGGGTATATGCCCAGTAGTGGGATTGCTGGGTCATATGGTAATTCTATTTGTAGTTGTTGGCATCTTCTTTATCTTGTAATACATATTGTGGTATGTTATCATTACATATGGTTACACCTTGCATTCAATAGACACCACACATTTCTTGAGGGACAACCACATGTCTTCCCACTTATGGTTGTGTTTTTATCCCATATGCAATGTCATATTTACCTAAATATGAAGCACTTTTTTGTATAGTTATTAAGACTGCAGGCCTTAGAGTTAGGTGCTCCTGGAATACACTCCCAGTTGTACCATTTATTAGTTGTGAAGGCTTGGGCAACTTTGTTAAATGTTCCAAGCCTCAGTTTCCTCATGTGTAAACTGGTAATGATTATATCTTTATCAAAGTTTTGGGGAAGTAGTATTTTTTAATATTCTTTAGCAAAATATAACTACTCAAAAATTATTATCTTATGAATTTAAATTTTATTCTTATTTTAAATTTTAACACTTTTGACTTTAGGCTCATCATGGAGAAATGACATTCCAGCAAATTCAGTTTAATTTCACTGTTCTCCACCTTCTAAACACCTTCTTTATGCTCCTATTTCTAGAGCTATGACTTGTTGAAATATTTTTAATGTGACTTTAAAGTATTTCCATTTTTAATATTTCATATATAAGACCAATTCATGTTTTATTACTCAAAAGTTACAGAGATTTTGAGGTCTCTTTACAATTCAAATACTTAAAAACCTAACAGAAGTGCCTTTGTTCTTTCAGTAATACCATCTGCAAATAAAGAAATGGTAGCTGTCCTCCACATCATGAAGTATAGCTATCATCCAAATCCTTAGATAGGTATGTGTGCAGCCACCAATATAGAATCCATATTTGGAGACCACTGGCTCATGAACTGGACTTTTTCTAAAATGAGTATTCTTTAAGCTTCTAAGGATATGGCTGCATCATTGAAAGCCTCCTTCCTCCCTACTTCATTTCCTATGACATATAGCTTCCCATCTGATGGTCCTAAAATGCCCGTTGCCTCAAACCATCATCCTACCTTCCACTTGTCAGTATTTCATCACTGCTTAACTAATAAACTCAAGTGTACCAGCTTCAAAGTCATTCCCATCACAATCAGCACACAACACAATCTTATCCTGCTTGACTTTCTAACCCTGTGCTCTCTTCTCCATGGTGTGGCTCCACTTACAACACATAAACTCTCATGCAATGTTTACTCAAACATCCGTCTTTCTTTTTGCACATAGGAATGCCATCACCAGTATTCTTCAGTTACAGGGATTTCAACATTGTGATAAATTCTTCTCTCCTCCAGTGGGTCCTCCCTAGCATACACTGACATCTCTTCTCTCTGACCTGCATTTACTAGCTGTCTACAATACACTTAAAAATAATACTTTATCAGTTTATATATATATTTTTTGGTTTTAAAACTATTTCATGTGTAACTAATTTTCACAGCTGAAGTCATTATCACCCATTAAACACTGAGTTGAAAATAGCTTTCTAGCTTAATTAAGCAGACATCTAACACAGTCTTCTGAGAACATTTTATTTTACTTTTTTTTGTTTTTCAATGTTTATTTATTTTAATTTTATTTATTAATATAATTAATTATTATTTATTTTTGGCTGCATTGGGCAATGTTTATTAAAGTTAACTAAACATATTTAAAATTACACATATTACAAATGTTATATCAAAGATTTTTGTCACAAATGAGCACACCCAGATAACCAATTCCTAAGATACAGAACATTATCAGCACTTCAGAAATCCTCTTCGCATTCTCTTCCAGCATACTTTATTTCCAACATTTCAAGCATATGCATCTAAAACTTACAGTAGGATGATTTAAATATGAAGAATTACATTGCTCTGTGAGGGAAAACTACAGGCCTTTACCCCATACCTGCTGACCAAGTAAGTTACTTCCAGAAGGAGCCACCTTTAAAATGTTTAATGATTTCTCCTGAAAGCTTTCTCTATTTCTCTAAGGTATACACTCCAGCCACTATCTCTTGATGTATGAAGTTTAGACATTACCTATGAATTCAGTTGTGAATGATGAGGATTAGTTCATTTATATACTCACATCCTTCCTTCATCCTCCAATTTTTATTGTCCTCAATTGTTAGTCATTGTAAGGGTATGGAATATTATTTTTTTGGTTTAAGAACAATGGGTAGTACCTTTCAATGTCTCACTTTTAAAGCTGAGGACATTTTCACCTCAAGCTTCCCTTTACCAATTCATCCTTTCTACTTTCCTACACCTTTCACTATACTGAGGACATTTCCTTTGCTTTCTGTAACTATAATTATTTTATGTTTGGTTTATACCCACATTTCTCAAACCCAACTGCACATCAGAGTCACCCTGGACTGTTGAAAAATAGTAATGCCTAAGTCTGATCCTCAGAGTTCTGATTTAATACATCTGAAGAAGTTTAGTGTTGTTACTATCAAAGCTCCACAAAGATTTTAATTTGCAGCCAAGACTGAGAAACACTGTCTAGAGGGTGATTCAATAAGTTAAAAATCAATAAGTTGATTTTACACAAGCATGGTTACATTAATGTTGTTCATGTCAGCATCACTATTGTAACATGACTGCATATTCTATTTTGACACACAATTTTCTTTTGAAAGTTCTAATTCCTCTTTATTATTGCACTGTTTGGTTTATTTTTGCCACAAACTCTTCATCATTTATTTTATGGGATTTACTCTTATTGTCAGAGGTCTTCTTCCTAGAACCCTCTGTCCTCTTGTCTTAGTCAGGTATGGAGATGTTTTCCTGGGATTTTCTTTCACTTCTTTCTAAATGTAAATCCTTTTTTTCTGATATCTCATGTCAACCTCTTTGTAGGTGGACACTCTAGGTCTCACTGCAGCTCATAAATGAGTTAACTGTTGAGAAACGGTACACGGAATTCTTGCTTATTTCACAATATCTTTGTTCTGTTCATGAAATTGGTAAAAATTATAAGAAATATAATTTGAAAATATTTTCTCTCAGTACTTTGATATTATTACTACATCATTTTATGGGATCTATCTTGCTGATAAAAATTTAATGACAGAATTGTTATCATTCCTTTTACTCAATAAAAGAAAGTGGGATCTTTTATATACAATTTTTATGATGACATATTTAGGTAATGATCATTTTTCTATTTATTGTGCTGAGCCACTGTGATTCATTTCAACTTGAATACTAGGAAGCCCTCTTATATTTTTCCTTCAAAATTTTCTTTACTTAGTTTTCTGTGTTTTCTTTCTTTCTGTAGTTCATATAAGAAGTGCAATTATTTTTTGCCTCAAGTTTTCTATTATATTGGAACTTCTTGTTTTTTTTCAAACTTTGGAGAATATTTTTTCAACATTATCTCTTACATTTTATTACACTTTGCTTTAAAATTAGCAATCATATTTTTACTTCAAAGATCTTTTTATTGTTTTTTCATTGTTCTTTTATTACATCCTGTTCTTTTTTTTTTTTTAATGGATGCCATATACCCTGAAGTCTATCTGAGAATATTAAAAGAGTATATTTTTTTATTATTTTCAGTTATTTTTTTTCCCCTCATAGATTTATTTTTCCTTAAAGGGCTGTTTTTCTACTGTTTTACTCATTCCTTTTCCCACAAACATCTCCTAAGTGTTGCTTAATTATATTTAAGTAAAAAAATAAACAGTAGAAATGCTGTGATTTAGTCCAAAATTTGTTAAATAATTGGTTTTCTTTCAGGATGCATAGACCAGGAAACAATATTTATCATTTCAGACCCTTAATTGATAGAAATTTATAAATATCTTTGCATCTGAATGCCAATCACCAGTGAATTTTTTTATGATTTGATGTACAAAATAGTTCTAGTAGTTTTCTGGTGGCATTCTTAGGATTTTCTATGTATAGTATCATATCATCTGAAAACAGTGACAGTTTTACCTCTTTTTTCCCAGTTTGTATTCTTTTTATTTCTTTTTCTTCTCTGATTGCCGTGGCTAAGACTTCTGAAGATATGTTGAATAAGAGTGGTGAGAGGGGACATCCTTGTCTTGTTCCTGATCTTCGTGTAAATGCTTTCAGTTTTTCACCATTGAGTATGATGCTTGCTGTGCGTTTGTCATATATGGCCTTTATTATGTTATGTTGAGGTATGTTCCCTCTGTGCCCATTTTCTGGAGAGCTTTTATCATGAATAGGTGCTGAATTTTGTCAAAAGATTTTTCTGCATCTATTGAGATGATCATATGGTTTTTATTCATTAATTTGTTAATGTGGTGTATCACATTGATTGATTTGCACATATTGAAGAATCCCTGCATCACTGGGATAAATCCCACTTAATCATGCTGTATGATCTTTTTAATGTGCTGTTGGATTCTGTTTGCTAGTAATTTGTTCAGGATTTTTGCACCTGTGTTCATCAGTGATATTGGTCTGTAATTTTCTTTTTTTGTAATACCTTTTTCTGGTTTTGGTATCAGGGTGATGATGACTTTACAGAATGAAGTTGGGAGTGTTTCTCTCTCTGCAATTTTTTGGAAGAGTTTGAGAAGGATCAGTGTTAGCTCTTCTCTAAATGTTTGATAGAATTTACCTGTTAAGCCATATGGTCCTGAACATTTGTCTGTTGGAAGATTTTTAATTATGGTTTCAATTACATTATTTGTAATAGGTCTGTTTATATATTTTTTATTTTTTTCTGGATCAGTCTGGGAAAATTGTACCATTCCAAGAATTTGGAAATTCACAGAATTCTAATTCAGATTAGAATTCTAATTCACAGAATTAGAACAAAAAAAAATACAATTCTTATGGAACCACAAAAGACCTTGAATAGCTAAAGCAATCTTGAGAAAGAAAAATGGAATTGGAGGAAACAGGCTTCCTGACTTCAAATTATACCACAAAGCTACAGTAATCAGGACAGTATGGCACTGGCACAAAAACAGAAATGTAGATCAGTGGTACAGGATAGAATGCCCAGAGATAAACCCAAGCACATATGGGTGCCTGTTTTATGACAAAGGAGGCAATAACATGCAATAGAGAAATGAAAACCTCTTCAATAAGTGGTGCTGGGAAAACCAGACAGCTACATGTAAAATAAAGAAATTAGAACACTACCTAACACCATACACAAAAATAAACTCAAAGTAGATTAAAGACTTAAATATAAGACCAGACACTATAAAACTCTTAGAGGAAAACATAGGAAAAACACTCTTTGACATAAACCAAAGCAAGATCTTTCTTGACCCACCTCCTAGAGTAACAGAAATAAAAACAAACAAGTTTAATTAAACAAGTTTAATTAAACAAATGGGACTTAATTAAACTTAAAAGTTTTGCACAGCAAAAGAAACCATAAACAAGACAAAAATACAACCCTCAGAATGGGAGAAAATATTTTCAAATGAAGCAACTGACAAAGGATTAATCTCCAAAATATGCAAACAGCTCATGGAACTCAATATCAAAAAAACAAAGACTCCAGTTAAAAAATAGGCAGAAGACCTAGATAGACATTTCACCAAGGAAGACATACAGATGGCCAAGAGACACATGAAAAGATGCTCAACATCACTAATTATTAGAGAAATACAAATCAAAACTACAGTGAGGTATCACCTCACACTGGTCAGAATGACCATTTTCCAAAAATCTATAAACAATAAATGCTGGAAAAGGTGTGGTGAAAATGGAACCCTCCTGCACTGTTGGTGGCAATGTAAATTGATACAACTACTATGGAAGTCAGTATGGAGGTTCCTTAAAAAATTAAAAATAGAGCTACCATATGACCCAGGAATCCCACTACTGGGTATACACCTTGAGAAAACCATAATTCAAAAAGAGATATGTACCACAATGTTCATTGCAGCACTATTTACATTAGCCAGGACATGGAGCCAACCTAAGTGTCCATCGGCAGATGAATGGATAAAGAAGATGTGGCACATATATACAATGGAATATGACTCAGGCATAAAAAGAAATGAAATTGAGTTATTTGTAATGAGGTGGATGGACCTAGAGTCTGTCATACAGAGTGAAGTAAGTCAGAAAGAGAAAAACAAATACCATATGCTAAAGCATATATATGGACTCTAAAAAAAAAAAAAAAGAAGAAAATGGTACTGATGAACCTAGTTGCAGGGCAGGAATAAAGATGTAGACATAGAGAATGAGCTTGAGGACATGGGGTGGGAGGGGGAAGATGAGGCAAAATGAGAGTAGCATTGATATATATACACTACTGAATGTAAAATAGTTAGCTAATGGGAAGCAGCAGCATAGCACAGGGAAATCAGTTCAGTGCTTTGTGATGACCTAGAGGGGTGGGATGGGATGGATGGGAAGGAGGCTCAAGAGGGAGGGGATACTGGTACATATGTATGCATATGGCTGATTCACTTTGTTGTACAACAGAAACTGACACAGTATTGTGAAGCAATTATATTCCAATAGAGGTCTATTAAAAAAAGAAAAAAAAATCACTCTACTTATGAATAATATGAACATACTTAGGCTGTGTTATTGTAGTGGTGATGAGTTTTTTGAATGTCTATTTGTCTTGTTTTATTTTTCCTAAACAGCAACACCTGATTGCACTTTATAACTCCCTCAACTCATGAAACTGCATTAATGTGATTCCAGCATCCTGTTGCTCCCAGATACCTGGCAGACATGAACAAAATTTTCTCTAAAAAATAATTTTAAAAGCCCATAATCCTATACCTCAATTTTTTTCTATAACTTTGCATTGCAAAATTGTATGGAACTATTCATATAGCCTCAAAAATAAAGAAGCAAATATTATAGAACCAGAATTAGAAATCACTTCATGCAAATACTCAGAGTAACTACAGAAAAAATAAATAAAAGAAGTTTTGAAGAACACAATTAGTATACTCAACCTGTACAACACTGCACTGGACAATTACAGAATATACACTTTTATCAGGGACATAATGTAGGTCTTAAAATTCTCAAATAATTTAAATCCCAGCCAAAATCTTAGTAGTTTTTTTTTTCTCTGTGTGCCTCTATTTTATACAATTAGTTATATAGTTATTTGTTATATACAGTTCTAAAACTTATATGGAAATGCAAAGGAGCAAGAATTATGGAGACATGCTTGAGGAAGAATAACAAAGTAAGGAAAAGTGTTCTACAAAATATCTAGAATTATTATAAAACTAAGGTAAGTAAGATTGTATTATACTGGTACAACAATAGATGAATAAAAATGGAATAAAATAGAGAGCTCACAAACAGACACAGTTAGACAACAGAACAGAAACAGACACACAAACACCTGGTTTAAAGAAAGATGGCACTTTAGGACAACAGGAAAATATAATAGTTCCATCAAATGGTGCTGGAATAATTAGATATTCACATGAAAAACTTGTCATGATATTTTCTTTTCACCATATACAACAATCAATTCCAGATTGATATATTTAGATGAGAACACAAAACAATACACCTCTTAGAAGATAATATAGGAGAAAATCTCTAAATCTCCAAGGCTCTGATATAGGAAAACACTTTTTCAACAGGACACACAAAATTCTAACCCCACCCACCCAAAAAAATGATTGATATATGGAACTAAATCAAAAAAGAATGTATCCATCAAAAGAACACCGTTAGAGAGCAAAAAGACAAAACACAAAATGGAGAAAGATTGTTGGGAACATGCTAACCACAAAGGACTCATATCTGAGTAAATGATATACTCCTACACATTAATAAAATAAATGCACCAAGAGAAAATAAGCAAAATAATTAAACATACATTTCACAAAATATATTAAAAAATTTTTTACAAAGGCCAAAGTTGCTCAATTATACTAGCAATAAGACTTATTCAAATTACACTCCCAATGTGAAAATTCTTTGATGAATATGACATTTAGAGCACTTTTCTATAAATATTATATTACTGAATATGAAAACTTTTCATTAAAAAAGGAATATACAGAACTACATATAATTGCCTAGAGCTAGAACATTTTCAACATAGGGTGGGAATGATAAAGAACATCAGTATGAAATATGAAGGCACATGGTAATGGGTAGTTCAAATAATAGCTGGCCTAGAATTATAAGCTCTGGGTCTACAATGGCTACAAAACTTTCCTCTGCTACTCACCAGCTATGTAACAGTGGGCACATCATGTACTCATTGTAACATGTTTTTGTACTGTCTTTTTAAATTTTTTTAATTTTATATTGGAACATAGTTGATTAACAATGTTGTATTAGTTTCAGGTGTACAGTTATACATATATCTATTCTTTTTCAAATTCTTTCTATTATTTTATTTTAGATTTGAGCTCAGCATAGACACTTCTGTGCTTGTGGTAATTGTTAAACAAGATTATCTGCAATATGTTAAATAAACATGTGGGTGGAAGCTTAGGAAAATAGAACAATGCATCAAGAATTTATCTCTTTTCTAATTTTATTTTGTGTTAGCTTTGGATATTTTATGCTGTTGGGAAAAGAGAAAAGGAAGAAGACAGGGCATGAAAAAAAGAATAGACACAATTCTTTCATGGGTCACAATACTGATAGTTCAGGTTCAGGATACATTCTTTAAAGCAAAATTCTTAAAAATCTTCTAAGTTGTTGGTAAAATAATATTGTCAAAAGTGGCCCTGCAAGTTCATGGATGACATTTGATGTTAAAAGAGAGTACACCATTAGGAAATCACCAATTATTTAGCTGATGTCTGTTCACTTAAAATAATATATATTTACATCAATAGAAGTCAAAGTATTACAGAATGAGAAATTTATTTTTTTTTATAAGAACTGGATCCAAATCCATTTGATGAATTGACAAATACAATAGTAACAAAGTCTTTGCCCTCCCTCTCCCCTCTTATCCCTCTCAGTACATTTTTCTTCTCATAAAAATGTTGAAAACTATTCCCTTAGCTGTGCTGTATCCTAATCATGATATTTTTCTCTCCTTTGGGATTTATTATATTGAGTTTCTAGAAACAAATGATGATGACAGGATGATAATAATGAAATGTCATATTATTGTTAATGATATAATCAAGAATACCAATAAAAAATAAAACATGCATAAAAGTAAAGAATTTCAGATGGTGATGGCTGACTGTTCATACTGGCATGCCCAGAACATAATTATGGTTTAATACAGCCAAGATGGAACAAAGCTTCTGAGAAGGAGAGTTTAAGGGGTCTTTATTCGGGTTCCTGAGTCTGGCCTTCCTGCAGCTCTCTTCTCTGAAGCAGTTCACTCCCACACCCTCTGTGCACTCTTTATGAGCACCTGATGCACCAATTAAAGTTTACACATGCAGTGGCCAAACTTCCATCTCATCAAGTGCCACCTTTAACACTCTCCACAGCTTAGGGGAACTTCCGTGCCCAGAGAATCAATACAATATGGCAGCTGCCCCCAGGGAGTCTGAATTGCTAAGACAAAAGTACCATTTTGCACAAACGAATTCATCTTCTTCTTCTTGGGGTTACCAGGGCATCCATTGTCACCTTAGGTAAACATGTTCACCTGTGTGACACTGAGTAGAAGAGTTTCTTTCCCCTCGCAAATGATCAGTGATTGAAAGGGGTTAGAACAAGACACACAAGTGACTTGTTTGTGGAAATGGGACATGAATAGGGGAGAGCAGAAATGGGGCTGTGACTTGTTTTTGGAAATGGGACATGAATAGGGGAGAGCAGAAGTGGGGCTGGGAGGCAGATTCTTTTCTATACCTCGTGGGACCAGGACTGAGTGTTAGAGAGCTCCTGCTGGATAGTGCCTCTTTTAAAGTCTAGAATTGTAAGTCATGAGAAACAGATCATCTCAACCATTTCAGACCACTGCCTGTACATGTGCCTTTGCATTATCAGAAGAACTCAATAGCTCTCACTGTCAAGATGGCAGACCTCCTAGTGAAATCACCATAGTCATGTCTAAGTTACATGAAAAATGGGACTATTTCATTTATTTTATTTTTTTTGCAGTATGCAGGCCTCTCACTGTTGTGGCCTCTCCCATTGTGGAGCATAGGCTCCGGATGCGCAGGCTCAGCAGCCATGGCTCACGGGTCCTGCTGCTCCATGGTATGTGGGATCTTCCCGGACCGGGCCGCGAACCCATGTACCCTGCATCGGCAGGCAGACTCTCAACCAATGTGCCACCAGGGAAACCCAATTTAATTTTTTAAAAATGAATTTATAATAGTGGTTAGTTATGGTCCACAGACTATGGAGATCTTGTGTAAGTTATCACCTCTAATCAAAGAATTTAGCCTCAGAAATTAAATCCTAAATTTTCAGAATTTCCAAAATGTGATCTGCCACACCAAATTTGCATTGATGTGCACCAAGTTCATTACTTTATTATGATCACTCTAGGCCTTCCTAACTTTTTAATTTCTTGTAATTTTTTCTTAGTTCACTGATTGAGACAAAGCAGGATGCAATAATCAGCAAAAATACTTGAATCATGTTATCATAAACAGTATTTGCTTCTGGGAGAAAATATTTGTATATACAGCCAGACTCCTTGGTTTCCTTTTATTACTATCTGTGACTTTGGACAAATTTTCTTAATTCCTCTGATTCAGTTGTTTTCAACTGTAACATGGGTTTGGAAATAGTATGTAACATAGAGGATTTTAAGAGGATCAATGTAAATCACTCAGAAGGGGGCCTGACACATGTACATGTAAGTCATTGTTGTTGTTATTATTATTACCATCACACAGTACTTAGTTTTGTTCTACATTCATTATTAACTCAGATCTACATTCTACATACCCTACATTTCCCAATCCTCTCTCCTTTCTCCTAGTGCTCTCAAAGGGGAATCATATAATCAGATCACTGGATCATAATTGTGTTGAACATGCTTGGTAGGGCCAAATATAAAGAATAATATCATCACTAAAGCAGTATCAACTTAGGATGGTTAAGTAACAAAATGTGGTAAAATGTTGACTGCCAATTTCTTGGTTAGTAGGATTCTGTTTGCTTTTATTTCACTGTATTTTCCTGCATCTCATTATTTTTTTCCAGTAGTTGCATTTTATGTTTTAGGAAAATAAGAAAAAAACCCACTATTTTCATAAAAGAAAATACATGTAATAAATGGCATGGAATTTATGACGTTACTTAACTGTTCCTTTAGAAAGAGTAATAAATTTTCCAAGAAGTCAAATTCCAGGAGGAAGGTCAAAGATATACTTACCTGGGGTAAGATAATCAAAAAACACAGTATTCTAGGAAGAATTAACATTCATTTGCAAAAGCATGTCAATTAAACTACTCTTTTTATTTAGAAGGTGAATATTTATTAAGTCAAAGTTTGAGAAATAAGCTAAAAGGAAATTTTCACTCCTCAATACTATTTCCAGTTGTCATTGGATGGAAAGTCATCATGCCCCCTGGCTTCTCTCTGGAAACTATATAGAAATATTTGTACTTAATTGAGAGTTGATTTTGTGATGATTACAGTTCAGAAAATTTTATTTCCTCCTAAATAAAATTTATTTTGGATCATAATAGCTTCCTATTCTTACATCCCACATTTCTTTTCTGATTTTATTTTACTGTTTTGATGCCTGCTTCTGAAAGGATTTATGGAAGCAACATTGACTTATGGATTCATTTACGTATTGATTACAAAATTATGTATTAAATACTTCTCATACTCCAACTACCATACTCAGATGTTGAAGAAAACAATAATGCACAAAATACATTCCCTTTAATCAAAAATTTAATATCAAATGAGTTATAACAACAAATATATAAGTTACTGAAATAAATCACAATAAGGTGATGACAATGAGGGTAAAACACAGTGGTCTTCTCCAGAAATTCATTTGCAATATTTACTATGACATTTAGAAGCAAAAGTAGGCCTTTGAGATTAAAAAAACAAACAAACAAACTTTGATTTGCATTTGTTTAACTTCACCTTACACTTTAGACAATTTATCCAAGGGTCTTAGAGACATAATTTATAAATCACTAAATAATTTCTCAAAAAATTTGTTTTGTATGAATATTTATATGAAGTAATTTTTTCTGAAAGTAAATAGAATAGGAAATAAATTTGCACAAAAATGAAGTAGGATGAGTCATACATACGTGTTTCCACAAAGTAACTCAGTTCATTTTAATTCAAATATTTCAGTATATCCCCCACAACCTACATACCCAAAACTCTGCTAAGTGTTGTAAGTAAAAAATAGTAAAAAAGCACTTAAAATTTAAATGAGGTCAAAAAATTATATATTGGCTGTTTTGAAAAAAAATTGAGACATAAAATACTGTTTAATAAAATATCTCTAAGTGTCAACAATATTAGAGAGATTAGTTACTGGGGTTAAAGAAAGTTACTGGGGGAAAGTTGAGATGAGTTTTGGTAAATTAATTCTATTAATTTGTTAAATTAATTCTGTTTCTATATATGTTAAAAAGGAATTGTGTCTCTATCTCCATATGCCTCTCTTTAACAAAATGTCATTTGTTTTCCTACATGGTCTTGATTTCAGAAACACTCTGCTTCTACCCAGGAATGATTGGTCATCTGGCCTATCCACTATCATTCTTTCAAAGTATTTCACTGTACTCTGTATATCACATGGCTGAGTCAGAAGGTAGGCCAGACTTAGAGGAGAGCCTGAATTTCCATTATCATGTTTCTCTTTACATGAACTTGCAGACAAGCTCTCATTATGAGGAAGGAGAATTGTTTCCTGCCATAATGTGATGCTGTCTTAATAAAATTTTGTAACCTGCAGTCTATATTTTGCTTTTCCCCTTCCTCTCCCTTTACTTATTTGGGAGCACTTCATCTAAATCATTGCTAGTTGGACAGTCCTTTGTGAATCTTAATGTGCTCTGATACCCCTATCAGTGAAAATGGTATTGTCAACATTTATGTCAACAATGAGATTGTAATTTTTGACAGTAATGTTCCTTGGGCTTGATCTAAAACTCTCTGTTCAGGTTGACAGAGCTGTCTGTCAGTCCCTTCTGCCTGACACTTCTAAGTGACTAAGAACTTTGTGGGACTCACTCTAGGAAAAGAATCTCATTCTGAGTTCTCCTGTTAGGTCCAAGTCTCATCTGAAAGCACTGTCCATGTTACCCAGAGAGAAATGAATGTATAGGAGCAGGAACTTGGGTCAGCAGAAGGTTGCTGTATAATGTTCATAAATATCTGTGGAAATAAAATGCACCAGTGGTGACTTTTCCTGAAGGCTGAATCTTGTCAAGACCTAATACATAAATCTGAAACCCCATTAAAGAACATTGGTATTACTTCTTGATTCAAATAGTATGCTTCAACATAACACTTCTTGTTTCAAAGTACAAAATTATGCTCTAAAATTTTATGATTTGTATGATTAAAGTGCCCCATTTTGAACGTTTCTGCTATATCATACTCATCACTATGCCCCAAATGTGTTGTGTTCCTTCCCTCATCCATTTTTTTCATCAAATATTTCACCTTCCAGAAGTTACTTCGACTTCTCTGTAACTATTAGATTAGTAATTTTTCTTTCTTTCTTTTTTGCTGCACTGCCTGGCATGTGGAACTTCCCTGACCAGGGATCGAACCCACACCCCCTGACATGGAAATGCAGAGTCTTAACCCCTGGACCACCAGGGAAATCCCTAGATTAGCAAAATTTAAGGAAGTATAAGATCACAAAAAACTAAAAACTGGTACACTCATGTATTACTCCTGACACTGTAAATTGGTATAAGCTTTTACAAAAGCAGTTCAAGTTTATATAACAAAAGCTGGGAGTGGGGAATGAGTATATACTATATATACATATTAGTATATACAAAGTGTATGTATATGTATATATACACATTCATATCTTTTCCAATAATTCTGCACCTGAAAATACATTCTAACAGGATAATTCAAAATAAGATAAAATCTAAATGCACAAAAGCATTCATTGCAACATTAGTTATAACAGCTAAAATTGGTTATAAGTAAATGTCCAATAAAAAAGTGGTAAGCACATCATATTACTTCAAATTGATGAAATCATATGAAATATTAAAAGGTATTATACTCCCTTTATTATTTTCTACCTCTGTGACCATACCTCCTCAATGTTCCTTTTGAACTGCTTCTTCTTGTTCAGCCCAAATATAAACATCTAGCTCTATTTATGCACTATTCTGGGTTATGCAGCAACACAGAATCATTCCAGGATACCACACTTCTAACTATATTATGAGTATTACTTAAATAGAAACATAAACGCTTTGTGGACAAGAACTGTGCCTTTTATCACTGTCTTCTGGAGACTAGAATATTATAGACTATCAATAAGTATCAACTGAATTGCTCCACATTGTAAACAAATGGCTCTAATTCTTTGGTAAGTAACAAAAACAAAATATAGAAGAATATTTACAATATTGTAAAAGATTTAAATGTATTGATTATAGGAACCAGGAGTCAAAAGGTAAGAAGAAGAATGAAAACATACCAAAATTAGATTGCTGTGATTATGAGTAATTTAAAATTTATCATTTCTTTCACTGTTGTTATAAATACAATTTAAAAAATGATACTATGTTCAATACTCAGATCTAAACTTTTCTTACATCTTTACTGGAGTATAATGGCTTTAAAATAGTGTGTTAATTTCTGCTAGATAACAAAGTGAATCAGCTATACATATACATATATCCTCATCTTGCCTCCCTCTTGCGTCTCCCTCCCATCCTCCCTATCCCACCCCTATAGGTAGTCACAAAGCACCAAACCGATCTCCCTATTCTGTGCGGCTGTTTCCCACGAGCTATGTATTTTACATTTGGTAGTGTATATATTTCCATGCCACACTTTCACTTCATCTCATTTACGCTTCCCACTCCCTGTGTCTTCAAGTCCATTATCTATATCTGTGTCCTTATACCTGTCCGGCCCCTAGGTTCATCAGAACCAGTTTTTTTTAGAATCCATATATATGTATTAGCATACAGTATTTGTTTTTCTCTTTCTGACTCACTACACTCTGTAAGACAGTCTCTAGGTCCATCCACTACACTACAAATAACTTAATTTTGTTTCTTTTTATGGCTGAGTGATATTCCATTGTATATATGTGCCACATCTTCTTTATCCATTCATCTGTCGACAGAAACATAGCTTGTTCCATGTCCTGGCTACTGTAAATAGAGTTGCAATGAACATTGTAGTACATGACTCTTTTTTGAATTATGTTTTTTACAGGGTATATGCCCAGTAGTGACATTGCTGTGTCATATGGTAGTTCTATTTTAAGTTTGTTAAGGAACCTCCATACAGATCTCCACAGTGGTTGTATCAATTTACATTCCCACCAACAGTGTAAGACAGTTCCCTTTTCTTCATACCCTCTCCAGCATTGTTTGCAGACGTTTTGATGATGGCATCCTGATCGGTGTGAGGTGATACCTCATTGTAGTTTTAATTTGCATTTCTCTAATGACTGGTTATCTTGACCATCCTTTCATGTGTTTGTTGGCAATCTGTATATCTACTTAGGAGAAATGTCTATTTAGGACTTCTGCCCATTTTTTGGAATGGTTTGTTTTCTTGATATTGATATTGAGCTGCATGAGCTGCTTGCGTATTTTGGAGATTAATCCTTTGTCATTTTCTTCATTTGCAAATAATTTCTCCCATTCCAAGGGTTGTCTTTTCATCGTGTTTGTGGTTTCCTTTGCTGTACAAAAGCTTTTAAGTTTCATTAGGTCCCATTTGTTTATTTTTGTTTTTTATTTCCATTTCTCTAGGAGGTGGGTCAAAAAAGGATCTTGCTGTGATTTATATCATAGAGTGTTCTGCCTGTGTTTCGCTCTAGGGTTTTATAGTGTCTGACCTTACAATTAGGTCTTTAATCCATTTGGAGTTTATTTTTCTGTATGGTGTTAGGAAGTTCAAATTTCATTCTTTTACATGTAGCTGTCCAATTTTCCCAGCACCACTTATTGAAGAGGCTCTTTTTCTGCACTGTATATTCTTGCCTCCTTTATCAAAAATAAGGTGACCATATGTGTGTCTGTTTATCTCTGGGCTTTCTATCCTGTTCCACTGATCTATATTTCTGTTTCTGTGCCAGTACCATACTGTCTTGATTACTGTAGCTTTGCAGTATAGTCTGAAGTCAGGGAGACTGATTTCTCCAGATCCATTTTTCTTTCTCAATATTGCTTTGGCTATTCAGGGTCTTTTGTGTTTCCCTAAAAATTGTGAAATTTTTTGTTCTAGCACTGTGAAAAATGCCATTGGTATTTTTTTTTTTTTTTTTTTTTTTTTTTTTTTTGTGGTACACAGGCTTCTCACTGTTGTGGCCTCTCCCGTTGTGGTGCACAGGCTCTGGACGTGCAGGCTCAGCAGCCATGGCTATGGGACCAGCCACTCTGCAGCATGTGGGATCTTCCCAGACTGGGACACGAACCCACGTCCCTGGCATTGGCATGTGGACTCTCAACCACTGTGCCACCAGGGAAGCCCTGCCATTGGTATTTTGATAGGGATTGCATTGAATGTGTAGATTGCTTTGGGTAGTATAGTCATTTTCACAATATTGATTCTTCCAATCCAAGAACATGGTGTATCTCTCCATCTGTTTGTATCATCTTTAATTTCTTTCATCAGTGTCTTATAGTTTTCTGCATACAGGTCATTTGTCTCCTTAGGTTGGTTTATTCCTAGGTATTTTATTCTTTTTGTTGCAATGGTAAATGGGAGTGTTTCCTTTATTTCTCTTTCAGATGTTTCACCATTAGTGTATAGGAATGCAAGAGATTTCTGTGCATTAATTTTATTTCCTGCTACCTTACCAAATTTGTTGATTAGGTGTAGTGGTTTTCTGGTAGCATCTTTAGGATTCTCTATGTATAGTATCATGTCATCTGCAAACAGTCACAGTTTCACTTATTTTCTGATTTGTATTCCTTTTATTTCTTTTTCTTCTCTGATTGCTGTGGCTAAAACTTCTGATACTATGTTGAATAATAGTGGTAAGAGTGGGAAACCTTGTATTGATCCTGATCTTAGTGGAAATGGTTTCAGTTTTTCACCATTGAGAATGATGTTGCCCGTGGGTTTGTCCTATATGGCCTTTATTATGTTGAAGTAATTTCCCTCTGTGCCTACTTTCTGGAGGTTTTTATCAGAAATCGGTGTTGAATTTTGTCAAAAGCTTTTTCTGCATCTATCAACATGATTATTAGTTTTATCCTTCAATTTGTTAATATGATATATCACACTGACTGATTTGTGTATAGTGAAGAATCCTTGCATTCCTGGGATAAACTCCACTTGATCATGGTGTATGATCCTTTTAATGTGCTGTTAGATTCTGCTTGTTAGTATTTTGTTGAGGATTTTTGCATCTATGTTCATCAGTGTTATTGACCTGTAGTTTTATTTTTTGTGACATCCTTGTCTGGTTTTGGTGTCAGGGTGATTTTGTCCTTGTAGAATGAGTTTGGGAGTGTTTCTCCCTGTGCTATATTTCAGAAGAGTTTTAGAAGGATAAGTGTTAACTCTTCTGTAAATGTTTTACAGAATTCACCTGTTAAGCTATCTGGTCCTGTGCTTCTGCTTGTTGGAAGATTTTTAATCACAGTTTCAATTTCAGTGTTTGTGATTGGTTTGTTTATATTTTCTATTTCTTCCAGGTTCAGTGTCAGAAGTTTGTACTTTTCTAAGAATTCATCCATTTCTTCCAGGTTGTCCATTTTATTGGGATATAGTTGCTTGTAGGAATCTCTCATGGTCCTTTGTATTTCTGCAGGGTCAGTTGTTACTTCTCCATTTTTATTTCTACTGCTGTTGATTTGAACCTTCTCCCTTTTTTTCTTGCTGAGTCTGGCTAATGATTTATCAATTTTGTTTATCTTCTCAAAGAACCAGCTTTTACTTTTATTGATCTTTACTATCATTTCCTTCACTTCTTTTTCATTTTTTTCTGGTCTGACCTTTATGATTTATTTCTTTCGGCTAACTTTGTGGTTTTTCTGTTCTTTTTACTCTAATTGCTTTAGGTATATGGTTAGGTTGTTTACTTTAGATGTTTCTTGTTTCTTGAGGTAGGATTGTATTGCTATAAACTTCCCTCTTAGAACTGCGTTTTCTGCATCCCATAGGTCATCAAAATGATCCATGATCGTTTGGGATCATCATGTCTACATTGTCAATTGTTTCTAGGTATGTTTTGATTTCTTCAGTGATCTCTTGGTTATTTAGTAGTGTATTGTTTAGCCTCCATGTGCTTGCATTGTTTAGCTTCCATGTTTTTATATTTTTTACAGTATTTTTCCTGTAATTGATATCTAGTCTCATAGTGTTGTGGACAGAAAAGGTATTTGATATGATTTCAATTTTCTTAAATTTACTAAGGCTTTACTTATAGCCCGAGATATGATCTATCCTGGAGAATGTTCCATGAGCACTTGAGAAGAAAGTGTATTCTGTTGTTTTTGGATGGAATGTCCTATAAATAACAATTAAATCCATCTTGTTTAATGTGTCATTTAAAGCTTGTGTTTCCTTATTTATTTTCATTTTGATGATATGTCCATTGGTGAAAGTGGGGTGTTAAATTCCCCTACTATTATTGTGTTTCTGTTGACTTCCCCTTGTATGGCTGTTAGCATTTCCCTTATGTATTGAGGTGCTCCTATGTTGCGTGTATGAATATTTTCAATTGTTATATCTTCTTCTTGAATTGATCCCTTGATCATTATGTAGTGTCCTACTTTGTCACTTGTAATAGTCATTATTTTAAAGTCTATTTTGTCTGATATGAGAGTTGCTACTCCAGCTTTCTTTTGATTTCCATGGAATACATTTTCCATCCCTTTACTTTCATTCTGTATAGTCCCTAGGTTTAAATTGTGTCTCTTGTAGACAGCATATATACGTGTCTTATTTTTGTTTCCATTCAGCCAGTCTGTGTCTTTTGGTTGGAGCATTTAATCCAGTTACATTTAAAGGAGTTACCTATATATATGTCCCTATTACCATTTTCTTAATTGTTTTGGGTTCGTTATTGTAGGTGTATTCATTCTCTTGTGTTTCCTGCCTAGAGAATTTCATTTAGCATTTGTTTTAAAGCTGGTTTAGTGGTGCTGAATTCTCTTAGCTTTTGCTTCTCTGTAAATATTTTAATTTCTCCATCAAATCTGAATGAGATCCTCGCTGGGTAGAGGTATCTTGGTTGTAGGTTTTTCCCTTTCATCACTTTAAATATGTCCTGCCACTCCCTTCTGGCTTGCAGAGTTTCTGAAAGACCAGTTTTTAACCTTATGGGAATTCCCTTGTATGTTAATTCTTTCTTTTCCCTTGCTGCTTTTAATATTTTTTTCTTTGTATTTAATTTTTGATAATTTGCTTACTATATGTCTTGGCATGTTTCTCCTTGGATTTATCCTCTATGGGACTCTCTGCACTTCCTGGACTTGACAATTTCCTTTTCCATATTAGGGAAGTTTTCAACTATAATCTCTTCAAATATGTTTTCAGTCCTTTTTTTTTTTTTTTTTCTCTTCTCCTAGGGCTCCTATAATTCAAATGTTGGTGCTTTTAATGTTGTCCCAGAGGTCTCTAAGACTGTATTCAATTCTTTGCATTCTTTTTTCTTTATTCTGCTCTGTGGTAGTTATTTCCACTCTTTTGTCTTCCAGGTTACTTACCTGTCCTTCTGCCTCAGTTATTCTGCTATTGATTTCTTCTAGAGAATTTTTAGTTTCATTTCTTGTGTTGTTCATCATTGTTTGTTTGCTCTTTAGTTCTTCTAGGTCCTTGTTAAATGTTTCTTATATTTTCTCCATTCTATTTCCAAGATTTTGGATCATCTTTGCTATCATTCCTATGAATTCTTTTTCAGGTAGACTGCATATTTCTCTTCATTTATTTGGTCTGGTGGGTTTTTACTTTGCTTCTTCATCTTCTGTGTATTTTTCTGTCTTCTCATTTGGCTTAACTTACTGGGTTTGGGGTCTCCTTTTCACAGGCTGCAGGTTCTTAATTCCCATTGTCTGTGGTGTCTGTCTCCAGTGAGTAAGTTTGGTTCAGTGAGTTGTTTAGGCTTCCTTGTGGAGGGGACTGGTGCCTGTGTTCTGGTGTATGAGGCTGGATCATGTCTTTCTGGTGGGCAGGACGGCATCTGGTGGTGTGTTTTTTGATATCTGTGAATGTATTATGATTTTAGGCAGCCTCACTGCTAATGGGTGGGGTTGTGTTCTTGTCTTGCTAGTTGTTTGGCATAGGGTATCCAGCACTGTATCTTCCTGGTCATTGAGTGGATCTGGGTCTTAGCATTGAGATGGAGATCTCTGGGAGAGATTCTGCCATTTGATATTACATGAGGCCGGGAGGTCTCTGGTGGATCAATGTCCTGAACTTGGTTCTCCCACCTCAGAGGCTCAGGCCTGACACCCGGCTGGAGCACCAAGACCTTGTCAGCCACACGGCTCAGAAGAAAATGGAGGAAAAAAAGAATGAAAGAAAGAAGAAATAAAGAAAGGTGAAAATATAATAAAGTTATTAATATAAAATTTAAAAATATTATTAATTTGTTTAAAAAAATAAAAAAGTAGTAATAAAAAAGAAAGAAGAGAGCAACCAAACCAAAAAACAAATCCTCCAATGAAAATGAGCACAAAAAACTTTACTGGAAAAATAAAAACAGACAGACAGAACCCAAGGGAAATGGTAAAACCCAGCTATGCAGACAAAGTCAACCAAAGAAGCATACACTTCACACTCACAAAAAGATAAAGGAAAAAATATATATATACATATATTTAAAAAAAGGTAGAGAGCAACCAAATCAATAAACAAATCTACCAATGATAATAAGTTCTAAATACTAAATTAATACAAACATAAAACTAGAAAAAAATTAGATACAGGAAGCAATCCCCAAGTCTAGTGTTGCTCCCAAAGTCCACCCTCTCAATTTTGGGATGATTCATTGTCTATTCAGGTATTCTAGAGATGCAGCATACATCAAGTTGATTGTGGAGATTTAATCCATTGCTCCTGAGGCTGCTGGGAGAAATTTCTCTTTCTCTTCTTTGTTCACACATCTCCTGTGGTTCAGCTTTGGATTTGGCCCCACCTCTGTTTGTAGATCACCTGAGGGCATCTGTTCCCTACCCAGAAAGTACTGGGTTAACGTAGCAGCTGATTAGGGAGCTCTGTCTCACTCAGGCCGAGGGGACAGAGGGGTATGGAATACACGGTGAGCCTGTGACAGCAGAGGCTGACATGACATTGCAACAGCCTGAGGTCAGCTGTGTGTTCTCCCAGGGAAGTTGTCCCTGGATCACGGGATCCTGGCTGTGGTGAGCTGCACAGGCTTCTGGGAGGGGAGGTGTGGATTGTGACCTATGCTTGTACACAGGGTTCTTGGTGGCTGCAGCAGCAGCCTTAGCATTTCATGCCCATCTTTGGTGTCCAAGCTGATAGCTGAGCCTTGAACCCATCTCTGGAGCTTGTTTAGGCAGTACTCTGAATACCCTCTCCTTGTGCACCCTGAAACTATGGTCTCTTGCCTCAGGCAGTTCCAGACTTTTTCCTGGACTCCCTCCTGGCTACCTGTGGCACACTTGTCCACTTCAGGCTGTGTTCACACAGCCAACCCCAGTCCTGTCCCTGGGATCTGAACTCCTAAGTCTGAGTCTCAGTTCCCAGTCCCACCCACCCTGGCAGGTGAGCAGACAAGCCTCTCAGGCTGGTGAGTGCTGGGCAGCACTGACCCTCTGTGTGGAAATCTCTCTGCTTTGCCCTCTGCACCCCTGTTGCTCTGAAGATTCCCCCCTGCCTACCCCCTGTCTCCACATGAAGGGGCCTCCTAGTGTGTGGAAACTTTTCCTCCTTCACAACTCCTTCCCAGCGGTGCAGGTCCCATCCCTATTCTTTTGTCTGTGTTTTTTCTTTTTTCTTTTGCCCTACCCAGTTATGTGTGGATTTCCTTTCCTTTTGGGAAGCTGAGGTCTTTTGCCAGCATTCAGTAGGGGTTCTGTAGGAGTTGTTCCACATGTAGTTGTATTTTTGATGTACTTGTAAGGGAGGAAGGTGATCTCCACGTTTACTCCTCCATCATCTTGAAGTTCCCCCCTCCAAATCGAAGACGTTATTTCTTAACTTTGTTTTAAACTTCCATTTTCTGTAAGTCTATGACATCTAAGAGTTGGGCGCCTTGAATAAGTCAGTGAATTCATTTGAGAGCTAGTTTCCTCATCTACATAATGGAGATAATAATACCAACCTGACAATATTTATTACAGTAGCAAAACAATCTGTCTACTAAATATGTACCAAATAGCATAGAGGAGCTCTTAAGTACCCAGGAAAGAGGTGACACTATAGAGAAATTTAGTTCAAAGTTCCTGAGAAGGTACGCAAAGTGAGAAATACTGTATATTCCATGTCTGACACAGGAGAACATAATATCTGGTTTAGTTTTAATCCACAAGTAGTTATCTGCCTTGACCCACAAAGTGGAGAGTCCTCTGTTGGACACCAACTCTTTCTCTCTAAAAGTTGAAAACTGAGGCTGTACTTATCTTGTGCTCACCTGTCTTCAGTTCCTAAGACCACATTATATCAATTAAGTTTCACTGATATAATCTCAAATTCTTACTTAATAAAACTCGAAGTGATCACTTCATATTAAAACAATACATAGTAAAATCCAACATTTTTATGTATGTATTTCTATGAGTTTTCAGCCATTAAATCATAACCACAGTTAGGATATTGAACAGTTCCACCAATCTGAAAGACCTCCTCATGTTGCTCCTTTGTAGTCAACTCTTGTCATTAATCATCTTGCTGGTAATCACTAGACTGTTTTATGTTTCAATAATTTTTTGACTTTTTTAGAATGTCAAATACATGATATCATACAAGATTTAGCCTTTAGATTCCAGCTTCTTTAACTTAGCATAGTGTCTATGAGATTCATTGGTATCTCACTATGGATTTTTAAATTTCCCTAATGGCTAATAATGTTGCATGTCTTTCCATGTATTTATTTGTCATTGGTATATCTTCTTTAAGGGCTGCTGTTTAGTCTTTACATCTCTCTCTCTCTCTTTTTTTTTTTTTAATATGCATGCTCTGCATGATGAAATAACCACTACCTCCCTGAGACCCACTCCATCATGGGGCTGTTACAAAATGCATCTTAATTTAGCTGGTTGAGAATCCACTCAAGAAATGTATTATCAATGGGAAGAGGGGATGAAAAAAGACTGGGTGAGTCTCACAAAAGTTCATTCCCTACTCCCTAATTTCTATGTTGATCTCAAGTTCAATGGAGTGCCAAGTATGGCAATGGAATCTTGTATTAGTTTCTCAAATAGGGCTCTTTATGATTTTAATACAATTTCCTTTAAAACCCAAATGTAGAAAACTGTGATTAACAAACCAGAAAATGATTAAGAAGCTATTTGTTCAGAATAAACATTATTTTCAAGTACACGTGGAACATTCTCCAAGATAGATCACATGCTAACGAAACCTAACAAACAAGTCTACCCTAACAAAACAAGTCTCAATAAGTTTAAGAGAACTGAAATCCTATCAAACATCTTTTCCAACTACAATGGTATGAGAAAAGAAATCAATTAAAAGGAAAATAAACTATAAAAGCAAAAACACATGGAAGCTAAACTATATACTACTAAACAACCAGTGGATCACTAAAGAAAATAAACAGAAAATCAAAAATACCTGGTGACAAATGAAAATGAAAACACAAGGGTCCAAAAATCTAAGGGATTCAGCAAAAACATTTCTATGAGGGAAGTTTATAATGATGCAAACTCACCTCAAGAAACAAGAAAAATCTCAAATAGCCTAATCTTACACCTAAAGTAACTGAAAAAAGAACAAACAAAACCCAAAGTTAGTAGAAGGAAAGAAATAATAAAGTTCAGAGCAGAAATAAATGAAATAGAGACTAAAAAATAATAGAAAAGGTCAAAGAAACTGAGAACTGATTCCTTGAAAAGATAAATAAATAAATAAATATATATATATATATATATATATATACCTGAACCAGACTCATTAAAAAAAAAGAGAGAGAGAGAGAGAAGCTCAAATAAATAAAATAGAAATAAAAAAGAACAATTACAATGGACATCACAGAAATACAAAGGATCATAAGAGATTGCTATGAACAATTATATGCCATTAAACTGGATAACAGAAGAACTGGATAAATTCCTGGAGTACCAAGACTGAATCAGGAAGAAATACAAAATGTTAACAATTTCATTACCTGTAGTGAAACTAAATCAGTAATATAAATAAAACAAACAAATAAAATGAACCAAAAATACAAACAAAAACTCCCAACAAACAAAAATCCAGGACCAGATGGCTTCACTGGTGAATTCTACCAAAGATTTAAAGAAGCATCAACTACTATCTTTCTCAAAGATAGTAAAAGCTGAAGTGGAAGAAATGTTTCTGAACCCATTCTAAAAGTCCATTATTACCCTGATACCAAAACCAGACATAGACACCCCCAAAAGAGAAAATTACAGACCAATATATTTGATGAACATAGACACAAAATCCTCAAGAAAATATTAGCAAATCTAATTCAACGATACACTAAAAGGATCATACACCATGATCAAGTATGATTAATTTCAGGGATGCAAAAATAGTTCAGTATCTGCAAATCAAAACGTTGAAGAATAAAAATCTTTGATCATCTTCAACAGACGCAGAAAAACCCTTTGATAAAATTCAGCATTTATTTATGATAAAAACTCTCAAAAAATTTAGTATAGAAAGAACATGCCTCAACATAATAAATGTCATGAAAAACCTATAACCAACATCATGTTCAATGCTAAAAAGCTGAAAGCATTTCCTCTAAGATCAGGAACAAGACAAGAATGTCCACTCTCACCACTTTTATTCAACATAGTATTGGAATTCCCAGCCACAGCAATCAGACAAGAAAAAGAAATAAAAGGAACATAAATTGGAAAGGATGAATAAAACTGTCAGTGTTTGCAGATGACATAATACTATATATAGAAAATCCTAAAGATGCTAATAAAAATGTTAAACCTAATAAATGAATTCAGTAAAGTTGCTGGATACAAAATTGTATACAGAAATCTGTTTAATTTCTATATGCTAACAATAAACTATCAGAAACAATTTAAAAAAAACAATCCCATTTACAATAACATCAAAAAGAGTAAAATAACTAGGAATAAATCTAACTAAAGAGGTAAAAGACTTGTATTCAGAAGACTATGAGACATTGATAAAGGAAATTGAAGAGGGTACACAGAAAAATTGAAAGATATATGATGCTCATGGATTGGAAGGATTAATATTATTAAAATGATCATACTACCCAAGGTAATCTACAGATTCAATTAAATTTCTATCAAAATACCAATGGCATTTTTCACAGAACTAGAACAAATATTCTAAACTTTGTAGAGAAACACAAAAGACTCTGAATAGCCAAACATTCTTGAGACAGAAGAACAAAACTGGAGATACCAGGATCCCTGATTTCAAACTATCACTACAAAGCTACAGTCAACAAAACAGTATGCTATGGTCACAAAAGTAGGCCCATAGGTCAATGAAACAGAGTAGAGAGCCCAGAAGTGAAACCATATTTAAATGGTCAGTTAATCTATGACAGAGTAGGAAAGAATGGGGAAAAGACAGACTCCTCTTCAATAAATGTTTTTGGGAAAAATGAACAGCTACATGCAAAAGAATCAAATTGGACTAATTTCTCACACCATATACAAAAATAAAGTCAAAATGGATTAAAGACTTAAACATAAGATCTAAAAACATAAAACTCCTAGAAGAAAACTCCTAGAAGAAAACAAAGTACACGCTTTGATATCAGTCTTATCAGTAATTTTTTGGCTATGTCTTCTCAGGCAAGGGAAACAAAGGCAGAAATAAGCAAATGGTCATACATCAAATTAAAAAAAAAAAAATTCTGCAGCAAAGGAAACTATCAACCAAATGAAAAGGCTGCCTATTGAATGAGTGAAGATATTTGCAAATGGTATATCCAATAAGGGATTAATATGCCAAATATACAAATAACTCATACAACTCAACATTAAAAACACAAACAAGCAAAACAAAAACAACCCAATTAAAAAATGAGCAGAGGACATGAATAGATATTTTTTTTCATAAAAGACAGAGATGGTCAGCAGGCACATGAAAAGATGCTCAACAACACTAATCATTATGGAAATGCAAATCAAAACTACAATGAGATATCACCTCACACCTGTTAGAATGACTATTATGAAAAAAGACAACAAATAACAGGTTTGGGCTCAGATGTGGAGAAAAGGGGTACCCTAGTACACTTTGGTAGGAATGTAATTTGGTTCAGCTTATGGAAGACACTAGGGAGGTTCCTAATAAAATTAAGAAGAAAATTACCATACAATCCAGAAATTCCCCTTTCTGAGGAAAAAAAAAACTAATCTCAAGAGATATATGCATACTTATATTCATTGCAGCGTTATTTATAAACACCAAGATATAGTAACGACCTAAGTATTCATCAATAGATGAATGGATAAAGAAGGTGTGGTAAACATATATACAATGGAATTAGAAGGTATTATGCTAAGTAAAATAAGTCAGAGAGTGATAGACAATTATCCTATAATTTCACATATAAGTGGAATCTGTAAAACAAAACAAGTGAACAAACATAAGAGTCACAGATTCAGATAACCAGCAGGTGATTGCCAGAAGAGAGAGGAATGGTAGGAGAAAAGAAATAGGTGAGGGAGATTGAGAGGAGTAGACTTCTAGGTAGAAAATAAGTAAGTCAAGGGGATGAAATGTGTAGCATAAAGAATATAGTAAATAATAGTGTAATAACTTTACATGGAGATGGATGGTAACTAGACTAATGATGGTGATCATTTTACAATGTATCAAAATATCAAATCACTATGTTGTGCACCTGGAACTAAAATAGAGTTTTAGGTGAATTATACTTAAAATAATGGAAACAAACAAACTCATAGAAAAAGAGATCAGATTTGTGGTTACTGGAGGTAGACAGTGGGGGAATTAGATGAAGGTGGTCAAAAGGTGCAAACTTATAAGATATATAAGTACTAGGGGTGTAATGTATAACATCACTAATATTAACAATGCAGAATATTATATATGAAAGTTGTTAAAAGAGTAAATTCTAAGAGCTCTCATAAAAAATAAGTTATTTATTTCCTCCTCTTATGCTAAGGCTCCATTCACTTTGCAGGTAAGTCACTAATACTGGGGACATTATTCTATGACTAAATGTTTCTTGAAGGTTTACTTTGTAAAGACACTGTGTGAGTTGCTCAATAAATATTTGTTGAAGTGAACTAAGGATAAATATACAGAATTATATATTCTAAATACAATCTATAACTTACATTAAATAATTTAAATGTTTCATATCTAAAAGCCACACTGGGACTTTTTACCAAGTACTAATGGCATGCTAGACATAGTGGATGATTAAAAAGTTGAAAAACATAACCCCAACCTTCAAGGGTTTGTGATTTTCATTGAAAGACATAAATATATGAACCAAAGGATGAAATATGTACTAAACTGTGCTAAGTTACGTTTTGATGCTTGCACAAATGCAATGATTGAACTGAATATAGCCCTGGAAATGGTTTCCCAGCAGAGCTGAACTATAACAGGGGCATAATAGATGGAGATGTTAAAAATCATAATTTTTTTTGAGCCCAAAGCACAATGGGACACAAAAATCAACATGGAAAAGACACTGAAGAAAAGAAATATTAATTAGGTCCTGGGGAAAAAAACAAAACTATCACCCAGGAGAGGATAGGATAGGAAAGCAGTGGAGTTTGAATATGACAGTTATGCCATTCTTCAGGTGAGACACAGATGTAAGTGGCAGGGAAAGTTTCCCAGGTAAACAGAACACAGAGGCAGGGAACTACTGCCAGTGATATTTAGAGCAGCAACTGAAGACAAGTAATGTTGAGAAAATCTTCCCATGGCCAAAAGAGTGGGCAATAAGATTGAGAGGTAGGCATCAATTCTAGAAAAAAAAAAAAAAAAGTTTTAGAGCATAGGAATAAGGAGCCATGCAAAAATCTATCTTTGGCTTTAGTCAAGCTGAAGACATATATATATATGTGTGTGTGTGTGTGTGTGTGTGTGTGTGTGTCTAATATATACATCTAATATATGTATCACTGGGCTACAAGACTGCAGCTCTGGGAAGGGAACTAATTTTCTTTTACTTGGTCATGGTAGGAGGATGAACCTTGAATTGAACTACAAGTGGGTTTAGCCTAGGGAAGCTAGAAAAGACTAAATTGGGAGAATTTAGACATAATTGACATTAATGAGCATGGCTGCAGTCATGGAAGCAACCTAAATGCCCATCGACAGATGAATGGATAAAGAAGTGGTACGTATATACAATGAAATATTACTCAACCATGTAAAGGAACAAAATTGGGTCATTTGTAGAGACGTGTATGCATTTAGAGACTATCACACAGAGTGAAGTAAGTCCGAAAGAGAAAAACAAATATCGTGTATTAACGCATATATGTGGAATCTAGAAAATGGTACAGATGAACTGGTTTGCAGAGCAGAAATTGAGACACATATGGACACTAAGGGGGGAAAGTGGCAGTGGGTGGTGGTGCTGGTGTGATGAATTGGGAGATTGGGATTGACATGCATACACTGATGTGTATAAAATTGATGACTAATAAGAAAATAAATAAATAAACATGAAAAAAATTAGCATGGCTGAAGGATAAAAAGTTATAGATAGTTTTGATATATAGGATATTGGTGAAAAGAAGTTGATGGTGTTCCTCTTTAGTGTGTATTTTACCTCTACCTAGAATAAAAGATCATATTTTGCTTCACTGGTACAGATCTAGTCATTTTCAACTGGTAATTACATAACTTCTTCCTCTTCCCCAAGGAGAGAGCCCATTTTACAAATGCAATATACAAATATAGGCAATATACAAATAAAGGCACCAGTGGAGGTAGACCTGAAAGCTTTTAGAGAGCTGATAAAATCTGATTAAATTCTTCTTTTGTTGTTATTATGTTTTCATCACCTTTGTCATGGTGTCTACACATCTGAACTCCACTTGGGAGCAGCAGTAACAAGGTATCACAAAACTGGCTTTTCTCACTCTAATTCCAACCTGCCAGAAACAGCAAACACAGGAAATATCAGGAGAAAACCCCTTGTCATACAATTTACCACCCAATTTTACAAACCCGAGAGGTTTAGCTACTAGTAGTTTCCAGTGTTTCAAATAAGCTTACTAGTTTGGGGCTATTTATCCATAATAAACTTCTAAATATGCAAGGTCAAAACTACGGGTTTTCAGCTTAGACTAGATTGATGAATATTCTTTGATGATTTCAGGGAAAGAGAGGAGTTCAATATAAAGGAGATACCATATGATTCTACTTCTATGTTACTACCTAATATTTATAGTGAAAGCTGTACCATTGCAAAGCTAAAAAGAGACCTTGAAGATAATCTGATTTAATGAGTTCATTTTGCAAAAATGTCTGAAAATGAGTTACCCAAGATCACACAGTTATTTAGGGGAAGAATATAAATAATAATCTGGGTTTATAACTCTGCACAAGTATATATTCCATTCAGAAATTGAATTGAATTCACTTCAACAGGAGCCCATAGCTGTTCTACAAAAGAAGTAGAAGGCATAATATTTTTCCTCAATAGCCTTACTCTGTCTACAAAACACACGGGTATAAAGCATATGATTTTTTTTTTCTTTTTAACATCTTTATTGGAGTATAATTGCTTTACAATGGTGTGTTAGTTTCCACTTTATATCAAAGTGAATCAGCTATAGATGTACATATATCCCCATATCTCCTCCCTCTTGGATCTCCTTCACACACTCCCCATCCCACCCCTCTAGGTGGTCACAAAGCACCGAGCTGATCTTCCAGTGCTATGTGGCTGCTTCCGACTAGCTATGTATTTTACGTTTGGTAGTGTATATATGTCCATGCCACTCTCTCACTTCGTCCCAGCTTACCCTTCCCACTCCTCATGTCCTCAAGTCCATTCTCTATGTCTGCATCTTTATTCCTGTCCTGTCCCTAGGTTCTTCAGACCCTTCTGTTGTTGTTTTTTTTTTTTTTTTTTTAGATTCCATATATATGTGTTAGCATACGGTATTTGTTTTTCTCTTTCTGACTTACTTCATTCTGTATGACAGACTCTAGGTCCATCCACCTCATTACAAATAACTCATTGCTTTTTATAGCTGAGTAATATTCTATTCCATATATGTGCCACATCTTCTTTATCCATTCATCTGTCGATGGACATTTAAGTTGCTTCCATGTCCTGGTTATTGTAAATAGAGCTGCAATGAACATTGTGGTACATGACTCTTTTTGAATTATGGTTTTCTCAGGGTATAAGCCCAGTAGTGGGATTACTGGGTCATATAGTAGTTCTATTTTTAGTTTAAGGAACCGCCATACTGTTCTCCATAGTGGCTGTAACCATTTACATTCCCACCAACAGTGCAAATGTGTTCCTTTTTCTCCACACCCTCTCCAGCACTTATTGTTTGTAGAATTTTTGTTGATGGACATACTGACTGGTGTGATGTGATACCTCACTGTAGTTTTGATTTTCATTTCTCTAATGATTAGTGATGTTGAGCATCCTTTCATGTGTTTGTTGGCAAACTGAATATCTTCTTTGGAGAAATGTCTATTTAGGTCTTCTGCCCATTTTTGGATTGGGTTGTTTGTTTTTTTGATATTGAGCTGCATGAGCTGCTTATAAATTTTGGAGATTAATCCTTTGTCAGCTGCTTCATTTGCAAATATTTTGTCCCATATGTGAAAATATGCTAAATATCATTAGTCATTAGGGAAATCTAATGATACCACTGCACATCTATTAAGATATCTACAATTAAAAATATCAAAAATGCAAAGTGTTGGTAATGATATAGAATGACTACTTTGGAAAACAGGCCATTTTTTTTGGAAAAGCTAAACTCACACCTACCATAATATCCAAACATTCTACTCGTTCCTGAATATTTATACCTCCACACAGGGGACAGAAATCCTATACTAAGACTTGTATAGGGATGTTCATAGTGACTCTGTTTGTAATAGACAAAATCTGGGAACAATCCAAATAAGTAAATGGATAAAGAAATTATATAGATGTAATGTAATATTATTCAGCAATAAAATATGAGGTAGTATTGATCCACACCACATGGGTAAATATAAAAATAGATATGCTATTTTGAATGTATACTATATAACTTCACTCATAAATATAAAGATATAGTAAATGCAAACTGATCTATAGTGACAGAAAGCAGATTCATGGTTGCCTGGAGATAATTAAGAGGCAGTACAAAGGGGGGAAATTAATCTTTGGGAGATTATGGTTGTGTTCACGATATTGATCATGGTGTTTTCACTGGTGTGTACATATCTTGAAACTAAATAAATTGTGCTCTTTAAATATGTACATCTTATGGTGTGTCAATTATATCTCATTTATATATAAATAAATATTCCATATTCAAGTCTCTTAATTATTTTGCTCATTTTCATTTGACCATGAAATCCACTCTATTTTATATTCCAATTTTTCAGCCCTTCTATTGATGTAAAAAGGCTTGCATCTCATTAAATAAGCAAGCAGTAAACTGAGAAGTTTTAATTAAGTACTAATACATAAAGCTAGGTATAATTAAACAATAACAAAATCTCTCAACTCTACCTGACTATTGTGTTAAAATCATCAGTCTTTTTTTCCCCTCTCCTCTAGCAGACTGTATGATCTCTGAGTGTCTTATTAAGCTTTTTAGTATAATTCTGACAAGGTCATCTTTCAAGATATAATTTTAAATGAATGAATGAGTGAATAAATTAATGAATGATGCCTAACCTTAAAAAATATAGCAGTTTAGTATTGAAGACAATATATAAATTTGTTTAAACTTATGTAAGAGCTGTAAAAATTCATATCACATCACATGGGACCAAATAGGCAAGGAATTGCCTAGATCTACAACCTAGGGCAGGCAGGTTGAAACAGCATAGGTTACAATTATGGCAACAACAAAATCCCAAAGGGATGAAGGAGCAACGCATATCTGAGGTGGGTGGAAATCATCTGACTATTTTACCACATAGCCATGTATCTCTTGCCCTTTCTACTCGCCTGCCACTCCTCTCTCTTTTAACCAGTCAATTGAGTGTTTTTATTCTCTAGTTAAACGGTTTCCTATTGCTCCTTTGTGCTCTGCCTGGTTTCTGCCATCTCTCTTTCTCCTTTACATGGCTACCTCAGAAAAGTGGCTTTCATGCCTAAGCGATGGGGTAAACACCAGTGTGAGAGACCACCAATTCCTATTCATAAAAACGCTATTGAAATTCTAGCTGGTTTCCTGAAGATCTCACTGAAGTGTAGCTACTTCTTCATTCTTTTTGCTCCAGAGGAGAATTTTTTTTCTTAAGACACTAACTGGTCTGTTAAAACCTTTTGCTCTTAAGCTGTACCACTGCATGGCTTCCATTATGAGCATGGTTAAATAATTCTTAATTAATCCTCTTTTATCACTAATACTCAGCTCTTGTGAGGAGGATTTACTACTTTTAATTCTATATGGAACACAAATGGGTTACCAAATTGTTCTGTGTTATTACTGACAAGATATGTTGCCATCATTTAATTACATTAAATTTTCAATTTTTGAGAGTCTTCTTTAATGTATGTGACTATACATATTGGGTATAAGGGATATGAAAATAAAATTGTGTCCAGGGTCCTGAATTGGACTTGGAGAGGCAATTATTTAAAAAAGAGCTGAGCTCTGGCTGGGTTTCTGCCAGGCAACATGTGACTTCAGAGTGAAAGCCTTCATAGAAACCTAGCGCTTCTCAGAACTGGTAGACAGAAGCATGCATTAAAATGGTCATAAGGTCATAATTATGCAGCATTTAGGGATGTTGCTATTTGAAGACAGATCATTTAGAATTCTAGTTGTGGAAAGTCTCTGAAGAGCTACAGTGTACTTAGGTTATCTTCCTCTGAAAGTGATTCCACTTTTTGGCCTGTATAAATCATTTGTTAATTAATCACACAGTATGTTCTATAGGAGACTTGAATTGTAACTAAAGTATTTATCCCTGAGAATAAGGATAAGTATGCTTATACTGTGTTTCCCCAAACAAATTATGAGATTCTTAGGGGTAAAGCCCATATGTGCTTGGCCTAAAAAGGGAGGTTGAACAATCTCTTGCTTATGGTTTGTGCCAATAAATATGTTAATTTTTTATAAGTTACTGAAACTTTGAATAGTGCTTGTATGACAAATAAATATAATAGAATTAAAGAGGGTGTTACAAAATCTTAAAAAAATTTAAGGCACATTAAAAATAAATCCTGCTTTAAGGGTGAAATGTAGAAGGGACATAAAACCTCCTACTTTATGGGCATTGAAATAATTCAAAAGATGGGGAAAAAATAAATATTAATGGATGAAAAGAAAATCCAAGTATTTAGCAGGCTTTTCTAACTTTTGAAGTTAAAAGAATGTAACAATAAGTACAACATCAAAAATCCATGGATTTTACTAACTTTCCTAGATCTCATGAGAACTTGCATCTTGAGCTTTAGACTGGTGTATTCTTATGATCTTGTTAGACTGACAAAAGTGGGCAGATAATAGATGACAGATGTCTTTGTTTCCAGTGGCTGCTGTAACAAATAACCAAAATGTTTGTGGCTTAAAACAGCAGGGTTTTTTTTTTTTTTTCTCTTACTATTCTAGAGGCCAGAAGCCTGAAATCAGTATCATTGTACAAAATCAAGGTGTCAGCAGAGTCACTGGCATTTCTAGGAGAGAATATTTTCCTTGCCTCTTCCAGCCTTTGGTGGTTACTGGATTTCCATGCTTGTGCCTGGGTATTAGGTAAAGTAGTCACATTGCCTTCTCCCCTTCTGTCTCTGTGTCAAACCTCTCTTGTGCCTCTCTCTTATGAGGACACTTGTGGTTGCATTTAGGGTACACCCAGATAAACCAGCATGATCTCTTGATCTCAAGATCTTTCATTTAATCACATATGCAAAGTTTTTTTTTCCAAAAAAGGTAACACTTAGAGGTTGCAGAGATTAGGTCCTGATATCATTGGAAGTAATTATCAGTCTATCATAACAGCTGTCTTTGATTTTGCTGTTATTAAAAGTAGCATCACATTTATAACTTTGGCTTTGTGGTTAGACCGAGCTGAGTTCACATCCTTGTACAATCAAAGTCATATTGAAGAAATTATGTACCTTCATGTTTCAATTTCCCCATCTGTTAAATGGGATAGGCATGAGTAGTGTCTCACGATATTGTCGTAATGATTCAACAGAATAGTGTATATAAAACAGTTTGGACTTAGTAAGTCCTCAACAAATTATAGCTTTAATTATTTTTATAAAATTAATAAACACTCTGATTTATTCAAAACAAACTGCCAGTTAATCTAAGGCTTACAAGAAGTCACTAAGCTTGGCTGTCATTTGCAGAAGCTTACAATCTAATTGGTGAGATAAAATTTACATGCATAAAAGAATAGCAGAAAGGTAAGAAATGCATGCTGGAAAACATAAATGTTAGAATTGTTCAAAATAAGTATTAATCAAGAGCATGACAGGTTTTTATATAAAGGGTTTGGATTGGTGGGGCTGAAATATAGGCGATGCAAGGTCCCACGGGAATAGGGCTTATGTAGTGGTCGGGAAAAATAGGGAAGGTTAGTAGGCACATAATAGAACACAGAAGGTGCATGAAAGGCAGTAGTAAAGTATTAGAATGGTAGGCTAAAGACATATATTATGGTCAGTACACTGGCCCAGAAGCTCCATGAAGTCAATGGCCATTCCACCCTACCTCCTCTTCTCTCTCTTTCTCTCACAAACACATGCACACAAAAATACTTTATCTCCTGGTTTAGTACTTAGCTCCTAAGAGTTATTCAAACAACATTTGCTTCATGATTGAATGAGAAGATAAATGAAGAATAGAACAGATATTGGGCTTCCCTGGTGGTGCAGTGGTTGAGAGTCCGCCTGCTGATGCAGGGGACACGGGTTCGTGCCCAAGTCCGGGAAGATCCCACATGCTGCGGAGCAGCTGGGCCCGTGAGCCATGGCCGCTGAGCCTGCACATCCAGAGCTTGTGCTCCACAACGGGAGAGGACACAACAGTGAGAGGCCCGCGTACCACAAAAAAAAGAAAAAGAATAGAACAGAGATTTAAAAAAAAATAGTCTTCCTGAAACTGGGAATACCTGGACAACTAGGGTAAACTAGAATTTCTAAACCATGGCACTATTGACATTTTGGGCTGGATAAGTCTTTGTTGAGGTGGGGAGATGCTGTCCTGTATATTGTTCAGTGTAGGATTTTAACCATCCCTGGCCTCTACCCGCTAGATGCCAGTTTCATTTTTCCCCAACATATGCCAATGAAAAATGTCTCTGGATATTGCCAAATGACCTTAAGGGGATAAGGGCAAAATCACCCCAGGTTAAGAACTATTGAATTAAACCAAGAGGAACGTTATGGGAATTAATTTAAAAGTTGAGAAGAATTTCAAATAAAACAAATTGGAGTAAAATCAACCAAACATACTAATTGCAGAAGACATGTCCTCTACTGACTTTACCTAGTGAAATCTAGAACTTAATTCCCCTAGTAATATAATAAAATAATTCTCTAAAATTCCAAATAATTAAAAAAAAAAAAATCAGACTACAGCTGAAATGTTTGGTATTGTTATAGGTATTGTTATAGCTAATACATTTGGAGGGGAGGATCTCCATGAAAAAGGAGGCCCCAGTCAGCCAGAGTTGCTTTGAGGGCTGTGTCCTGCAGTTCTACACCTCATGATTGCCCTACAGAGGATGCAAGCATACCCCGGGGTATCAGTGCACATCCGGTAATCAGAACTAGACAAGATTTAAAAGGAACAAAGAAAACATGCATACCGATTTCTGCTGCATTAAATACATTTATGCATCAAAGGAAAAGAACACAAAAATGTTTCAATTTGAGTTACATACTTAAAATTCCATTATTAAAAAAATTCCATGCTCTCCAGCAAATTTGGTTATATTTTTATACTTTCATAGCCAAATGGTTTCTTTTTTGTGGGCAGTTTCCTGGAATACAATGAAACTGGCCATGGCCTTTGGAAAACAAAATATGCAATTGCCCGTTTAGCATAACAATACAAAGGAATGCATTTCGAAACATTTCATAAAAATTTGGTATTAGGAACTTCAGGTAGAGTTACTTTTTATTAACTCACAGTAATAGAACAAAATGTGAACCTGGGAAAATTAAGTTTGCAGATATACAAGAATCCCTGTGTTTTAAGCGTTATTTAAATAAATTTTAGCTCCAGGTAAAATTATAAATCTGCTAATATTTGGAGGGTACAGACTCTATTTCTTCTTCTATAACTTCTTTTCCTTCTTGAATGTGCCAATCCCTGGACATCTAATTCTTTGATGCTTTTATGTGTAATTTATTTATTTACTTATCGAACAATTATTTATTTAATATTTATGGTGTACCAAACATAATATTCGACAGTGATATTATCAGAATGGATAACTCACAGAACTCCTGTTCTCCCTGGTCTTGTTTCTCTCCTTAATTAAAGTTTTCTTGTCCATTTTTATTTCTTCCAAAAGTAGTTTTCCTTTTACCCACAGAGTGTTATTCTATTTTAAAGATGATATGATGAATTATTACTAGTATATTTCTTGATATATGACCCCTCTTTGACAACAAAATCATAGGATATTTTTTAAATTACAAATAATAAAAAGTAGAAAGTTTTTAGCATTATGACTTGAGTGGGGCCAGCATTATTTGGGAATAAGTCTTATTATAGCATCCCTCTAATCACGTGTCGTAGGGAGACTATATTTCTGATTACTTGGAGTATATGCTTCCCCATTTCACCTTGTTTAGGAGCCCATAACTTACTTTTCTTGTCTTTTGAGAGGAAAAGCATTGGAGTATTTGATTACTTGGCTAAAAAGAGTTAACAAGTGACAGGAAAAGAAACAAACAAAGAGAAAGCAGATAAATGAACTGATTAATCATCTCTGTTTCTGATACACACTTGATTTCTTTTAGGTCAAAACACTAACTTCCCAGTGCCCCAATCTTATTGAGTTCTTGATAACCCAAAGAAGAACAATCTGTAGTTAAAAGTATCAGGGGATTGAAATATAAGTGAGGAAATGGCTGAACAGTGACTATTTCCAGAACTGTTCTAGGCCCTGCAGAAGTGTAGAGACTATGTCATAACTCATTTCTCTTAGTGATGCAAGCATGAAATACTCCAGAGTGTCAAAGTGGTTGTGGATCAACATGAGTTGCCATGTTCAGGGATGATTCCACGGTGAGCTTTGATATATCCTTTAGCTATCTATATGCCATAAAGAAAGGAATTATGTGAAAATAAGCTTTAAATGATTAAATCACTCCAATTTGCTTTTATTTACAGTTGTATAATTCCTGAGGATAGTGTTTGAACTGAATACATTCTGACAGCACAACAATACAATTCCAATGTTCAGTGTGGAATCACACTTCTATACAGATCTCTTACTTGTTTTGCTGCCTTTTCCTCTATCTGGTTATCTACCATTCACTATTCAGTAGATAATTACCATCTTATTATATTTCTATCTTAAGATGGAACAAGATAAGTAAAACAAGGGAATATGAAGAGAATCTAGACAATCCCATTTCATAGCACCACAATGAAATGTAATTTGTATTTTTCAAGATTTTGAACCATTGTTTGTATTCAAGAACACTTGGATCTCAGTGCTAGTAGAAGGCAAGTAAAAGAATAAAGTATAATTTTACTGTACTCAAAAAGTTTGGTTCATAACTCCCTCTCCCCAGATTTCCTCTAGGTATTATTAAAGTCCTTGGGAATTTGTTTTTTAATTTAAAAAAATGCTTTAAGATCTCAGACTGTCCACAAAAGGGCTGTAGTACTATGAATCACATGTAGGTAGTTTTTGCAAACTTGATTTCAAATATCTGAATCTTTGTATTTTGAGATGGTGAGAGGTCATACTTTTCTACCATGAGTAATGACATGAGCTGGTATCTCTACTTGATGGACTTGTGGCCAGAAAAGTACATCAAATAAAAAGTGCTCCCTGGGCTTCCCTGGTGGTGCAGTGGTTGAAAATCTGCCTGCTAATGCAGCGGACATGGGTTTGAGCCCTGGTCTGGGAGGATCCCACATGCCGCGGAGCAGCTAGGCCCATTAGCCACAACTACTGAACCTGTGCGTCTAGAGCCTGTGCTCCTTAACAAGAGAGGCCGCGATAGTGAGAGGTTTGCACACCGCGATGAAGAGTGGCCCCCTCTTGCCACAACTAGAGAAAACCCTTGCACAGAAACGAAGACCCAACACAGCAAAAATAAATAAATTAATTAATAAACTCCTACCCCCACTATCTTATTAAAAAAAAAAGTGCTCCCTTATTAAGCATGTATTGCATAGAGTCAGACGTCTCTAAGACATCTTGGAACAATTTTTTTTCTTATGACTCTGTAACACATGCTTAGTCAGGTAGGGTCATAATTTGAGAGCATTCAGATGATTCTCTGTTTGAGTACATTTCTTTTACCAGTATGCCAAAATTATAGAATGTCTATCATTAGACATCCTCTTTAGTTAAGGCGTTAATGTTTCTTATTAAAATGAAAATATATTATTAGACATTAATATCTTATTACTAATTAGTTAATCAATTTTATCCTGACTAAAAGAAGGACTATGAGACAAAGGGCTATAGGACCAGGGCAAGAATATTTATGAGGTTAAAAATCAGTAAAGGCCTGAACCATGGGGCATTGTTGGGAGGAAGTTTCATATGAGGCAGCACAGAGGAGGGATTCTAGGAAGGCACATCATATTCTGGAAGCACTGAGAATTTCAGATCTGTCTCAAATCTTGATACCAGGGTAATCATATATGATAACTGAGCCAGTGACCTAACCTGAAATGTGTGTGTGTACTGGGGGATAGAAAGGAGTCAATATCTACATGGCTCATATGGATTTGCGTTCTGAAAATTTAGATTTACTTTGGAGGAAAGATGTGAGACAGATTTTATGACTTTTTATGGGCATATAGAGTACCTAAATTTCAGCAAATAACATGGCCACAATTTGGGGGATATGTGTTTTTGAGAGATACTGAGAAAATAAAGTAAAACAAAACAAAACAAAGTAATAATAATAATGATGATAATAATGTTTATGCAGCAACCAGTGCACAGAATGAGACCCTGTAAAGATCGACGACAGCAAAATGTGAAAGAGAGTAGAGGAAAGGCAGTTATTGGTCATGAAAGTTGTCCCAGGGTGTGTCACTCTTGTCCTTCCCATATACATCCCCAGAGAACAGTCCTCTCTAGGTAGTAAATCCTAGTTCCTGTGGTCCCTACAGATAGAATATTAGTTGGCATAAGGGAAGTCATGGTCTACATTAATAACAGCTAAATATTTTATATGTAAAGTAATATAAAATCAGGGACTCTTCCATGCATTTTTTATGGAAGGGCCATTTCGAGATGGTTAAAAAGGCCAGGACAGAAAATAAATTACAGTTATCTAGAGAGAACGTCTCCAAAAGTGTAAGGGTAATTAAAGGTGGAGAGTGCTTCAGCCTGACTTTCCAGACATCACGATGGAAAGACACTCCTCTGTCGCACATTCTAAATAATAATAACTAATACTTTATTATCATATCACATTACCAATTCACTCACTATTAACACTTCGCTTCCTAGAATATTTATATGCTTAAAACCTTAAATTTCTTATTAGTTCTCAAAATAAGTTTGGAATTAATGATAAGAAAACTGAGACAGAAATGAGTAAGTCAATTTTCCCAAGTCACACAGGAATAAATTATTGGAGCCAGGTTTAAACCCAGGCAAGAGGGAGAACTACTAATTATAAGACATAGTGGATGACTTTATGGGCCTTTGCTTGGTGTGACCTCAGTAAGTCTCTTAACTCTCATTGGTCAAGTCTGTAAAATGAAAAGTGAGGCATTGAAATTCTAAAGTCCTTTGTAACTTTTAAATTCTATGACTTAGTCCTAGTGAGTCACCCTCATATCTCACTAGAGGGTCAAAACATAGATTGCCATATAGCAGAAACTTGCCTTTGTATTATTTCACTTTTAGGAATTCAATCCAAGATAATATAAAGAAAAGATGAGAATACTTCTCTGAGATTTATACATACTAGCACACAATTTGGGGACAGCTTCAATATCTAATAGAAGGGGATACTTTACATTTTGTTACAAGGTCATACTCTTATTAAAATCATATTTTCAAAGAATAATTAATGATATTGAAAAACTCACAATACAATAGTAGGCAAAAAATAAATAGAAATAAAATTATTAATATAGGGCTATCTGGTCTTGATTTATATTTATGTATTCATGTATATATATGTTTATATTCTTTAAAGGTAAATGAAAGCAAGTATTAGTTTTTATTTTGGTAACATAATTATACATGATTTCTATTTTCCAAATTTTTCCAACAAGCATTTATTTTTATGATCAGAAAAATAAAATCTTTTTGAAACAAAATGTATTTAACGACCTATATCAAATTCCATGAAAAATTTTCTTCTCTCTTTTCCACATCTGATCATCTTAGAGAATCAATGAAGATCTAAGACTGACTTTCCCTGGATCCCCCAGGAATCTGTGACATTCTTATTGCAATCACTTAGGTAAATCCTTGAAATGGCCATATACTTTCTGGAATGACAATATACATTTGGAATGATCATACAGATTTCCTTCCTGGAGGGTATGTTGATGGCACCAAGTTATCCATGACCTGAGACTCTTTCATGAAAGTGTGTGTAGTTCTGTTAAACCCATGGTCATCTGATGCTACCTCTAATAGTATGTAGCACATTGCTTGCACTCAATAAATTTTGTCATAGTAATCAATGATAATGAGGTGATAAAAATAACTGAATTTAGTAGCACTGATACAGTAGCTCTTTATGAGTTGCTGGTAGGGAAAGCAAGTTGTTAGCAAAACCAGGAAGGCCTTGGTGTTCAGCATGATAGACCTTACAGAACAACAACCTGTGGAGCGGAACCAATCTCAAGTGTGCAAACATGTGGGCCTGCAGTAGTATCCGTTTGCAATTCTCAGAATTAGGGCTGATTAAGTAATATAAAGAGAACTAGAAAATTTTTCTTGACTCCAATTATCTCTGAATTATATCTATGCTATTATGACAACAGGATTTAAAAAATCTGAAAATGTCATGGACTTGGTTATGTTATATAGGCAGATTCAGTGTGACTTTGTTCCATTGCAATTCATATCTTTCCCAAAGAATCTGTCCCAATCACCACGATTTTAATGTTCTTTCCCCTTTCCTACTGTTGTTAACACTTATCACCTTATTGGTGCACTCAGATATTTGACTACATTATTTTGTACCTTGGATTACTTATGCAATTTTCCCTCTATATCCTCTTTGTGAATTTGTAAATTAGAGGATCATAGGCTTGATTTTTTTTTCTTTCTCACCAAAAGGTGATGTTAGAAATTTACAGCTCTTATGAGCAAGGCCCTAGTCCACCCCTAGGAAGTAACAGTGGCCTGAGGATTTGATATGTAATTATTTATCTCTTTTATTATTTTCTTCTCTCTTCACTACAAGTTAAGTTGTAGGAGGGTACAGTTTTGTTTTATTCATAATGTAACCCCACGACTGAAAAATTATCTGGAACCTAGGGAGCATTCAATAAATATTTTTGAGTGAATGAAAGAATATTTAGAAACAATTACTCTTCCAGAAAACATACATCACTTATGAGAGCTTACCTCATCATTTCTCAAAAAAAGCCTTTCAAATCCATGGGGCTTGGCTAGGCTGGCTGGGGTAGAGTAGGCTGATTTGAGAGCATTCAGCCTAAATGTTACATAATTTCCTTTGCATTTATCAGAGAACTGTGTTAAATTCATTCATTTTTCCCAGCCCCTGACATTAACCTGATTACTTCCTAACACTCAATTGTGACAGATGAAGTATTTCTCGTATCCACCTTTCATCATGCTCTCTAATCCAAGACATCAAGTTTAAGCTTGCTTAATCCGAAAGAATCACAGTTGACTGGATCCCCCCCTCCAAAAAAAAAAAATCATGGGATTGGCCACAAAGGGGATATTCACTAAATACCTGTTTTGTAAAATGGCATACTCTACTTGGACACCAGCCATAACAGCGAAGAAATTCCTATGTATATAAGACACAAAGTAAAAGATGTATAATAATGATAATTGTTATTATTCAATAATCTGTCTTTGTCTTCAGTTAATACACAGAGGAAGTGGATTATGCATTTTTGGTGAGCTTTCAGTTATATAGCTGTAGATAGTAAATATGAGATACGCATATGCTGAAGAATTAAGACTATTCTGACTTCCTTCAACACCTATTTTTAGGTTTTACTGAAAGTCTCTGTGTGACCAGGGAATTGAAAAATAAAATACATAATCAAACAAAACTTAAAGAGGTTGTTTTCTATTGTTGAAATTATACTCCATGAAGAGCCAGCTTACTTCCCCTCCACAATGTCATGTGTGTGTGTGTGTGTGTGTGTGTGTGTTTGTGTACTTTTTTACTGAAGATACCATGTCTCTCAGAATGTAAGTTGTTTTGGTTGAAATGCCTCAAAGCGTAACCCAGAGCTAGGCATAGGAGTAGGCACTAGAAACATCTCCAGATTGCTAGGCTACTGTTTGAAGATGTTTTATGTTTGTGATCCCTATATTGAACAAGGAGAGTTACTGCTCATCTACTCCAAAAGATTTACCGTCATCATCCTCAAAATTAATCATAGAGTTCCTCATTTGAAAATGCCCTTAGGGATAATTTTTGCCAACCCCTGGTCTTGAAACATGAAATTAATTTACCCCATGCTGAATGGGTGATCATCTAACAAATTCTGGAATAAGGACATATAAAAAGTAGAAATTCAAGGCTTGAATGTTAAATATGAAATAGCAGCAAAAGTAAAGAGGCACCAGAATTCAGGAAGAATAAAGGACAATTGACTTTTAGAAAATTTGAAAAAGAGAAATGATACCAAGTCTGATACTAAGTAGATCAGTGTCAGGAAACATCACCCTTTACGTGAAAGTAAATCGACAAAACCCCTTCCTTTCCGCCTGTGTCTCTTTCACAGACCAATTAAAATCACGTTTTCTTTGAACACACACAGAAAAAAGAAAGAAGCGTCTGGGCACGTAAGGGACATCAGTCGTCTGGCTTTGCCGACAGGTGCATTTGTCATGCCCTGGGGAGAAATGACAGTGCTTTCAGTTTATTAATTGAGAAGATTATACACCTATGATATCCACATTTTCTCATTCCCTTTTTTGGATAGGGGGATGGAGGAGAAAAATGGACATTCTACATTTAAGAAGGAAAAAGAAAACCTGTTTTTTGGTTTTATTGCATTCTAATTAAGCATGAAGGAAATGAGAGGTCTTACAGCAATGCAGCAGGCTTGAAACACTGACAAGGTCAATTATCTCTTGATAAGCCCTGCATCAACAAGGATTAATAATATGACTGATATTAATTGAATGTGAATTCATTGAGTTTTATTTCTTATTTTAAAGTCTCTTGGCTGGTGTGCACGCCATGGTGTGTGGAGAATGATGGATGGAAGTGATAGAGTCACTAATATACCCTTAGATCCCTGTGGCCTGCTGGGCACACAGAGGATGCAGATTTTATTTTCTTTTTTGGTTTCTGGCCACCACCATCCTGGCAGGAACTGAAAAAGGTCTAGTTTTATAATGTAATTTGTTCCATGAATGAAGAAAGTGCAAGAGACTTCAGACCTATGAATTCAGAATTTCCCAAATGAAACTGAAGTGCAACTAACCGATGATGTCATTTAAGGTGAAGTAGGTCTACTGGATTTCTATAGAAAAGAAGATAGCAGGTCCTACTTTCTTTAATTGCCTCCATCATCACAGATGACTTGTTTACTGTGAATAAATATGCATAATGTTTGCTTTAATTTTGTGCGCCTTTGTTATGAAGTTAGGAATGTATGCCACAGACAAAACTTGTTTTGAATGAATTGAAAAATGGAGGCTAAACTTGTATTAGGTGTTGAGACCTTTTAACTGATTTTCCTGACTTGGTGATTGAGATGCTACTATTTTCATCCAATTTCTTCCCCACACATGATCTTTCTTTTATATCTAGAGATAGCTAACCTCCAGTCACTGATCACATGAATTCACATCTCTCCTTTGCAGAGTTGAGAGGGAATGTAAGAGGTTGCAGCACCAAGAATATAGTAATTCCTTGTTTTTGAAACATTGAGTCTATAAAATGATATAGCACTTTATTTTACTAATCCTTTGTGTTTGAAATGCATTTTGCATTTTTTAAGAATATAGTTAAAAATGAATGTTACTCATAGAAATGAAAGTGAGAGAACCAATAAAAATAACTGTAAGTGCAACAAAAGGCAGAAAAGTGATTTGAGTTCAGCTTATTGAAGCCTCAGAGGCATTAACTGCACATGAGATTTTAAACATAATATCAACCTCCAATTTAACTCTTCTTTAAATTACTCCTATCTGCCTCAGCTAAATGTTAAACCTCCCTCCTCTGAACTGATAGTCCAAAATTTACTAACCTTAATTTGGCCAGCAGAAACTAGCTTTACTATTTATATCTCTGTCATATTGCAATTCAACCCATATGTTGGTGTGTTTGATCTTTCATGTGTGTGGTCTTATCTCCTCAACAGATAAATTCCATTTCTTTAACAGTTTCATATCCTGCAGAGCATCAGGCAAGGCAGAGGATGCACTAGGTGCTAAATATTTAACTGAGTAAATAATGCTCCCACTTTTTCAGTACTAGATCTGTGATGGGAAATCAGTGACAGGTATACGCAAGCTGCATGTGGAGGTGTTTTTCCCCATGTTATCCTGATATCTCTAGAGAATCATCTGGATTTAGCAAATAATGATCATACTGGGGTAAGAAGTAGGAATCACAGGACATGGTAACTACTATTCAAAACTATCACACCATAGCATGAAGTGGGAATAAGGGGATGAGTGAAAAAACAACTTTTACTGAAAAGAAGAAAGGAGAGGAGACTCATTAGTGGCAAAACAAAGCCATAAGCCAGACTCCTCCAGAGGCACCAGAAGTTCAGAGCAATGAAAAAGGCGCTGGAGAGGTTAGTGCCATCTGTAAGTTTACATGTTGATAGCTTAGAGGGGAAACAATTACAGTTATTCAGAAATACTGTTGAGAAAGTCCATAATTAAGCAAAGCAATATTTAAATAGAATATAAATAGTTGGAGGTATTGTTCTCTGTTTTGATTATTTCCTCATTTTTCTTGGGATCTACCATTTAGCATTGTCCAGGAAGAGTGTGAGATCCAGGGCCTGATGATACAGTTTCTGATACACAATCTGCTCAGTGATTTTGTCTGCACATTTTCCCTCCTCTGTGAATGGGGTTGGCAACTACACCTGCCAAGAAGTGACAGCAGTCGAGGGCTAGAATATTAAAGTCTGATGCGTGTGACTGGGGTTCAATGAAAATACATCAGGGAAGATGAAACTCTTCCAATTCAGCTGCACATATTGCTCTGCAATTTTCAAAACCAAAGTACCTGGAGTCTTATTGAAACACATTGCAATGTCCCATCACCCTTGTCTTTCAAAATGTGATCTGACATTGCCTTCTCCATTTCCCATTTTCTCAGTTAAATGCAAAGCATATTTGTAAATTATATTTATTTTACTGTGAATAAGGTTTGGATTCCTTTCTACTTCATGGCTGTGTGCTTTACCTCTGCCCTCTTAATGCATTTCTGTGAAGTACATAAAAGTGGGGCTCATCATCCAGACAGGCATCTTCCTAGTTACTATGATGAAGAGAGTGACATGGTAGGTTCAGAGTCACACTTTGTACTTATATTTGGAAATATACATTGCAAAAATGACCTTTAACATTGTTTACATAATAATCTCTATTTGTCCTTACAGAATTGTTTATATCCCTACTTTTTCTAATTCTGTTAGATGATAAGAATCTAGTTGGGTTGTATAAGGTACACTTGATGTAAGAAGCAGACAGTTCTACATTTTTGTCTGATGGTTGAAGAAATATGACAGATTTCTCCTGCCCATGGCTAAATATTGAAGTCTGTATTTTCTGTTCGTACCTGAAAACCATACTAATCATTTTGAAGCCTGTCTCCTCAGAAAGGGGAAGAGGCAAAGTTTTCCTGCCCGTTATCCATCGTTCTAGCACATTCTCTTTGTGTTTTTCCTCTCCATAGTCCTGAAAATGAGATTCTTGGGCAGTATGAAGTGAAAGACTCTTCATGTGGTGGTAGGTGGAGCATAGTCAACTTTGAATGGTACATAAAGTATTAACTTTGAATAATAAGTCTGCAGCTTAAGATCTATGTGTTTTGAGGTAAGTTGCACACACTTTCTGAGCCTCAATTACCATCCTTAAAATGAGAATATTAGCATGTATTCTAGAATGTGAGAATTAAAGGAATTAAAGGAAAAATCCATGCAGAGCAACCATTTCTAAGAAAGGTAAGAAACAGATAGGGGTTACTTAACTCATCTGGAATCCAAATTCCTTCATTAGAAAATGAAAGTATTTAAATAATTAGTAATGCACACTTTAATGGACCTGGTATTAACCTTGTGCTTCATTGATAGTAGCTCATGGAGCATTCATTTCTATTCTATGAGGTTACATCATAATTGTTTCTGAAAGATTAGGAAACTAAAGCTTAAAGAAGAAATTAGGTACCCTAAGTTGCCCAGCTGGCTGATGATAGGACTGAAACTATTTGACTTCAGAGGGCTACTAGCACTCACTGCAGCATGTTTTATAGGTATTACTATTCCACTTAATAGACAAATAAGATGTATTTTGGTGAAACACTGTTTAGGATGAGGGAGATAGACCCATGCCATATAAACACTGAAATGCTTAAAAAATATTATTGGGAAATTTATCTCAAAGATAACCCGTAGATGTAAGAAACTATCTTATGCAAAAGTGAAAGTTTACTTTCCATGAAAATATGAAAATATAGAAGATCTTCTTAACTGATGCTCTTATGAGTTGAAACTTTTTTTCAGAATGCATTTTTTTGCATCTGGTTTGTTTCAGATATGACATGATAACATATACAAAAGTCCTTTGAAAAGTAGAAAGGTTTATGTTTGTATCAGTTAAATCAATGGCTCATTTGGCAGTAGGTTACTTGAAACAACTTCAGCTCTTCTGCATTTCCATTCCTGAAAAAAAAAGACCGTAGGAAGGGAATTTTTTTTTTTTTTTCCCAGCAAAGGTTCTTAGCAGGAAGGAAAACAATTTCTATGCTTTTAATTTTGCAGAAGGGAAATGACATAGTCTCCTCAGGCCCTTACTTGGACAATTCTATATAAAATAAGGTAGCAGATTAGAAACAGAGAAGATATGCTGATAAAGGTGAAAAGTTACTAGTGATAACAAACAGCAGAGGAAGGTGGTAGAACTACTAACATGAAATAGAAGTGCCATGGAATTCAAAATACAGGGCCACTACCAGAAGGAGAGGTATACAGGCTTGGACCACCTAGAACCATGATTTTTGTTCATGAAGATGACTAAGACAGCAAGAAAGCATGAAACTATCCTCATAGTCACCTATTTAAAAAGGCAAATTCTTACTAAAAAATGTTCTCTCCCAAATTTTATCATAAATAATGTGGGTTGCTTTTTTTTTTTTTTTTTTGCTTTGTATAAAGAAGTAATCTTAATTGTCTGAAAAAATACTATCATGGATGAAACCTGTGTTATTATATCTTGGCAAGCAAATGACTTTGAGTCTGTATGACAAAAGATTGACTTACTGCCTGAGATAAAATGTTGCAGCATGAAGACACCTTTCAATACAGTGATTGAACATATCTACAAATAGTAATTCGTGTTGGGGGCCAGGAAGAAAAGTTGTTTAGTAAGTATTCTCTTCAACAGGGAAGTCTTGACCAAAACTCACCACACAGCATGGGTTCATATAACTCAGTTGCCTGCTCCTTCAGTCATAATATTGCTTGACTCCATTAGAGAAAAAACCAAATTATCTGGCATTATTTAAACCAAGCAACTGGTGTATCATATGACTTTATGTCCTTCAAAAGTGGTGACTAGTCTAAAACTATCGAGAACCCTGACTGTAGATAAGAGAGGAATCACAGGAATGATGGGGTTTGATTAAGAGCCTATTTCAGTCTGGTGATCTTAACCAGGCTCATTATTTCAAATATCAACTTGTTTTTCTACCCCATTTTTTCTCCTGGATTCTAGCCTTATGCCTCCAACCACCTAGTTAACATTCTTTTTTAGGTATGCACTAGACTCATGCATAAAATGGGAATGGATGTGGTGTGAGTTGCTCTTTAAGGATGGTTAAAATTCGGCAAAGAAGAGAGAAGGGAATGCACACACATGCAGCAGCACAGAGTTGTACAAGAGCATAGCATAGACCAACTAGGAGAAAAGGGAAAGTCACAGCACAATTATGATAAATGGGAAACTTATTTTGCAGTGGACAAAATAGTACATTTTATCTCCAAATATGATAGAAGAAAATGAATGAGAAATTCTTCAACGTCTCTATGAAAAGTCCAGATTAGATGCAAAAACAGAGGAGCTAAACATTTCAGCTTAATGACTTTTGAAATTTTAACATTTCAAGTGTCCCCACAATTCTAATTGATAAATATCCTTCTGGAATTCCTTCAGATTTTCAAGTAACTCTCCAGTCTTCAATAGAAGGAGACAAGAAATCAAAATGTGCCTTCAGATTTTGGGGGACATTTTGTACAATTTCTATGCTAAGTCAAGATCCAGTTCAAGAATCAATCAGGGTCTACCACCATCCCCTACCCCCTACCTTGGCATATTCCTCATTATGTTCAAGTGGCTACAGTTTTTATTGTTGAAGCCCAAATTATCTTCATCTAACTCTTTCCCAGCAGCAATGAGCTTAGAAGCAATAGGATAGCAGGAATTTTCTTTTATGTCTCCTTTTTACCCCTAATATTTATTGCCTGTTCACTGCAAGAACAAGCATGAAAAAATAAGACAATTTCCAAAAACAGTCTAAAATCCCAAAAGGTAAGATATAACCATCTGGAGTACAACAAGCACATCATATTTTCTTTCCTTAGCAAGACAGTTCTGAGTTTTACGGAAGGCATCCCAGTAGGCAAAGACCTACTAGCTGTTTATAACTCCCTAAAAAATTTAAAAATAATAATAAAACCGCAATGTTTCTTTAATGTCACAGTCTGAATTATAAGCAAAGAGTTGGCACATCTCTCATTTTACTCATTCTAATTACAATTGCCTTGTCACTGAGATGCCAACCTGACGAAGAGCAAATCAGGTAGCAAATCCCCAGGGGCCGCTTAGTAACAGGAAGGCTGTTTCCAGTGGAATCAACATGACAATTTCTTCTTTCCCTCTTCAAAGTCGAGAGTCCCTCTGGACATATTCACATTTGATTATTTCACTAGGCTCTCTGTCTTCAACTGCTTGATTAGCATCTCACTCACCGAAGAAATTAGACTAAAGTTTGTGACCATTAAAAGGAAACCAAAGCATGTGCATGGGTGTCTGCTCATGCATGAGTCACACCTATGAAAACCATTTTCTCAAGTGGGCACCAAGAGTTGGCACTGATGTTAGTGTTCAAGGACCACTCTGTGTGTGTGAGTGTGTGTGTATGTTGCCGTTTATGGTTTTAGAAGGTGATCTTTTTACACATTTCAGTCTAGAAATATGAAGTCAGAAGTTTGAAAACTTTAGGCAAAGGTGTGCAAGTTGGTTCTATAGGTACCTGATTTTCCTCTTTCAAACTTTAGAGCAGCTGTGCTTAGAGATAAGATCATTGTGCCTACTGCTATGAAAATTCATATCAAACAGAATTCTCTCTGGTAAAACACTTTCTATAGACTGCTGCAATTAACATTAAAGAGGAATTAATATATCAAATTAAAACTACTCTGAGAATAATACCAGGATAGTCTTCCCTTAGTCTATCCCCAGCCATTGCTTGTGATTGATCAGTGGCCCAGGGAATAAGATAGAAAACAGACCTAAGGAGCCACAATTCTGCCTTAAGAATCATTTCTCCTACACCTTCTTTGACATTTTCCTGAAACCTTACCTTGGTCAATAGGACAATGATTCTTAAACTTTGGTATATAAAAAGAGCAGGTAACTGGGCACCTGGTCCAGACATCCCACTCTACTACAGGTAAGGTGTAGCCCCAAAATCTGCATTTTTAACAAGAAACAGGGGTGATTATATTAGAAACACTACTGCAGTTATTCTCCCAGTTCCCAAGTTCCATAATGATAATGTCTGTATCATAAAATTGCCCACAGCTCAACTAGAGTGCACTTTTAATTATGATGTATGTCAGCCCCTCCCAAGTAATTTCTAAGAAAGGACTGTGTATTAACATTTTCTTTTTGCTATATAACATCCCTTACATAATAAGTGCTCAGTAAATACCTGCTGGTATGAGTTGATTTAATGTAGAAACCAAAGCCATTTTGTTTAAGTGTCTTCTTCCTAGAAGCTAAAGTTTCTTCTGCCAACACATAGACCATCTTGCTTTGAATTCTAAATTATTCCAGAAGAACATTAGTCTCTTCAAGGAGGTTGGTAATGGAGGACTAGCTCTCTCATGGGACTGCAGATTTCTTGTCTACATCTCCAGCTCACACTAGGTGAAATGATTCAGTGTTTCTGTCCAATGCATGGTTGATGGTCTGGTTCCTTCACTCATGGCCACCTGAGCTGCCCAAGCTGAAAAAATACACCTTTTCCTAGGACTAGAGGGTCAGCCAATGAGAACAGAATTATATCAGCCAGGATATAGATTAAATGCTGGAGTTTTGGACTTCATGTCAAAAACTAGTTTCATATTCTCCTTCATGCTCAGAGATCAGCAAATTGAATTCTCAGCATTTCATGTGACAACTCTGTGTCTGGTGCCTTAGTGTTTCAGGGAATGAAGACAAGTGAGTCATTGTCTTTGCCCTCAAGAAGCTTGTAGTTTAATTTGGGAGACAGATGATACATATGGATAAAATAAAATAGGAATAAATATTTAAATAACACTTGATGATGGAAGGGCACTAAGTATGTCATTATTTGCCAAAGAATACAATTGTTCTAGAAACGTTAGGGAAGAGAGAAATAATCTTCAAATGGAGTGAACCGAAAATCCTTCAAGGTGGAGGTGACTCTGGCTGACTGAAGCAAATAGATGGGTCTGAATACACAGGAGATTTATCAGCCTGAGTAGAAATGAGCCCAGCCAGAAAGGGGGGAGGAAGGCAAAGCTGGTCTCCTTTGCTCCTTTGTCTCTACTATAAATTGGCATTCATTTAAAGATCTGCCAGCTAACCCATCACATTAGAGCTACCCTCTCTGACCCCACCAACCAATAGCTTTGCAACTCATATGTTCACATATTTCCTAACTCTTACAGAATATATTTTTTTATGTACCAATTTTGTACTTGACTGTTACATTGCATACTATGCATTTTTTATGTCTGTACATCCCTCTCTTCTCATTGAAGATTCTCTCAGTATTTCATTTTCATGATGTCAACTAGCAATCAATTAATTAATCTTTACATAAATAACAAATGAGAAATTTAAGGGAAGACCTGGATAAAAAGGCAAAAAGGGGTACACTTTTCAGAGAGACTGGTTTCTCTCTCTCTTTTTTTTTTTTTTTTTTTTTTTTTTTTTTAGTAGAACAAGAAGTTTATTATTCCCACTCAGTAGTTCCTGGGCTTTGATGTTAAGTCATACATAATTCAAGAAATACCAGGAATCTTCTTAATCTCAGTGACCATCTTTAACACCACCTCTACAGGGATCTCATTGCCAGGGGTTGCAGGTATTCCAGTCATGAAATCACTAGTAATAAAGATTTGAATAACCACGGATCTCTGGCATGAAGGCTGCTTCTGAAGTGGGTTCCGATCAAAATGTAAAGGTGTCAAAATCACCGGCATCTGGCTGATTTTCCCAGCATACCCAGACTCCCTGAGAATGTTATGGGCCTCAAAATCAGCTTGGCGTAAAGTACTGAGCACCCCTGTTGTCAAGAAAGTGGAAGTAACATCTGTAGGAGGTTCTTTAACTGGTGAGCCAAATATATAGACAACTCTGTTAATGTTGTGAAACATGCGAGGTATAAGACTAGCCAGGAAAATAAGAGATTCCCAGTCAGGCTCATCCTTACTGGAGATTCCACACACATAACTATAAGAGCGACAGTCACCCTGCACACCCACAGTTTTAATTGGTAGCAGGAAGGCATTCAGTGAATGCAGACTTGTAATTTGCATCAGCTTCTCCTGATCCTTTTCTGTTGTGCAGGCTTTGACTCTCTGTAATAGTGTATGTGGCTTTTTAACACTTGCAGAAAAATCAGCTACTATTTTCAAAATATTGTTGGTTTCAGGAAAATCCTTACAAATATAAGGCTCCTCAGCACATATTACTCTGATTGCCAGGCCTGGACCTGGGAATGGATGCCTGGAAGCTAACTCTTCTGGAAGTCTAAGTTCTCTGCCTAAGATTCTACTTTATCTTTATGAAAATCTTTCAAAGTTTCTCTCAGAGAGAAAAGTCTCAAGTCACATCGGGAGGGCTGTGACTCAGGTAAAGTAAGTCCATATCAGCAGGAGATGTACACTCAAGTCTAAGCAGGGTAGAGGTTCTATTGTTCATTTCACCAAATTTCTTGATTTGTCAGTATTCTATCAATACCTGATCACAGAAACAGTGCACCTTAGTCCCACTCTATCCAAAATGCCTATAGCTTCCCATTACTTATGAAGGAATGGTCCTTTGAGCCTCTATAACAAGATTCCTCCCTGTCTCTCCAAACTGCAATGCCATTGCTCAGTTGTCCATTACGTTAACTTCATTAATTATTTTCCTCACTCACTTTGTATTTTTCTACCTTAGCCTTTGGCTCAAATGCTCCATCCAGCAGGTAAGGCCTTTTGTTCTTCTCTTTGATCTGCCCAAAGCTATCCCTCCTGACCCAGACAGAGTTCAGAGGTTTTTCTAGACATTGTTGATTTCTTCTCATTTCCACACCCTTGTGTGTAGAGGCACAGGCATTAAGTACATGTGACTGATTTGATTGCATGTGTACCATGTATGTGAATGACTGCAGATCATTAGATGAGCCATTATTTACCTAAGTGTGTGTTATTTGAAAAGGGTAGACTTTTGGACATAGGAGCTGGAATCAGTTTCTTGTGAAATCCTTAGTCTCAGTGGCTGGAGGGGTGCTGACCTCAGTGGGGCATCCAATGTGTTTTTATAGGTCCACACAGGAGTTAGTGGAGGCTACAGAGGAGGTTTCCCATCAAGCCTGCCTAATCTACTTGATTGTCCCCAAACAGAGACTTTTCCACAGTAGGAGTAAAACATATCTCAGATGTCCTTCTCCCCTGTCAGAATAAAGTGAGTTGCATACATTTGGGCAGTTTAGGTGGTATGTAAAATGCAAACAAACATTTACAAAACCACTGCCCTTTGCAGAGATATGATGGACACTGTACATCCCTATAAAGAGGGGGTGATTGTACGTAAATGAGCCTCAAACTTTTAGGAACCATTGACAAAGAAACTTCTCTATTTTTCAAATAATTGCTTCCAGCTTCAGTTTAATAGCAGATGAAGCAGTTCAGTCTGCCTGGGCCTGAGCTGATAGAACTCATTAGTGGATGACTCTGGTGATCAGAGGTGGTGGCAAAGCCACCTTTTCCCTCAGGTAACAATTCAAATACCAGAAATGTTTTCCAACTATGAGCAGCATGTTTAAAAGAGAAACTCAAGTGTGACTCAAAGCTAATATAAATCAATCACTATTAAAACTTTTTGGAATACAGCTCTCTTTTCCTCAGCTCTTCATGTCAAATACCAATGAGCATGTCATATATTATTATTCCCTAGAATCTTAAAGAATGAAGAAATCAACAGACATTTAGATAGGCACCAGGAACAGAAACAATACTAAAGTGAGTGAAAACAAGCCTAACGAAATGACAGTTTTGTCTTTTCAGGATATCCATGACCCAGAGTTGCATCATACAATCACTCAGTTAAATAATAAATGCACTTATAGCTGAGGAGGGAACAGGGAAGATTAAATGAGGAGGGAGGTGTGAAGGAATGGAATGTTTTCAATGCTTAGAATGGTACCCTTGAGAATCAATAAGTTTAGGGAAAAAACTGGAAGGAAGTTCTAGGTACAGGCACCTGAAGAACAACTGACTTAATCTCAAACTAGAGATGCCAATGAAAGAGTGGGAAGTTTTCTCATATGGAAGGAATTCATGTAAAATAAAGTTTAATTGAGACCTAGAAAATGGACCTCATATGGGAATGATTCCCTGATAATGCAGAAATGACAGAAAATGTGTTAAAATAATTTAACGGGTCCAGTTGTACTGGATCAAATGATTAACGGTATTCCATCTGCTTTCTAAATGTCCCTACCTTCCACTAATTCCTCTGAAATTTTGCCATTTCAGCCAAGCTGAAATTTATTAGCACCCACTTACTGTGATTTACATGCTGAATGATTTGCACATGTCTTTCCCGGGCTATTTGCATACCTTTATTAGGAATACAGTTTATTTGGGGGCACATTTAATTTATAAGCATTTGGCAAGTCTGCCCTTCTATTCCTTTTTCTTTTCAATTTATGCAAGGGCAGAGTTATATTCCTGGGGCTCATTCATTCCCTAGGAAATTAATTTTTTTAACTGAAATCTTCCGTTTGGTAAAACATTTGTAACAAATTAGATTCAATCTCCTTTGTTTGGCTACAACAAAAAACAGTAGTTAGAATCAGGACTTCCCTTTGGTAACATTTTGAACTAGATGAAGTTTGTATACAGTGATTGTGTGCTCAACATTCTATGCCTATGTTCTCTTCTTTATACTTTATCTCAAAATACAGAGGTATCACTTAAAAAATATTCCCATATGTAAATCCACCTCCCCACTCCCCCCACCCCCCAGTTTTGTCTCTCTCCTACTTTTCCACCTTTAGAAGACCATATCTCACTGCCTGCCCTTAGCTGTCAAGAGGAAAATGATCTAATAAAATTATACCACCAGAGTGAGAATGATGTCCGCCTCCATAAGGCAGGTGGGATTTGAAATGGAATGGTTAGAGAAACAATGCCTTAATTATAACTTCATAATTTATAATGAACCATTCATATACATTATGTAATTTGATCCTTGAAACATTTTTCAAGATCATTATTATTCATGCTTCAGTTTTACATGTGGAAAAACTATAACTCTGTATAGATAAAGAAAGTAATTTAGGATTAAATTGGGGGTATTGGGTGTCCCAAGCCTGGTCACCTATCACTGAATTCCCTAAGTTCCCAACCGGGCACTGGCTCCTTAGTGAGTGCTAAGAGACAATGAATGAATAGTGGAGTTTTGTTTCTGGAGCAGACTCTGAGATGCATTTTCTCCTGGGCAGGGCAGGCAGCTTTCTCTTGTCTTTCAAATCCAATTACCTGGGTGGCTTCCTCTTCTGCCTAAAAGTGAGGAAGAGGAGAAAAAACTGCATTAGAAAAAGGTTGAGTGCAACTACCGGGGAATCTAATTTAGGAGGTGATCTCACGAGGCCTCGTACCCACACAAAGGTCCACAGCAGGTCATTCTTGTCAGCTGCTCCAATCAAACTATTTCCATTTTTAGTCTATGGCTGCTGTTCAGTGACCTTGTCCTGTGGCACAGCCAGACAATATTACTAGAGAAATAGGAGCTGCAATAGCCTAATTATACAATTACACATTCATTTAACCCCTAGAGAGCTTAAGATTTTTCTGAGAACCAAAGAAGTGGTTGGCTGGAGACTTGTTTTGAAAGATTGTCTCACCCCAAGATACAGAACCTTGTCCACATAAGGAACATAAAATTATTACCTAAGTCACACTGGTGGACATCATGAGAAAAATAAAATTACTGAAGACATTGAAAATTCATAGTAATGTAGCCAGATTTTGAAATTTGTAATCAAGTTTGCAGTATTTAACAAGGTAAAGTTTAGCAGTGTAAGACATTTTGCAATCGGATTGTGTCCAAACATTTTTTTATTTGAACAATTCGTGGTAGAACTGTCATCTATTATCTACCTGTGTTTCTTTGCTCTTGTTTAATATCAGGAATACAAGATGCTAGGAAAGAGTAGTGGCTTCTAAAAAAAAAAAACATTAAAAAAGGAGGAAGAAAGATCAAATTCTAGAGAACAGTCCCTTCCTGCTTTTATCTATCTTAAAATTGATGAATTCATGGTTAGTTGCCAAATTGTCTTTCTAAATAGTACTGACATGTGCTGACATCAACAGCAGGATGGGAAAACATTTTTCTGTAAAGAGTCAGATAGTAAATATCATAGTTTTTGCAGACCGTGTGTGCTGTCTCAATTCTTAACTCATTTCTGCTGTTGTAGTACAAAATCAGCCTTGGAAATTATGTAAAGGTATGGATACGGTTGTGTTCCAATAAAACTTTGTTTACAAAAAAAATTGCAGCAGGCTGCATGCGACCCATGGACTATAGTTTGCTATCTCCTGTTCTATAGAGTCCACAGGGTATTGAAAGGTATGGTAATATATGTTAAGGGGAGATAGGTCATTGTTTCTTTTCTTTTGTCTCCATTTTCAAAGTTGTTACAATAAACTAAAGGAGTTTAATAAATATAGTATTTTTCACAGTAAGACTGAAATTAAGTATAAAAATACCTCATCAGAGTAATGAAAAAACAAACAAATATGTAATTTTACTGAGCAAATCACAAACATCTTTAACAACTTCAAGGAAAAAGCCCATTTTTTTATTTTTTGCATTCTGTGTCATTTCAGTTGATAAAAATTTGGACACTGTAATGCATTTCTGAGATTACTCTGCTACAAGCAAATACAAATCTCTACCTCTACAAAATTCTCTTTCTTGTTGTACCCTGCTTTCTCATGGCTTTTGCTCATGTCATGCTTCTGTCCTTTGGTAATCTTCCTCACTTAGACTGTACCTTCCTCTTTCTGCTAGATCCATTTTAAAATTTCAGGACTAATCTATGTCCCATATTTCCCCATAATGCACAGTTGGCTACCTAAACTGGCCATTCCATTGTTATCTTCCCTCCCTTGTCTTCAAATCTAGCTCCAGCCTCCTGTTTCCATGGTCTTAAGGTGAACATCAGTGTCTTTACATATTTTCATAAGTAGAGTTTTGTACAGAGAGAAGGCATTAGCATTTTAACTCATCTTTTCCCCTGTCTGGAAGGTGGATTCTGCAGAGTAGTCCTGCTACCTATTGTATTTCATGTAACAATGAACATCTGTGAGATGACTGGACAGAATATAAGACTAAGTTTGGAGCTCAAGATACTGGCAATTTTTGCTACAGTGCTGTTTGCAACTTTTTACATCAGTTGACTCACATAGAGGTCCAAAAACTATAATTTCCATCTCATTATACAAGGTTCTATTCATTTCAGCTAATCTGCCATATTCCTGGGAGTGAGTTGAGATATATAACTAGCCTTGATATCATCTCTACCTTACAATTACAGAAATAAAAGCTTAGAAATTTCAGGGAACTAACCCCAAATGGCATAGGTGTCACTTTTATTGTAGACTACCTATAATGCTATATGGTCAGGCAAGTGTTCCTTCTGGTGTACACATTGCCACTTTGAAGATAAATGTGATCCTTGTTACCAGAATTAAATGATCAAGGATAAAATTGCCTACTAGAAATAAATTGACATAGGAAAAGCCAAACATACAGAAACATCAAAACATTCTTGCCATAATGAGTGTAACCAGAACAGGTGCTTCCTCTTGGGCACTTTGCAAAAACACAGCCTATTTGAAAATGCTCGTTACATTCCCTTAATTTCTCTACCCTCATTCCTTAATAATTAAGGAATCAAATTCATGGTGATGATACCAGGGCCCCATGTCTTAATTGACCATTTGCATCTACTCCTCATTCCTCACCTGAAACTATCATCTTCCTTTTAGGACATCACATGGGACAGCAGGGATGCTGAGCAAAATCTCATAAACATGAGGCTTCAAAATGCAGCCAGACAGTTGCAAAAACTGTAATGGACTGGGGTTTTCTAACTCCTGGGGTATTGGCTTCCTTTACTTTTGTGGAGATGTGTTTTCATATTTGGTGCTCCTACCACATCTTCAAAAGTCTGCAATAAGTTTCCCTTTTGAGGACAAAAAGATGTCAGATTTTCTCATATTTTCGTATCTCTCCTAAGCCTGATTAATAAAGGAAGCCTTGGGTCTCTATCCATATTATTTTGTTGGCTATA
>NW_020174918.1:2128105-2134070 GCF_003031525.2 Neophocaena asiaeorientalis asiaeorientalis | reverse complement strand
GGTCATCCAAAACTTAAACAAAGTTTGAGATCTTTACAGAGGAAGGAGATGGAGTATGTGGCACAGAACCATCTCTGATGCTCACACGTGGGTTATTATTTCTACTCCTAGGTGATAGATAAATATAGTGAACTACAGAACTGTTTAAAATACTCAAGTCTTCATAGCTTGTCGGTTAAGGATTTGTAACTAGAGGCACTGTCTGCCCAGTTAAGGATGCCTTTCTCCTAAAGTTATACATAGATGGCTTCTATTAGCTTGCTTTTCTCCTTCTGTCACAATGTTTTCCCTTTTATGTCTTTCTCTTTTCCTTTTGTATTTTATGTCAGAATGTCCCCTCTGAACATCCTCCAACTGGCCCCACCAACATACCTCCTTGCTACCAGACTTAGAAATATACCAAAAGTTCCTTTCCTCCCCCCTTTTTAGCAGCAAATATTGTGGGATTTTTCATTTATCCACCTGATCTTAGTTATTAGCCATACAAAAGGATGTAAAAGAATCATTCTACAATGCATATATATGTATGTGTATATATATATATATATATATATATACACATACATATATATGCATTGTAGAATGATCCTTTTACATCCTTTTGTATGGCTAATAACTAAGATCAGGTGGATAAATGAAAAATCCCACAATATTTGCTGCTAAAAAGGGGGGAGGAAAGGAACTTTTGGTATATTTCTAAGTCTGGTAGCAAGGAGGTATGTTGGTGGGGCCAGTTGGAGGATGTTCAGAGGGGACATTCTGACATAAAATACAAAAGGAAAAGAGAAAGACATAAAAGGGAAAACATTGTGACAGAAGGAGAAAAGCAAGCTAATAGAAGCCATCTATGTATAACTTTAGGAGAAAGGCATCCTTAACTGGGCAGACAGTGCCTCTAGTTACAAATCCTTAACCGACAAGCTATGAAGACTTGAGTATTTTAAACAGTTCTGTAGTTCACTATATTTATCTATCACCTAGGAGTAGAAATAATAACCCACGTGTGAGCATCAGAGATGGTTCTGTGCCACATACTCCATCTCCTTCCTCTGTAAAGATCTCAAACTTTGTTTAAGTTTTGGATGACCATGGTACTTTCTACTATCCTGGGATGAAAGCTTATTATGAACAATTATGATAATTCATTCTGCGAGCCTGCTCTGAGTTCACTCAAGGGCATATGACACAGCCAAACCTGGCCAGTGATATTGGAGGAGACATCTACTGGGAAGTTTCTGGGAAAGCAACCTGCCCAAGGCAACACAGTTGTAAGTGGCTAAGCCAAGATTCTAACCCAGGAAGTCTGACTGTATTCTTTTGAGAAATGAATAAGGAACACCAAGAAGTTATTTCTCTCTGACTCCACAGCAGACATTCTCAAATTGTAATGTCAGAAAGAATACCTCGGAAAGTTTATTAAATGCAGACTTCCAAAACCCCACTTTTATTTTATTATTTTATTATTAAACACTCTGATCATGTTGTGGTGCATGTGAACTTGAAATCTTACCATGAGATGCACCCCCTGAGAGGATTCACTAATTCTAGCTCTGTGAATGGAGCTGAAGAATGGGCAGTTCCTTGACCCTGTTATATACAGTGGTTTATTTCATGTGGGGAATTATATTGTTTATTCTATAGTCCCATGGAGGTAAGTGTATGAATTTTTAAATGGTTTGTGTTTGGTGAATAATGCTAGAATTCTGTCCCTTGTTTAGACAGAACATGTACCTACTGTTATGTGCTTGATGTAAGTACTAGGTAGTCATTAAGAATGCTAAATTAATTTGTTTTTTCTTCTAGAACAGTGTTTCCCAGTAGAATTTTGTGAAAATTAGAAACATTCTATATCTATGGTGTCCAACACTAGTAGAAGTTAGTCACATGTGGCTCCTGTGCACAGGAAATATGCTTATTTCAGCTGAGGACATAAATTTATAGATTTTATTTAATTGTTATTTATATTTAACTATCCACTGTAGCTAGTGGCAATAATATGCAGCTTTAGAGTAGTGTGTATATATGTACCTGCAGGTAATTTAGAAACTTGGAAAATTATTTATCTTACTGAGAAGTCTAATTTGTAGAATGGTCTATTCCATGAACTTCATTTCTCTTGAGAATCCAATACATGATTCTAAGCCCGGTGTACTCAACCCCCAGGCCACTCACTGGTACCAGTCCATGGCCTGTTAGACACTGGGCAGCACAGCAGGAGGTGAGCAGCAGGCAAGCAAGCGAAGTTTCATCTGTATTTACAGCTGCTCCCCATCACTCACATTACCGCCTGAGCTCTGCCTCCTGTCAGATCAGTGGTGGCATTAAATTCTCACAGGGGTATGAACCCTACTGTGAACTGCGCACACGAGTGATCTAGGTTGCATGCTCCTTATGAGAATCTAATGCCTGATGATCTGAAGTGGAACAGAGGTAGTAATGATACTGCTGGGGAGCGGCTGCAAATACAGATTATCATTAGCAGAGAGGTTTGACTGCACAGAGACCATAATAAATCAACTGCTTGCAGCCTCATATCAAAACCCTATCAGGGAGTGGCAGTGAAAACAAGTTCAGGTCTCCCACTGATTCTGCATTATGGTGAGTTGTATAATTATTTCATTATATATTACAATGTAATGATAATAGAAATAAAGTGCACAATAAATATAATGTGCTTGAATCATCCCAAAACCATGTCTGCCCCCACCCACCTCCAGTCTGTGGAAAAAGTGTCTTCCGCAAAACCGCTCCCTGATGCCAGAAAGGTTGGGGACCGCTGTTCTAAGCTATTAAGTTCATCAGGGTGAGGGGATTGTCTTCACAGCCTTGCCATTCCCAGGCTGCCCCATCTCTGGAAGGCACTGTAATTTCAATGTCAGACACATTCATAGAAGCCAGCCTCATAGAATCCTGACAAACAATACTCTGGCATCTCAATGAGCCAACACAGTGTTTCCAGAACAGGAACCGCCTTTACAAAGAGATGGACTTGTTCATTATTCTGAAAGATTAAGTACCAAATACCTCATTAGAGAAAGTACAAGCTGAAAAATGGATAACAGCTGCAGAAAAGGAAAAAAGCCATTTGCAGGTGAGAAAGTGGGGAGGGTGGGAACTATTTGGTTCTGCACTGAATTGGTCTGGCTTTCTTTCCCAATCACCCAGGGCCACATTTTGTCCAGAAATAGTGCTCATGAGCTTCCAGATTCTTGCTGCAGTATCCAGGTAGTACTCACCATTAGAATCCTAATGGAATTAGTAGAAATGACAGACTTCTCAATAAGTCACATGGTCTCTTCCATTTGAACGAGAATTGACTGGCACAAATGATTAACATTTACAAAGCCATATGGGTTCCAATCATATTCCTTTTGTTCATATTTTCAAACAATTCAATATAAGGAAGTAGAAACAAGGTAATACATGATTTGCCTATGACAGGAAACAAAATTAGAATTACAGCATGATGGAAAAGTTGGATCTTAAACCAAATTAAACCAAACTTGTTACCCATTGGTCACCAGATTCCCAAGAGCTTGTGTATTATGGACTTATTACAATCCATAATATATAACCCATTGCTTTGAGTAGAAGGGTGGAAAAAAACACTTACTCCAAAGTAAACAAGAAACCAAAGAAGCTTAAATGATAATACTGTGGGTTTCAGTGAAAATTATGCCATTTCAGTGAAACAGTGTTTTGTTACTTTGTTTTCTACACACCAAACTCCAGCCAGATTGCCACGTGTTCTCCCAGCTGAGTTCCCTCTATCCTGCCTTTGCCGTGTCTCATAAACTCAACCAGACTAATTTCCTCAAGATTCTCCTCAAAGCCCTGAGGAGTCTTCCTCATTTTTTTCATCTTAATACCCATAGTGTTTGGCTGGAAAATTGCTGGGCAACGTTTCTTCTCACTTCCATTTCTGAGCAGGCTATGCAGCTTCTACATGGGCCATTTCCATTCCTCTCTCTGATATTCTGTGTTTTCTTTCCTGTTTGCGCTGTGACACAATCTCATGCCTCCTTTGTCTGGGCTAGTCCTTCCTCTCCATCTTTGTTAAAGTCTTCTCTCCTTACTCCATCTCTTGAGCTCCTAGAAACTTTGACACCTGATCTCAAAGACTGACTTCTTGTTCTTAAAAGGATGGTGCTCTTCTCCTATTTCTTGTGTTGTAGTAGTTTTTGTTTTAACCAATTGAATCTGAGAAGTATCTGAGAGGAGAGACTGTGTTGCACAAATCCTCTGTTCCTACAGCCCAGTAACGCCAGCTAGGAGAGACCTTAAAGATCATTTGAGTGGTTTCCCAGTATTTTAAAACTGCAGTCTTTGGGTTCAAACATAGAAGCCTACAGTTAGAACATACCACATGTGAGTAAACTGCCCATACTAACCTATTCTTTTTACCTTGTTTGCCCATTTCTCTAGAGAATCCTCAAAACTCTGAAGAACAGAATTTGAAAGCCACTGATGGGCAATTTCATTTCATAAATGAAGAGTCAAGAGCTCTGAGAGGAATGCAGGGTACCTACCCAAAGACACAGAGCTGCCATCTTGCACAGGGTGACATGTCATCTAACCCAGAATAGGTTCTAGTTAAACTGAATGTGTTGGTTGATTGTCAGCTGTCATGCAGCAATTACCTAAGCTTCACTTCAAGGACCACAAAATGAGAAGGAACACCAATTTACGTCAGGAGAAAATGTGTACTACAATACTTAAGAGAACTTAGTGATATATATCTGTGTCTGCTAAGATTTTGAGAGGTTTGGAATATGAGACATATTGCCCTTAAGCACGTAGGGAAGTCAGGAACCTCCGTGAACCAAGGGCATCTCAGAGTCTTCCTCGCTTGCTCCTATGGTTCTGAATGATCTCTATTTAACATCACTCTTCCAAAGAGTTGGTTAACCAAAGAAAATGAACAATGACCTTAAAAGTGAAATTCTTATTTCTGAGGGGTCAACAGCCTTCTTGATAGGGTCCTCTACTCTCAACCAAGTAGAACTGCAGTGGGAATATTCCTCCTCCTCTCTGCAGTTACTCTGAGGAGTTAAAGATATGTAGCGCCAACTGTGTTCATTATTACTAACTCAATCCTTAAATAAACTGAGTAATTTGCAGCAGAATTGCTATTACATAGAATAAGACTGTAGTTTTTCCTTTGCTCATTTATGTATTTAGCCAAGGGCTACTTTGTATTCAGAAGGTAGTTTGCCCTATTTAGCGATCTCCTTTGCAACCTGTAAGCCTGGTGGGTTTAAGAGGCTTGTATTGTGGCTCCTGAGTAGCTGTTGATTTTCCTTCTCTGTGAACTAGTAATTGACACACAAAATTTAACAACCTCTTAATTATTACCCTGAAGCCAATTGTCAGGTGGATGTAGAACTCAGAAAATTCTATTCTGAAGATGACTCAGGACTCCACACTGCAAGCCATAATCTGGATTTCTCTAGTATCTATTTTACAGTCTATCACCTCTCTTATTCTGACTTGCAAAGGAAAAATGTCAGTATGACATGTGTGAGGCAATGTGCCTTCAGGACAAATGTGTATCTACATGATCTACATCCATGGAATACAATAGTAACATGGGCAATCCACAAAACTGACTACGCTAATGTGGAATGAAATTTCGCATTTGGATGCAATATATATCTTTTAAATAATATTTTCCCTAATATTTCCTTGCTTGTTTTTTTCCCTAGTGTTGATCTAGTTCTTCTGTGACCTTTAGTCTAGCTCATCTGTGACCTTTAGTTTTTCCTCAACATAAACACATCCCTTAATAACCTCTATTTATTGACTCAATTTCAATGAAAAACTATAAAAATACACAGAATCTGCCCCTTTGAGTACATGCCCTAACTACCATTTGGTCTTTAAATTGACAAAGAAGTGAAACTTCGGGTTTCACTTATAAGTTGGGTTTTACATACAAGTCAAATTTGATGTAAACTTATATATA
>NW_020174918.1:1947107-2126712 GCF_003031525.2 Neophocaena asiaeorientalis asiaeorientalis | reverse complement strand
ATATATATATATATACTTTTTTTAATGGTTAATATGGAGTAACAGCAATGGGCTGGCCCAAATTTTAGAGTGATACAGGTGAATATAAGACTTTGCTAAGGTTGTCTTCTTTTATTGGAAACAAAGAGTAAGGGGGTATTGGAGCTATTTAACACCATCCATCCATGACAGTTTGTGGGTTCCTGATCAGCCAGGTGGTTATCCTTTGATGCAGGTTGCCACAGATGTGGGTACTCTCAGACAATCAGGGTTTAGCACAAGCTCATTTCCCAAGGTCCACTGATTCAGGACTTGTTGCTTTCATTCCAATTTGTTCCTCTCTTGCTTCCCTACGCCCACTGCTTACACCCTCATCTTCCATCTCACTTTATTATATGTGAATTCTAGAACTTCTGATCTTGCTAGATTGTCCAATTGTCCCTTCATCTTGACTTACTCTTGTCCTATATATGTGGATACCCGCTGCTGGAGACTTGAGATATTTATTTTCCTGAAACCCATTGAGGCTCCTCTATACCTGGTGAATCCATTGAACTCCATGACACCTAACACAAGATTGAGAATTACCTTTAAATATTTGGGTATTAAAAATAATCAAAATGATCAACTGCTTAGCTAACTGCTAATTGCTAAGCCAGGCAATTTAATGTGAGCCTTTTGTTTCAATTTTAGAATTCCAGTCTCATTTTTCTTGGTATTAGTTAGATTTTTTTTGTTTGTTTTTTAATGTAACCACATTGCATCACTGAAATGCAGTTCAATGTTTTTATATGTTAAAACTTTCTGTGAATGACTTACAATTCCATCTCATTTACTCGGGCTGAAATTAAAGAAAAGAAACATGAAATACACGTCAAAAAATATGGTAAATTTATAATAGCAGAATAGCAAGAGCCATGACCACCCATATAATGATACTTCATTTTGCTGAAAATGTGGCTCAACACATGTGTCAGTGTCAACCCAAGGCTGAGATCTAATTAGGGAACATTCAGCCAGTCTGATTATGTGTTTCTTGTTTGATGACAAATTCGTTCATTTTGCAATAAGATTTCTGTGAACATCCAACAATTTGTTTCTGAGCCTGAAGCATATTTTAAAAATATATAACTCTATGGGGTAGTGAATAAGAGTGTTCTTCAGTAAATAAACATTAACACACACTCTGCTCATCTGACCCTTTAGATGAAATTGCCAAGTGTGTTTAGTGAATCAACAAATTCAATCAATTAATAGTTTTGAGTGCTAATTTGGCTGTTTTGTTTACTGAAGACAATTGGTTAGTAGAACACCTAGCTGATTTGATTTAAATGAGTAGATCAGTTGTGTTTGTAGATAGCATTTGAGTTTCAAAGACCAGACATGTCAGGGAGACCACTTTGAATAGGAGAAAAAAGACACAGCAGGTTTGATCTGGTTTTTATCACAAACTAGTTGTATGACCCTGGGAAAGTCAACTGATATGTTAGACTTCTGTTTCCTTGTTCATATCATATCCTTCATACATTCATCACTGGGAGAGCAAAATGAAATAATGTCTTTGGCTTTGCTTTGAAATGTGTATAATCACACATATGGAATGGAGAGGAAACTATTTTAGTTTACCAGCTAGCACTAGGATTTTCTGAGGAACGAAACTATATTTTTGAAAGAAAATATGTTGATAAGACCTTGGTTCCAGAGAGAGACATATAAATAAATAATAAAATGATCCTGAAATTTTTAGAGAAAAGGCTAAGAAGGAGAGTATAGAAAGAGGAGGAAGTTCCTGATGGTGACCTCTCTTCTTTCTTCACTATACTGCAAACACATACTCCATCAAGGACTACAGTGCTGGCAAATTCGAATTTAGCAATGAGCTTAATATATTGTAGGATGAGAACAGCTAATACAGAAACAGTGTCCTGGAGGTTATGGTTTTGAAAATGCAATACAATCTTAGCCTATCCATAGGCTGTGTGGAGCCGAGCATTCAAAAAACTACTTAGAAGTCCCAACAACTCTATGTGATAGGTAAATGATGATCACCATTTTTCAGATAAGGACAACGAAGTACAGAGTTTAAGTTACTTGCCTTAGGCCACATAGGGACAGAGCCAGAATCCAAACCCAGACATCTGGACATGAACGTTATGATCTGTATTATATTGTCTCTCTTAATTTCCAGTTGTATTATCTGGAAAACATTTCAAAGGGCTGAAGGACTAAGGTCTGTAATTGAGTGGTACATAATTATAAAACCATCAGGTGATCAGTTCAACTGGGAGACAGCTTTGAGGTCACTAAATTCTATTCCGGCTCCAGAGTCCTGCTTCTGTTGTCCTGCTACAATGTGCAGCATCCCCAGGACTGAATGGGGTGGGGGGTGTGTTTCACTAATTGAAGTTGTGTAAATCAGACCCACATAAGGGGACCTAGGCAGGAAGCCAGAAGTTCCAGAGTTCCAGTCTCTGCTTTATCCACTCAGGGTCTGCTTTTTCTCATATATAAAATGAAGAGTTTTTATTAATGGGTTCCAGGGTTAGCAAACCAAAATGTTATACTTCTCTCCCATAAGCCATCAAATTTTCCATGTTGTATCTTGGTCGGTGGCATCATAAAACTCTCTTGACCCTTAAAAGAATGTCTCAGAATGAGGTCCTTTTCCCTTGAGTGATTGTAAAACAAAAACATTTCTATGAGTGACTTTCCATACTGTTTTTTATGTGGAGTAAGAATGTTTTTGTTCTATATTGAGGATGAAGGATGCTCCTTACTGTACACAAAATACTGGTCCTGAACAGTCCCTAAAACTTCTTGTGTTTGTGTATTTTTTTGTGTGTGTGTGTGTGGAGTGATGTGTATGAGTGTGTGTATGGGATATGTATCATGCACAGTATTTAACATAACTTCGGGGAACTTGCTCTAAAGTGAAGTTTTTATACACACACACACAAAAACAATTTTAAAATATTTTGTTTACAAAGTAAGCTCATGTAAATGGATATATTATTTACAGATATGTATTTTTATTTTTTCTGAAGCTGTATGTGTATTTTGTGTGATTCTTATACTCTGTTTCTTTTAATATATATATAACATTATCCAGGACTGAAGGCTTATTTTTCTGTGTAATATTTATATTTATACAGCCTTGACATACAGACTTAACCATCAGAGTAAGATATGTCACTGAGTTTGCTAGGCAGAGGAAACTTTACTATTGTAAAGGTTCCCAGTAAATTACCAATTACAAGAAGTGAAGTCATACTCTCTTGGTTTATAACATTAAGATGTCCAAAAGAAAACAGAACAGTCAGTAAAATTAGGTGTGAAATTCAGTGTGTGGGATATCTGAATTTGGATACTTTCTAACAGTTTTTTTTTTTCTCTTTAGCAAAGACATGGCTTGGAGGTTACTTTTTCCTGATGGATATGTCTATACATTATCTACTGAATTTAAGTGTATTTATTGTTTTTGCTGGCATTTCTAACTTCTTTAATTGGATTTGTATTATTTTCCTTACTAGCACTTGCAACACCTTCCGATTTATTGTTGCTTCCTGTTTTCATTAGTGTGTGGTTCCCTCCTTCTTCCAGGCCATTAATAAAGGTATTGAATAAAGGCACCTCTCCCAGCTGCTGGTGCCCTCCACCCAGTGCCTCCCTCAAGATGGACACATTCCCATTCATCATCTCTCTTGGTTTATTGTGGTCCATACAGGGAATGTAACCACATTCTTTTTCAAGTCTATTTTTACTATATTCTGCAATTGCATTCTCATTGCATGTTGGACCTGATATTTTTTTTCCAGCCCCTATGAATCATTACTAAAATCAAACTTAGTGGAAACCAGGAGATCGGGAAAAGAAACCTACCAGCTTATAAAGTGTTGGTGTAATTGGTCTTTTTTGCAATGGTTGGAGAAATCTGAAACCAACAAGACTGATGTAATTTGTATCTCAGACACAATAGATAGTCTGTGGGGCTGGAACAATCACTTCTGATTCCTAAAGGCTGGAAAAATGCATCAATGGTTAGACAGAGATGTTTATTATTCCCAATAAATGCCCTGGGTCTGACAATTTTTCTTAGTTTAATATACGAATTTCATTTCATAACAGCAATAAGACACTCCAGGCTGTGCATTTGTTAAGGATTATTGCACTTCTTGGGTGGTTTAAGTCATTCTGCCTTTAGTCTTATGCCATATAACATGACCCAAGGCACCTTATAAATAGCAGAGAAATGCACTGCCTGTCATGTGTTCCAGCTTGAATAGCCTTGTAAAGGGACATGGATTATAGAGGTATGATAATAACTATAAAACAGGAGTGGTAATTTAAGTGCCTGTGTTGGATAATCCATATGATTAGTATTTTTTTATTTTGTTCTTTTGTGTTTCATTCTACTTAGAATTCTCATTTAGTGAAATCACTGCTCAGCAATACAATGTGCTAATGGGGTTGAAGGCAATTCAAGATCTAATTTAATATTTAAACCTTCTCATTGTTTTGTTTACCAATTAGCTGCCAGAGGTTAGGCTGGAATTAGCTGACATACATGGCAGACTCATGGGCTCAGAGATCGCAGGTTACCACCATACGTTATAGCAAATATTCTCAGGGCTGAATTTTGAAACTTCATGGAAAAGTAATACCACAGAAGAACACCTTAATGTTTCAATACTACAACTGAAAGAGCAAATGAGCACTACTTGTGTTTCAAAGTTAAAGTTATAAATGTATAATATGTAACTTTATGCCACCAGTAGTAAGATTGCTCTTACATTAGACCATATGGGGATTTGGCATTTTGTAAACCAGCATCTTATTATGTCAGGTGAACATTTTTTGAAGTTTTTTTTTGTTGTTGTTTTTGTTGTATCCAGATATTTGACATAATGGTATTGAAATTTATCCACAGTTTGTTTTCAGTCATTTATTATTTAAATTAAATTTTAATGGGATATAGTTGCTTTACAGTGTTGTGTTAATTTCTATGTACAGCAAAGTGAATCAGCTATACATATACATATATGCCCTGTTTTTTGTATTTCCTTCCCATTTAGGTCACCACAGAACATTGAGTAGAGTTCCCTGAGCTATACAGTAGGCTCTCATTAGTTATCTATTTTATACGTAGTATCAGTAGTGTATATATGGCAATCCCAATCTCCCAATTCATCCTCCCCCTCTTTCCCCCCCTTGGTGTCCATATGTTTGTTCTCTACATCTGTGTCTCTATTTCTTATAAAGGAAATAATGTAGAAATATTTACTGTGAAGAGGCTGACAAGGGTTAATGAGGGAAAATGAGATTAATCAGTATGTGGAATCAGGTCCCTGAGTTTCTAGTTCTTTCTCCTTAGCTGACTTGGGCATTACGCTGGCTGCTGTTTGGCTACAACATTTTCTTCCTCACTTAGATGGAAAAACTGTGAAGTTGGTGTGTATAATACTTAGAAGGAAGGCAATAGATGTATATATTTATGATGCATTTCAAATCTATCTATCTACCTATCTATCTACCTACCTAACTACCTATCTAACCATGATAAGTGAATGATTATGGAAGATAATCCACCAACACACACCCCAACATCCACTCACCCCCATGATACTTAACCGTCATTCCATGTCAGGACAGATATTCATTTTCACATCTTCTCCTCATCTTTCATGAAATGCTATGACTATAGCATAGACTTTGTGAATTACAGCAGTAGAAGAAGTCCTAAGAGCTTTCTAAGCAAGCTTTCATTCATGTAGGAATTCTAACTACCACATGCTGGATGGATTTTCATTCTCTCCTATAATGGATAGCTATGGTTAGAATTTTCTCCTTATATAAAAATATACCTCTTTATAATCTCTCCACATTGGACAAGGTCTGGCCTTTTATACCAACATGAAAAAATGCTGTTCAGCTTCTGATTCTAAGTTCCTATGAAGACTAAACTCAATATTTCACTTTTCTTTTGTTACTTTTAATTCAAGACAGGAGGTACTGCAAGGCACATTGCTAATTGTAGCATGTATGCTTAATGATGAAATTCTCTAGCAACTACAGAATGTTCTGCAAAGCATTTTATAGATTAAAGTTTTCCATGTTTCTTTCAGTGAAAGGAGAAGAAAGACTGATAACATTAACAATAGCTTCCATTTAAATTCATGTAATAGATCTAATATGGTACTTTGTAGCATTTTGCAGAGCTGTTCATTTTATTTTATCAGGATAGGAGTGGTTATTTTTTAACAAAAGAATAGGATTTAAAGAGTGTATTAAAAAGAGAGTAAGTACCTTGGTATTGATTTTTATAATATTTCACCCTACTAATATAAAGACTATCATGTACATTATTAGCTCAAAATTCTTAATTTTTAAAAATTTTATTGCTCTTAGAAATTGCAAGCCTGCTGAGGGCTAAAACCAGGCCTAATCACTTATCACTTGTAATATGTCTGCCAACAAAAATGATATATCCCATCAATGCTAGATAAATTTACTTATCGATTAATAAACTTTTCTTCCATAGTATTCTCAATACACAGCTTAAATAAAATTCCCACTCTACCTTCTGGCCACACCACCTTCACACCAAAGATTTATCACCTTATTATAGCCCAGAGTAATTTTTTTCTCTATTTTTGTGTTTTGTAATAATCAATGGTCAGGCCATTGTCACCAATTTTTCATATGTTACATTGTGCAATTAACTGCATTGACACATTGAAACATTTTTTTATGCTTTATATGATTATTTAATGTTTTACTTGTTTGTCTTCATTGACAAACTGGAACTTTATGCCACCAGTAGTAAGATTGCTCTTACAGGTCCTTGCTTTTCCTCAGCCCCTTGCATTTGGGTTAGTCAAGTGGCAAAAATACAAGCTACATTTGCACACTGTGACCAGATACTTAGGTTGCTCCTTTAATTATTTCCAGCATCCAGGCCATCTGACCTATGGGGCAAGCAAATTTAGAATCATTGGGACTCACACACAGCATCTTGTGTGCTTAGAACTGTGTATCAGTGAGGTGAAGTGGAAAGTACTGAATCAATAAAGTCTCCTTTCAGAAACTGCACAGTGACAGCCAAAAAAATTTTTTTCCACATATATATTTGAATGCTCAGAGAAGATTTTTTAAAAGCCTGAAGAAGAACAGATGTGCTAGAAGTGTGAAATGGATTAACATCAAAGCCCCCTGGGAAAAATCCGAAACATGAAATGCAGGCTCCTGACTGACAAGAGCTATTCAGAGCAAACAAAGCCCGGCAGCGCATTTCAGGCTGTGTCTCTCCCTGAGCTGTGAGAGGCTTGTGTGGCACGTAGAGGTGCAGGAAAGGAACCCTCTCTGAACTTTGAGGAAATGTAGCCTCCGTGTGTGCTGATGTGCAGGAGATGGGAAAGGCAAGGCATACTTTTTTTTTTAAAACCATGAAAATACAGGTCTGTTTTGTATATAGGCAGAGAAAGAAGCCACTGGTGTATTTGATACGAAGGGCAGGGGGAAGAAACCCTTGTAGAAAATTTTATTTATGCATCACAATAACTCAAATGTTCAGTATTAATGACCAATTCCTCTGATATTTATAGGCTGGAAATGGTGAATCCCTATTGTCTCTTGTAGTTCTACCATGACCTCACAGAATTTAAAGATTTGGTTATTCATCTTCATAATTTAACAGTACAAGACAGAGACTAGAAACTACATTATCTTTCTCAACAGTTTCAACCAAGTTCTTTTTGAATAGCAATATTTTTGTAATTAGTTCATTTTGTTTTAAAAGCATGAACATGAGCAATTTATAAAATAAACAGGTAAAATCATTGAAAGCTTAGATCTGGAAATTTTGAGTATAGTTTGAGTCTTAAAATAATACAGCAAGTGGAAGAGATGACTTTGGAATTAGAGAGGATTCTGGTTAAAGGATGTTCCACCCTTTCTTGAACTATCACCTCACTTTATGACTATGCTTTAAGTAGTAACCTCAGAAAACTTTAGGATGTATTTGCAAAGTAATTAGCCCTTTGATTCTTCTTTTCAAAACTTTTTCAAATGCGTATAAAACAAAATCATCCCCTGGTATTTGATCGTGTTGCCCATACAATGATATATTCAAAGTTGTGACAAGCCCTCCTTTATGAAGGTTTGATCTTTGAGAGGAATCAAAGTGGGAATCACACCTGTCAGTTGAGATGATTCTGCCTTTCCAACAACTGGGGCCATTTGTGTTTCAGAACGTTGGAAGATGGTGGAAAGTGCCTATCTACTTTGAACCAAGAATCACAGGTATCCCAACTCATCTACCAGACCTCACATCCACAATGGGAAAAAAAGAAAAAGCTCTGCTCCAATATTTTATATAAAATTTACAATACTAAATAATGAATTGAGTGAAAAAATATTTATTAGGAGTCCGTGATGTTTCAGGAAATGTTGGAAAAAAAGAGAGAATAAAAAATTTAATCATGACTGATGAAGTTCAAGCCACAAATTATCCAAATCAATCATGGTGCATTTATCATACTCTGCTTTGTTAACTGTCTTTTTCCTTTGCATATGACCTGTCTCCCACCAAGTTTTAATTACATTGAGATAAATATGGTGTGGTAGTTAACAGCCAGTTTGCAGAGCCAGGTACATATGGGTTCAAATCTTAGGTTTTCCATTTAATGGCTTTGGCAATCTTTAACAGTGCCTCCATCACTCTATTGCTAATGTCTCTGATTTTCACTTTCCTTTATTGTAAAAGGTAAAGAAAAAAAGATTGCTTTATTGATATTATAAATCAAGGTAACAGACATGAAGAACTTAGCACAGTGCTTGGCAGAGACATGCTAAATAGCAGTATTGCTGGAGGTACACGTTAGAGCTCCTCCCTCCACTCAGTCCACTGGAAGGACTTGCACAGTGTCTACAATGGGGTTGATACCGAATGCTGGTACACTGATTAATTTTAATGTGTCTGTAACTAATTTTTTGAATGTATTGTTAAAAGAAAAAAAAAAACTACCTAGTCACTTACAAAATATATAAAGCTGGCTCTGCAAGTGGTTGTCAAGTGATGCAACTTGAGGTGCATGAAGAGGTCCAAGACCTACTTCCTGGAAGTCTGAAAATTTCTTACTCTGCATTTGTTTCCTGGAAGTGTGAAAATTTCATAATCTTTCAAGATAAGCATTTGCAATCTACTTTTTAAAATACTGATATCATTGAGATGGGTAGCTTATTAATTTATTAACTTTTTCTATAACTTAGTTTATCCAAATATTTGAATTTTTAAAAGTCATTTATGGAATCCCTTGGATACAAAACTATTTTATTCATCTTTGCAAGCAGAGTATGTAGAAGAATATACAGTAGGCACTTAGTATTTATTTAAATAGATAAATCCATGCATGGATAAGAAAGCTCTTTTTTAAGCATGCTAGTATGTAAGTTTCAAGTTTGTGTTGGTGGTGGTTGATTGGTGGGTAAAGGGCTACTGAGTTATTAATGGCACCAGAATTCAAGTGAATGAAGCAGAAAACATTTAAAAATATTTTTCCTGCATTCTTTTTTTTCCCTAGACCTCTCCCTGGTGTTATGACATCAAACAGCCATATAGGCAGACTGTAACTAAGATTTTTCATGACCTACAGAGAAAAATCATAGCCTTACTTATGTTGGAGATGGGGGAGAATTCCTCTCCTGGTCCAGAGTGGTTCTTTTCCACTAGAGAGACTATTGTGCCATGGAGAAACTACCTAGGAGGCTTCAATTGCTTCTTTCCTCTGGGGAAAAAAAAGAGAAACATAAGAATCCAATAGAGATGAGTTATTAGTTAAGTATAAATATTATCTGAAGGTAAAATTTCAAGCTGTAGAGAATATTTGATCTTAAAATTATTTATCTCAAAACTTTTGAAGGAAATCAAAAGAGTTTTGGTGCGGGCTTCCCTGGTGGTGCAGTGGTTGAGAGTCCGCCTGCCGATGCAGGGGACACGGGTTCGTGCCCCGGTCCGGGAAGATCTCACATGCCGCGGAGCGGCTGGGCCTGTAAGCCATGGCCGCTGAGCCTGCGCGTCCGGAGCCTGTGCTCCGCAACAGGAGAGGCCACAACAGTGAGAGGCCCACATACAGCAAAAACAAAACAAAACAAAACAAAAACAAACAAACAAAAAAAAGAGCTTTGGTGCTTATTTCTCCATGAAAAATCTGTTTATTTTGTTTTTTGTTTTTTGGTGTGTGAGAAGATTACAATCAAAACATTTCCCCCTTTACTAGACTTGGGTGCCTGTTTGAGGTTACTCTATGGTGTTTACCTAGTATCTTCTGAATTGTTCATGAGTTTTCCACCCACTTGTTCTTTACGAGGGAAGTTACCTTTTACAGAAACAAAAGTTTGGATTACAGTTGTATGCTTTTCTCTGCATGGTTGGGGGTAGGCTAGGTAGTGAGGTGAAATGTCTTTGTCTCTAACTATGGAGACAAGAATGCTGAGACAAGGAAGAAGAACACAATGGGAATCTCTAAGAATTTAAACCATGGTAATTTCTTATGTTACAGCATTCACATAGCAAGAATTTACCACTGACATTTGAATATATCAAATCAGAAGAAAAAATACAACTATCAATATTCTGTCTACTAAAATTTTAGTGTTGCATTGATGAAAGCAAGGACAGAAGGAAGGAAAAAACATATCTGGATATTAGTTGGTGACTTGGGCCAGAAAATGACTAAGAACATCTGCCAGGATAGAAGCCCAGAAATAAGAAAGGTGTCAACAAGCCAATAAAAGGAAACTCAAGCAATTAGGCAGCAACATCAGACAGCTATAAGTCAATCAATGAGAAAATATTTCAAAATATAAATGGAGAAAATAATTTGGAAAAATTTGGTGAGTGGGGTTAAGTAGACATTTAAATAGATGTATAATCAGGACCAGAGAGGTCCACTAGCGGAAAGAAAACCTGGAACCCAACCATGCTCTCAATCTTTTGGAAAACACTGATGGCACTTAAGCCATGGGGTTCAAAGTGTGGTCCAAACCTTAAGTGAGTACCAAACAAGGAACACACTGAGTTATTAAAATTGGACATACAATGGGAGTTATTATGAGGCATAAGACAAGGAATCAAGGGCTCAACTGGTACAGCAGGACTAACAACACACTGATTCAATAATAAGCCACTAGGCTGTGGATCCGGCTGTTGGATATGTTATTTTCTATAGACCAAAAAATCCCACTCTGCAATGGATTCAGCCTATAGATATGGATTTGAGGTTTTCTGAGGTAGATTTCCATGTGAGTCATGAAAGCACTGATGTCAAAGAGAGATGTCTCACAATAAAATCTTCTGAGAGAGCAGGAATTATGATGTGGTCATCAAACAGGCTCTAAGTGCACGAAGTAATTGGCAAGAAGCTCATGCATGAAAGCCATGACTTTTTGTTTAAAAGTGTTATTCTATATGTAAACTATATATAAATAATAAAAACATTATACACATAATCAATTATATATATTTATATACATATGTAGTCAAGTTTTTTAATTTTTTCGGTACGCAGTCCTCTCACTGTTGTGCCCTCTCCTATTACAGAGCACAGGCTCTGGACGCGCAGGCTCAGCAGCCATGGCTCATGGGCCCAGCCACTCTGCGGAATGTGGGATCTTCCCGGACCGGGGCACGAACCCATGTCCCCTGCAACGGCAGACGGACTCTCAACCACTGTGCCACCAGGGAAGCCCCGTAGTCAAGTTTTTCATTCAACTTAAGAATAAACCCACAAAACAAATAGAATGGCTCTCTGTGAGAAAAGTGAGTGGACAGAAATAAAGGGGATGTTGTTAAAAGATGTGATGACAAATGTGGCAACTGACAGCTATCAAGTGCCCTAGAGAGAAGACTATACTGTTGCAAGAACAATAGTGAACAATGTTGATTTTGTTCTCTTCTGTTCTCTTTGCTTTAAGAAGCAGGGAAGCTTATAAAACTATTTAGAAAGTTTCCTAGACAACATGGTTACATGTTGGGAGATGTCATATGCAAGCTTCAATTATCTGACGAAGCCACTTGGACACAACACATAATTTGCAGGAGGTTCTGGATATATGAGAGGCAAATAGAGCTCTAGAGATAAATATCACAGTGAATGAGAAATCAAGTCTTAAAATTGTTGGGAAAACACAGAAGTAACATACCTTAGCAGTATTCCTCAACATGGCCTTTCTGAACTACGAATGAATAATAAAAGGGGGTCTGACAATTCCTGATCCTTCTGTCTTCCTTCAGTTTCCAGCTGAATGGTTGAAAGGCTAGAAGTCTCCTACTTTGTAGAGTTTGCTGCTCAACAGAGATTCACTTAAGTCTTAGATACTGGAGGTTTTATCTGCTTATTTGATGATTGGAATTGTCTGCCTATTATTGATCTCTGCCACTCTTACGAACAACTTAAGTGTCTGACACAAGTGAGTTTATAAAGTAGACCATATTTTTTATCCATTAACTAGCACTTTATGTACTCTCCAAAATCTGTAATGAGCTTCACAGCATTTCCTCAGCAGTAGCACTGCCCAGTGAGGGATCATGTATCAAGGTACTTTCAGTCCATCTGCCGTAAAAGAAATTGACCGTTGATTATATTCTCCCCACCTCCAATTATCAGAGAGTTACCGCTTCTCCCTAATTTTGAAAAGTGGGACATAGTTACAGGGTATTTTTCTTTAATACTTCTGTATCTAACAAATAGGTGTGTTTTGTGATTTTTGATACTTGTTAGATTACGCACATTTACCTGCTTGAGGAAACATACTAGGAAAATTGTAAAACTTCATAGAGAAACCTCAGTAAAACTACGCTAAAATCTTCAAGGCATTTTAAAAATCATCTCTGTATCTAAAGTACAGGAAGAAAAGATGATCAAATTTTTCAATGTCAGTGAATTACCAGATGTTTTCCTATGTGTTTATATACATTATCTCATTTAATACTCCCAGGAAACCCTGTGAGGTGCACATGAGTTTGCTATTTACAGTTGAGGAAGCTTCATTGCACTGGTGTTATATTAATTTGAAGGACCAGGATAAGATGCCAATTCCTGGGTCTCTAAAGCCCAGTATTTTTCAGTTATATTAATGTTATGTCTATAATCATGGCATATATTTGTTTGGAAATGTATAGTAATAATGACAGCAACAATAGTGCAAAAGCCAAACAGCTAACATTTATCAAAATTTAACATGTCATAGGACCTTTTCAAGTATGCCTTCATTTAATCATCAAAACAACTCTGAAAAATATTATTATTATTATATTTTAAAGGAAAAAAAATGAAGTGAAGAGAAGGTAAATAATTTGCTCACATTTGCACAAATGCTAGTGATGGGCAGGTATTTAACCCCAAGTCTGATTCCAAAGTTCATGGCCATAATAACTGTGATAAGTGCTTAACTACGATAAGTGCTTCCAAGTTCATTATTTTATCTGAACCTATAAAACTTTACGAGAGAGGTAGAGCAAGCATCCGTTCACTTTACAGGCAATGAAACGGAAGGTCTGACTTACAGGGAGCCGGTGAGTAGCAGGGCAATGTCTCAAGCTCAGGCCTTCTGATTCCAGCCAACACACCTGCTACATGAAGTCACATGATGCTTGTGTAATGGAGAGAACATGGCATGTGCTTTCTGTGAAAGAAGACAGAGTTCCATGCTCTATCCCATAGCTTGCACATGTGAGTCATACTGAGCATCATCAAAAAAAGTAGAGCAAGACTGAAGTAAGTCTCTTCATCTTCTTGAGCCTGATTTCTCAGCCAGCCAAATCAACCTAAAAAAGCTACCTCACAAATGTATTGCTAAGAGTGAAAGAGCTAAGGTATGTGAATGTCCACCTCCAACCTGAGTTTCACAAATTTTGAGGGCTTAACACTATTTTACAATAAACAAAATACAGTTCTTGTCTTCAAGCAACTTATAATCTGGTTGTGGGGTAAGAGTAGCCCTCATGCAGTAATAGTAAATAATGAAAAGTGTATGATGTCTGTGCAGAAGTTTAACAAAAATGAATACGAGTGAGGGATGGTATCGTCAGGCGGACTTTAGGAAGAGATACTGAACTGATTCTTCAGGGCTCAGCTCTGCAATAAAGTGGGATTCCAGGTGAAGGGAATGATTTGACTCTCTGTGATCCCTGTGGTTTTCCTAATGGGATACCTTGGAAAAAAGTCTCCAGACCATGTTCTTCTATGACTCTTCAAAAGTGTTTTAGGTGTAGACAGAGTAGCTGGTACCTTCAAACTTTGTGTCTTAATTTTCTGAGTTTATTTTTCAGACCTCTGCTAATACACTGTAAAAATCCACAGACTTCTGGAAAGAGAAATACTGCAAATTCTTACCTAGCACTAACATCTTTGCATGTATAAATTTCTCATTTTGTTTTTCTGTCTATAAGTTAACTGAAAGCCAAAGACTAAGGGATGTAAATGTTTAAAAGGAATAATGAGGGAACACAGCAGAGGGAGATAACACTGGTTGACAGTTCTAGTAAAGTATTAATATTTCTGACAGTTGGGGATTTTAAGAAGGCTTTGGGTATCCACAGGAAAGGGAACCTAAAGGTCTGTTGGTGGCAATGTGGTATCTCGTTTCCCAGCTTATTATTTTAGTCCCATCTACTGTGTTTCTTAGGAAACACAGTATTTGCTCAGGAAATACCTAGAATATGAGGGACAAGAAACAACAGATGCAATCCTCATGAGCCCAGGATTCCCGTCCATTTATCAATGTAATTTTCACTTTCCCCAACCCTAGCAATCACCATTTACATAGTCCTTCTTTGACTTGACCTATATAAAGACAAATTACATATGGATGAGATTGCTGACACCTTGAAAGCAGAGAGCTCAGTTCCTCCTAAGTGATCACGGCCATAGAGGATGTTGGTACCTAAGGCTCCCATCACCTCAACCCTTGACCTGTTCCAAGCAAGCTGACCAGATGTGAACTAGAAGCACCAGCAGCTATTTGCTTCAGGGTTTTCTCTGCCTACAAGTGCCCACTCAGTCCTGTGAGAAAGGCATAGGTGAGTTAATGCTTCTTGTGAGATGTCCTAGAGCAAGGACTGATGGGACTACATGGATAAATACCCTGGTTATCACCTTGCGTGGAATACGTCTGATATACACTCTTTTAACTGACTCCCAGTGTTTCCAGTCAGATGAAGAGCCAGCTGCCCAAAGTAATAACATGTTTTTTTTTTTTCTGTTTTCTTTTTTCGCTTTTTTAAATTGAAGTATAGTTGATTTACAATGTTGTGATAATTTCTACCCTACAACAAAGTGATTCATTTATAAATATATATATATATATATATATATATATATATATATTATATATATACATCTTCTTTTATATTATTTTCCATTATGGTATATCCCAGGATATTGAATATAGTTCCCTGTGCTATACAGTAAGACTGTGTTGTTTATCCATTCTATATGTAATAGTTTGCATCTACTAACCCCAAACTCCCAGTCCATCCCTCAAACATGCTTAATACCACACTGGTTTTCTTCTCTGTTCCTGCCTTACCTCATTCCCTTAACAGTTTCCTGGGATCATCTCCCAAGTAAGCTATTTGCACTGGAATCATCATGTCAGAAAAGAATCCTACTCCTGGTAGAATTTCACATGATGTAGGTGAAATGTGTATCACTGGATTCTCTTCAAGACCTGTCAGTTATATTGTAAAACGTAATAACATGACTTCATAGCATTTCATAGTTAAAAAAATCTTTAAAGCCACTTTAAATAAGACTTCATTTCTACCCAAAGAAGCCAAGTAAGAAGCCCATTAATAGTAATGCTTTGCTCTTGTGAATAATTTTGCACTTTTTAAAGCACTTTCCCATATTTAATCATATTTGATCCTCATGACAACCCTGTACGAAATGTAGGGCAAAAGTTAGCTTGAGGGACAATGTGGAGTGGTGGAAAGAGTTCTCTGAACTGGGAGTCTAGAGACCCAATTCTGTCAGTAATTAGCAGCCCATCCACATGCAAGGCCTTAACTCTCTCTGGGCCTCGGTGTCCTCATCATGGTGCAGGGCTGGCTGGCAGGATTTCTAAGATTACTGCAAGTATTATCATTCTATGACAACCAAAATACAGAGATGGAGGGTAAGGTATGTGAGAGTGGGTTACCTTCCTTAGGGGCCAACAGTGGTCAGCAGCAGAACCAGGACTAAAAACAAGATCTAATGACTTTAGAGAAAGGGAGCATTAAGTAGCAAATGCTATCAAGTATTGATGAAGAGCCTTTCATATCAGCCACTGAGAGCACATGATGTACTACACATTGTCATAAATCCTGAAAAAAATCCTGCAAGATATGTTTTATTCCCAATATGCAGATTAGGAACCCTAGATTCCAAGTGTTTATGTCACCTGGCCTAGGTCACAAGCTCTCACTGGAGCTCCTGATATTTGAACCCCATTTATATGATTCCAAAAATGTCCTCTTCTGTTAAACAAGTATTTTGGGGTTTGTTTTACCAAAATGCAGGTTTCAAATCACCTGCATCTCTGATTATATTTCCTCATCTTTAAAATGGACATAATTGGGCTTCCGTTGTGGCACAGTTGTTGAGAGTCCACCTGCCGATGCAGGGGACACGGGTTCGTGCCCCGGTCCGGGAAGATCTCACATGCTGCGGAGCAGCTGGGCCCGTGAGCCATGGCCACGGAGCCTGCTCATCCAGAGCCTGTGCTCCACAACAGGAGAGGCCACAACAGTAAGAGGCCCACGTATGGCAAAAACATAAAACTAAAAATAATTAATTAATTTAATTAAATTAAATGGACATAGTTATTCCCTTAGGGTATCTGAGAGGATTAAAAGTGATGAAGGTTTCAAAGTCTTCAGAATATGATTTCTGCTGAGTATATGTTACTGTTCTTCCCTAATCCCTATCAATTTTTCCACCAAAACAGAAAACCCAGCTTTCTACAAAGGCCACAATGGCAGCTTCATACAGCTGAAATCTGCCTCTCTCCTGTATTTATACATGGGTAAGGCTGGGAGGTTGAGTGCTACATGAGAAACATGAATATCTTGTGATTTGATTTTTTTGTCCTGTCTCTGTTCTGATTCCAACCATTAGATTTGTGAAAAAGTCAATGTCTATCTATGGTTCCAAGATTCATATTGTATTTAACTGGTCTGCATTGCCTACTCTTCTCAACATTTTACCCACGAGCTTGCGTGTGCCCACACATATGTATGTATGTATAGGAAGTGTGTATGATGAAGATGATTTCACTCCTCATAAATTTCAGATTCTGCTAGTAAATGCTTCATAATTAGTGGACTATGACTACCATAAGGCTAGTAGGACATGTTGCATATGCTAGGGAAATTGCATAATAATTATACTTTAGCTTAAATTACATCAGAAAAAAGTTTAAGACTTTTAATTAATAGTTGAAAGATTAATCAATCAATAATTATAGTAATGGTTATAGGGTATAACTGAGCTTAATTGGAGGGGACTTGTTAAAGATTAGAATAAACTTTTCAGATTCCTTGTCTTGAAAATATTTTTAAAATGATGGATTTTATCTCATAGAATTAAAAAGAAATACCAGGATTGTAGATTATGTGTCCTTGGTAACTCAGCCATGAAAAGGAAAACACATGATTGAAGTAAAAGAAATTATTCTATTGTTCAGCCTGTACATCATTATATTGATAATTTGTACAAGTTTGAGATTAATAGAGGAAAATATATATCTGAGGAAGTCTATAGAAAAAGAAAAAAAAAAAAGGAATTGCTTGAGACAGCTTTCTTTGGAAGCTAATTTCTCAGGGGTGCTCTTTCCATCTCCAAGGGCAAAATGGTTGTATGAATTCAAATGACATTCTTATCAGAGCATTATAGAAATAGATTCAGTAGAGATCAGACATCTCAAGGAGAAAGTCCCTGTTTATAGGATGGAGATGACCCCTCTCACTTAGCTGATCTTTTCTAATCAAATCCAAATGGCAATTGGGACCAATATCAATTCTACCTGAAGATGGTTCATTTCTCTTTGGAGAATAGGTAGGTGATCTCATTTCAGGGTCATCTAATTGATGAGGATGAATCCCACAATGAACGGCCCAGATGGAGATTTACATGCTCAGGTTGGCATGAGTGGTGGTTTTTCAGAGTAGACAGCACCACATTATTGATCTTGCACATGATTCTCAGGAAACACGCCAAATATAGTCTCAAAATCTCAATACAAGCAAGATTAGTCATACAGGAAGACAACCTCACAGAATATTTTCAAAAGTGTTTCAGCCCACTAGAAAATCTATTTTGGCTACCAATTGGGGATTGGTTACTTCCACACTTGCCAATGACTTATACCCATTTCCTCTTGTTCCTTGTTCAACTTACTGTGTCCTCTCAACTTAAATACAGTCCCAGTCATGACAAGGATTTTGTATGTGAAAACATTTAACTAAATAGCTCATGAGCTTAATCAATAAAAATGCTTATATTTATTATTTATTGTATTTGTCCAAACACATATTGGTCATTGTGGTAGAAGCAAGTAAAGGAAAAGATTGTATATCCCCTCCCTTAACTTCTATAAAGCTAAAATACATTATTGACTGAGAGCGTAATGTAGTGATAGAGCAATGGAATTAAAGTCTAGCACTAATTTACCCATATTTTCTGTTTGGTTTTGGGTAAGTTACCTAAACTATCCTGTCTTCAGTTATTGTATGTATAAGAAAAGCTTATTCTGATTTTTTCCATAGTTCATCACTGCATTGCAATTTTGACACTAACTATCTGGAGTTAGTCCAGGCTTCACAAGTTAAGGGCACAGATCCCCAACAAGTCTGGTCACAAGTTCTGGGGTTCCTAGGCCACCCACACTTTTGACCAACTGGTTACAAATTTGGCAGTCCCCACTACCACCTTGGGTTTGATAATTCACTAGACCAACACATAGAACTCAGCAAAATACTATTACTTATGATAACAATTCTAATATAAAGGATAAAAATAAGAACCTGTCAAAAGAAGACACCCATACAAGGAGGTACAGGATGGACTTGAATATGGGGCTCTCATGTCCTCTCCCCATGGAATCAGGGCACATCACCCTCCCAGCATATCTCTGTGTTCACAAATCAGGAAGCCCACCTGAGCTTTAGTGTCCAGAGTTTTTATTGATTTTTCCTCACATGGGCATGATTGATTTAATTATTGGCCATGTGATTGAACTCAATATTCAACTATATTTCCCTCTACAGAGGTTGAAAGTTTGGGTTAATATCACATAGCTTAAAGTCTCAACCCTCTAATAACATGGCTAGCTTTTCCAGCATGGCCTATCTCCATCCTGAAACTATGTAGGGGCCTATCATGAGTTACCTTTTGAACATAAACTAAGGTGTGGCCACAGGGTCACACCATGGATAGCAAAGATACTACTATCACTTACAAAATCCCAAGGAATTCCTGCCCAGGGACCTGGAAAAATGACCAGATAAATTAAATTATTTATTATACAACACCTATAGATTGTGTTCAGTAAACAATATAATATATGCAATTATGTTTCTTTTACTTTAAATTACTAAGCAACAGTAACATGTCCTGATTTTATTGTTAGAAAATATGAGAACAATGCAATTTTTAATTTTTTTTAAATAAATTTGTTCATTTTATTTATTTATTTTTGGCTGCACTGGGTCTTTGTTGCTGCGCACAGGCTTTCTCTAGTTGCGGAGAACAGGGGCTACTCTACATTGCAGTGCATGGTCTTCTCATTGTGGTGGCTTCTCTTGTTGCAGAGCACGGACTCTAGGCACACGGGCTTCTGTAGTTGTGGTGCACAGGCTTAACTGCTCTGCGGCATGTGGGATCTTCCTGGACCAGGGCTCGAACCCGTGTCCCCTGCATTGGTAGGCAGATTCTTAACCACTGCACCACCAAGGAAGTCCACAATTTTTAGTTTTATTCACTGTGATACTATCACTGTGAAATACCACTTAAAATTTCAGAAGAGAGAAATGTCAATGCTGGCTTCAGCAGTCAGAATTTTCATAGCTGAGATAGAACTTAAGCTGGGTTTTGAAGGATAAGTATAAACTGCTAGAAAGAAATGATCCCTTATATTCCATGTAAGCTGTTGATGCAGTCAAAATAATTTAATGAACGATAAATGTAGTCTTGCTGACTGATCTTTTCACCTTTTGATTTATTGCTTTAATGTTTTGAGAACACACAGCTCAAGAGAACCCAAGTGTTTTCCTATAGATGCCCATGAAAACCAACTTATAAGGGAAATAGAGGAACAGCAGCCTTTCTACCAAGTGTCCCTTTCCTCCCTCTCCCTCCCACAGAGCACTGATCTCTCTGGTACCTGGATTATGGGGCAAGCCTGGTTCCATTCTAATCTCTATCAATTTCTAGCTTGATAAGTTTATACAAGATACTTGTCCTCTCAGAAACTTGGTTTCTTCACCTGCTAAGTGAAAATAGTACCTGCATGTCTACCTCAAAAGACTATTTTATGATCTAAAAGTGCTTTATAAATTTAACAAACCATCTTATTTTAGAATTGAGTTCAAAGGTAGAAATTAGGAAAAGTTGAAAACAGGCAATTCATCTTTAATAGTATTGCTGTCCCTTTCTGCTACCTCCTCTTTCCTTTCAGCAGATATTCCTTCACCTATCCCCTTAGGAGAATTCTATTATTTCAGCTTATTTTTCAGGAAGTTCCAAGAATTAGAACTAAGAATTATATTGTTCTACATATGAAGGAGGAGATTAAATATGTATAATTCTATAAACAGGAAACATCACCTGCCAGACAGAGAGTGAGTGACCCTGTACAGATAGGACGACATCTCTATCATTCTGATCTGGAAATCACAGTAGAGAGAGAAGCCAGCAGTATAAACAAATAACCATAGTGCATTTCCTACTGTGGTAAGTGCTATAAGTGCTATAATAATGTATACTAAAAGTGCTGTGTAAGTTTAAATACAAGAAAAATTAATTCTGACTCAGGGGAGGGTCAGGGCATGATTGGAAAAAGTGATGCTGTGCTTGGTCTTGAAAGACAGGTTGGGTTTGAGAGTCAAAGAAAGGGCTGCAGAAGCATTTAAAATGTAAGTTCTAGCAAAAGTGAAGTGCCAGGGGTGGAAGAGCAGGGCACATTCTATGAGTAGTGGGTGGAGTGTCAAAGCCAGAATGTGAGAAATTTGGGATAAAACACTGAGAAGGTCCATCATATGGAGAAATGCACAGCAGGTGTGTGTACAGGGAGGAGGCTGCTGATTACATCTTTGTTTTAGAACTACCACTCTTACTCTGGTGGAAGAGTTGAGAAACTCATGTTTCTCATGCACAGGAGAAACTCAAGTTACGGAGTCTAAGAAACATTTCAGGGAGAGACTGGTAACATGATTTTTACTGTGGGATTCCTATGTGACACGCTATGCTCAAAACCTACTAAATATGTTATTACCTTAAATTGCTGAAACAACATTATAAACTAAATACTCTTGTCATCTGTGTTTCATAGACAAGGAAGATGGGAGCCCAGGGACTTATGTAAATTGAGCAAAGTGGTACCAGGACATTTGGCTCCAGATTTATGTTTCTTAAACACCACAAGTTGACCAGGGTCCAAGCAAACAAAAAAATAGAGAAGGGAGAGATCTGTGCTTGACTGAGAGAAATTTCAGAACTATGATCCTCTGTACTTTTGAGTTCAAGTGAATGGTGATGCTAAAGGAATAGGAGGAGTAGAAGGGAAGATAAAGAGTATGGCTTTAACTTGGTGAATTTTTGACCTATGTAGAATGTGCATAGATATTTAAGAGTCATTAACTTTCAATGAAAGTTGAAACCATGGAAATTCATGAACTTGCCAAGAAAGAGAATGTATCACAAAAGAAGATAAGTCAGTTACCTGAAGAATTTTACATCAGTGAGGAATGTGTGGAGCCAATAGTTTGGATATCCCCTCTAATGATGAGTGCAATTTCTTTCCCAATGACTTTGCATTGGTTAAAAGTTGATTGACATCTGCTTTCACCACAGTCCAGAGATTTGACAGCCACTTCTCACAGAACTCACCACTACAAATGAGACTAAGAGTCCATGGCCAAAAGCCTAGGACTGTTGGGAGACACTTAATTACCTTAAAATCTCTACAGCCTGGGGAACATAATGGTTAACGGGGTAATCAGATGGAAGATGTGGAATTTTAAATAGTAGACTGTGTCACTTAGAGTAGATTGTTTTTCCATTGGAGATGATAAAACGCTAGTGCATAAATGGTGACTGGAGCATAGCTTCAGCATTCATAAATCAATAATTGATAAAATGTACTCATGCATAGCTAAGTAGACTGTCTGGTAGGTTAAATAAACTGGTAATTGTATACTGCAGGGCTCAGGGGAATTATAGGTAGGGTTTTATTCACCAAAAAGAACTAGAGCTGGGTATTTCTTTATAAAAACCTGTCTGATTTGTTGGGTATCCCTAAGATTTTTATGGGTGTCAGCTACATATATTAGGTGTATATTGGAAAGATGCTAAGGCTGCTTCCCAGGTGGAAGTATTAAATAGGCTGAGGAATTTTCCTCAGCTTCCTTAGAATCAAGCAGTTTTTCAAAGTTGAAGGTCTTCTGGTCTTTGCAGAGCACTGTCATATTTCCTGGCAAGAAAAAAAAGGAAAGAGGAGCACTTGGAAGGCTAGTCTAAAGTAGCAGATTGACCAGGAGCAAAGTTGTGATTTTGGAAACCCTGAAATAAAGCAGACTACCAGAATTGTGAACCTAGTAAGGGACTTTCTGATCATACTTCCTGGTACCTTCTCTACCTGGAAGCCTCTGCGGCACCCTGGATAAAATATTGGGTCATTATTGACATGTTGGCAAGTGTCACAATAGAAATGTTACATGGGACAACCATGGGAAAGCTCTGACAGTTCAAGGGAAAGTGTAAAGGTACAGTGTCACCACTTCTAATCTTCTGTAGTGTGTGAAGACCATTTCTAGACTATATTAAAATCACTTTTGAAAAATAAAGTAAACATGTGACACATTTCCTGATTTATTCTTTCATTGTCTATGTTTATCTTTTATATGAATTCTTCCCCAACTAACCACACCAATGGATAAAAATGTCCCGTGTGCTGAATCCTTGGAATTGCCACAATCTTCATCACAGGGTCCTTGAATATTTGTGTGTGCAGAACTCTTAAAGATCATATAAATAAATACCATTTCCCAGGTTCAAAAGCTGAAAACAAGACACTAGAAAGAGATTCCTCCAACTCAAATAATTTGTTAGTCTGAAGATCCAGCTCTGTTACTAACATAGACAAATCAGAAGAATGAAATGGTGTGACCTGGGCAGAGAACAATGGGTGGTGTGAGATGGTTAGGCAGGAGTGCAGGAAGCATGGGAAGACATGGGCTGTAGCAAGCAGAGTCTGAAAGGATTGGCAAGCACACTAAAGAACTGGGCTTAGTAGGTTCGGGAGAACATGCACAAATACTAATTGGGTAAAACTTTGTCAGATACAAATTTCAGAAACATAATTCTGGAGACAGTGGGAAAGATGAGATCAGAGGTCTTAGTTATGAAGATAATTAAATATTCTTGGTCAGTAAAAATAAGTTCTGAACTAAGAAAAATATATTATACTTCTCACTATTGAGTCCCTTAAATTATGTCTACTGTAAATATGTTTGTTTTCTTGAGTTAGATTCTAAATTCATTCAGGATGAGGTCATGGTCTTCAATTTAGCACAAAATTTATCATAGGATGGGAGTTAGCAGAAGATCATTCAATGTGTTTTGAATGAAACGTGTGAGCACATGTTAGCTTTGGGGTGGTCATATGATAAAATATACTCAAATCTTATTCTAACACACATCCATGCTTCAATATATACTAAATCCAAAATATTATGTAAGTCACTTAAATTGGGGGAGCTTCAATTTCTTAAATTATAAAATATAAGAACTATATTTGATATACTCTAAATTCCTTTCCAACTTTAATGTTCTATCATTATGGTTTTCACAAACTCAGCAAGTAGTTATATTTACTGTCTCCATACGCCTGCTTAAAAAATTCACACTGGTTCACTGCTGTGATATCATCAACCATGGCTTCTACCCCCTTGCCAATTTTATAATTATGATAAAGGAGATTCATGTTGTTCAGAGGCCTTAAGGTTCAAAGTGATTCATATTTTCTAGATATTTCACTGTACTGTAGAATCCTAAAGGGACTCCTCATATTCTAAAGAAATGCATCTGCACAAAGAACATACTTTTCATCCTTCAATTGCATACACCTTGAGAAGAAAATAATGCAATTATCATTTAATTTTTGTAGTCTTTAAAATTTACATTCAATATATTTTGAGTTTTTCAGACTATCTGCAATGAGGTAAAAGTGAGTTAAAACAAAGTGTCTATTTCTATGCATGATTTGTAGATTTTGTAATTAATGTCATTTGTCAGAATCAACATGTTTCTTCCTAAATACTAGAGTCAAAAGACAGCTAGTAAAAGGGGGACTTCAGAGGAAAAGAAAGAATATTTTCTTGTTACTGTGAATGGGCAAGATTAAAATGCTTTGAACATCTCCTGCTGTTCATAGTTCCTTTTTATTATGCAGTTATAATAGGAACTATGAACTATGAAGAATGGATCAATCTAGAAATACCTTTTTTTTTTTCCTGTGGCATGTTTGCTTTTATGATTGAAAACTGCTCAGGTGGGAGACTAATAGAACTGGGATATTCTTATTAGTGGGAGGTTACCCATTTCTGCTGAGAATTGATAAACAGATAACCATTTTTGATAGTCATGTATCTTAGGATCAATCACTCCTGATTTTGACTTACTTTTGAATTACTTTCTATTTTTTTTTTGGACATTTTAAAAATTATCAGTGAGAATATCAGGCATTAGACAACATGATAGCTATGTGTTTATAAATGATAGAAATTGAAAAAAAATCATAGCTGCAGTTGGATCTTTGTATATGACAGATGAGATTCTGTTGTTGAAGAGCCTGGAAAATAAACAGTAACTTGAGTGAGAGCTCCCAGGGAAAATATTTAATGGGGGTGGGAGACATCGAGGAGGACAGGATTGGGCAAGTCACTTTCATTCTCTCAGGCTTAGTTTTTTCATAAATGAAGAAATTTGGGCAAATTTCTTTCTGGCTTTAAAATGTAAATATATACTTTGATGTATGTTTAATGTTTGTGGTAGGTAGAAAAAGACGTGTCCATATCATAATCCCTGGAACCTGAAATTATTATTATTAGATTACATGACAAAGGGGATTACAGTTGCATAGAATTATGTTTGCTAATCAGCTGATTTTGAAATAGGAAGATTTTCCTGGATTATCAGAGTAGGCCCACTGTAATCCCAAGGGTCCTTACAAGAGGAAGGTGAATGCAGGAAAGAGAGCCAGAGGGATGGCACCTTGCAGACTTGACTTGCGGCCACTGACTTTGGAAATGAAGAGAGAGAACCATGAGCCAAGGGATGTGAGCAGCCTTTAGAAGCCGAAAAATGCAAGGAAACATTCTTCTCTAGAGTCTCCAGAAAGAAACACAGCCCTGTTGACACTTTGATTTTACACCAGTGAGACCCATTTCAGACTTCTGACCTCCAAAAACCTAAGATATTAAAACCATGCGGTTTTTAAGTCACAAAATTGGTGGTAATTTGCTACAAAATGACCAGGAAATGAATATAATGTTAAAGGATCCATCATTCCAAATTTGTTGAAGCAGGTTATTTCAAAAACTAAATAAAGGAACTTGAAATGGTTAATAACAATTTTGCTTACAAAAATATGTTTTATCACATGATTAGACAATTCATTATATAACTAAATATCATTTTATCTGAAATTTTCTTTTTATTCATCAACATACAAAATTAACAATTCTTAAAAATGTCAACACTGGTATACTGGGGAAAAATAGGCACAAAAATCATTCCCCAAATCAGTGGGCTCACTTCTAAAGAAGATGCAATTAATTAGTTTGCAGATAAGTTAGTTAGCTTTTTTTTTTTTTAATATATTGTTAAATTCCAAACTTTCTACAGGTCACTCAACAACCAAGTTGAGTGTCATTTGTATATGACAGATGAGATTCTGTTGTTGAAGAGCCTGGAAAATAAACAGTAACTTGAGTGAGAGCTCCCAGGGAAAATATTTAATGGGGGTGGGAGACATCGAGACATCTACCTACCACAAACATTAAACATACATCAAAGTATATATTTACATTTTAAAGCCAGAAAGAAATTTGCCCAAATTTCTTCATTTATGAAAAAACTAAGCCTGAGAGAATGAAAGTGACTTGCCCAATCCTGTCATATACAAATGATGCAAATAAATTTTTAAGACATACTAAATAAGTCTTTTCTTTCCACGGTTATCATATTTGAGACATAGTTACTATGAATGAAGAGAAATTCATTTTCCCTCACCAAGTCATATCCACTTCTCTAACAAGTCTTTACAAAATCAATTGTTCATGCCCTTGCTTTCATCCTAATATTGAGATAAACATCTACAGTATCAACTGGGTCTGCTGCATGAAATAAAAAATGTCAGGAAGATTGAGAAGGGACAGCAGCCTTGAGACTTTCCAAAGAGCTCCCAAAGGAGTCTCCAAATTTGACATGCTTACCAGATTCATGAAGCTAGGAGTAAAGGAGTTCCTGTCTCCATTTCATAGTGGTTAGAGATCTGGTGCACATGTATGGACCAAGCCTGAAATTAGAATCAGAATCTTACAAATTAGCCCTCAAATTTTACTTGCATATCCTCATCTGTCTTAAGATGAGGACAAAATGACTCCTCACTCACAGAAGTATTGTTTCTAATATCAACTGAAATGCTATAAAAGCAGTTTTTATTTTCATTTATGATAACATCAAAATGAATAAAATACTTAGAAAAAGTTTTAACCAAAGAGGCTAAGCTTGTATACTGAAAACTATAAAATGTCACTGAAAGAAATTAAAACATAAATAAATGGAAAAACATACTGCGTTTATGAATTGGAAGACTTAATAATGTTAAGATGACAATCCTACCCCAAATGATCTACAGATTTAATGCAATCCCTATCAAAATTCTAACAGCCTTTTCTTGTAGGTTAAAAAAAGAAACTGATCCTGAAGTTCATATGGAGTCTCAAGGCCTTGATTCTAAATAGCCAAAACCATCTTGAAAAAGTAGAAAAACTTGGAGACAACACACTTCCTGTATTCAAAGTTATGCAAAGTTATAGTAATTAAAACTGTGGAACTGGCATCAGGACAGACATAGACACTAGTGGAGTAGAATAAAGGGACCAGAAAGAAACTCAGATGTATGGTCAACTGATTTTTGGCAAGGGTGCCAAAACCTTTCAATGGGGAAAGGACTGCCTTTTCAATTTATGGTGCTGGAATAACTGGATGTTTAAATAGCAAAATAATGAAATCGGACCCTCACCTACATCATATACAAAAATTAACTCAAAATGGATTGAAGACCTAAATGTAAGACGTAAAACTGCAAAACTCTTAGGAGAAAACAGGGGAAACAATTCATGACATTGGGTTTGGTAATGATTTTTTGTATAGGATACCAAAGGCACAGGCAACAAAAGGGAAAATAGATCATTGGATTTCAATAAAATTAATAATTTGTGCATCAAAGGACATTATCAAGAGTGAAAAGACAACCCACTGAATGGAATAAAATATTTACAAGTCATATATATGATAAAGCATTAACATTGAATATATAAAGAATTTGTACAGCTCAATAACAATGACAACAACAAACAAACTAATTCAAAAATGGACAAAGACTTAAACAGACATTTATCCAAAGAAGGTATGCAAATGTCTAGTAAGAACCTGAAAAGATATTCAACTTTTACCGTCATCAGGGAAATGCAAATCAAAACCACAATAAGATATCACTTCATACACATTGAGATGGTTATTATCTTAAAAAGTGGAAAATATTATTTTAAAAATTGTTAATATGGATATGGAAAAATTGGAATACTCCTGTATGGCTGGTGGGGATGTAAAATGAAGTAGCTGCTGTGAAAAATAGTTTGATGGTTCCTCAAAAAGTTAAGCGTAGAATTATTATATGATCTAACAATTCCACTCCTAGGTACATACCCAAAATAATTGAAAGAGTCAAATTGATACCTTATAACAATTTTTTACAAAGCATTTTTTACAAAAGCAGAAAGGTAGAAACAACCTAGGTGTCCATTGTATACACACAATGAAACATTATTCAGCCATATAAATAAATGAAATGCTGATATGTGCTACAACGTGAGTGAATTTTGAAAACGTTATACAAAATAAAGTAAGCCAGACACAAAGGGACAAATATTATATGATATGACTTATATGGGCTACTTAGAATAAGCAAATGCATAAAGACACAAAGCAAAAAAGAGGTTATGTGCTGTTAGTGGAAGGGGAAAATTGGGGGTTACTGTTTAATGGGTATAGCATTTCTGTTTGGGATAATGAAAAAGTTTTGGGAATGTATAGTGGTGACGGTTGCACAAAACTGAATTTACTTAATGTCACTGAATTATACACTTAAAAATGGTGAATTTTATGTTATATATATTTTGCAACAATAAAAAAATGCAAAATAAAACCCAGTTTGAATAATAATAATAATAAACGGAATTAGCTAAAATTTACTATGCATTTAATTTATACCCTGTATATTCTGACTGCTTTACCTGTATTAATTATTTTACCTTTACAATATCAGTATGTGGAAATTTTTCTTATTATTATACCCATTTTCAAAAAGTTGAAACAGAGGTTTAATAACTTGTCTAAGGTCACATAATAAGTGTGTGCAGTGGGCAGGAAGACTCAGATTTGAATCCACAAAATATGGCTCTAGATCCATGTTCTTAAGTTGCCTCTTGAATCATCCTAATGCTTCCCAAATTATTGCTTAATTGTAAAAAATTTCAAATAACTTTCTCACAATTTATTCTGAATAAAATATTTTCAGAACCAATAGGGTTTTAGCTATATTTAGTACAGACATTAGGATTTGGGTCTCAATTCAGGAGTAACTGACTAGGAAAATTTAGCTCTGTATCTCCAGCACTAGCTTTTCCCCCTGCTGTCAGGCAAGGTCTTTGTTGGGGGCAGTGAAATAGTGCAGGTGAGATAAAGTGGGGAGTAAGGAAATGGGTGATTTTCCCTTCCACCTCCCCTTTACTCCTAGCAATCCTGGGGACCTTGTCTGTAGCCCTAGGACCTTCCAAACCTGTCTTCTACAAAGGATGTCTCTGTGGAGTTTTCAGATGAATTGGAGACCAAGTTTGTAAGTATTTACGACTAGTCCAGTCAGAGCTTCTAGAAAAATGGTTCCTGAAGGCAACTGTCTACATGACTCTGCATTCGATAAGCAAATCTTGGCAAAGTAACTTTCCTCCTGGGGGAGTCACTTCTTTATCTTGTAGTAAGAAATTTAATTTTAGAAATCAAATTTTTCTAATCCCCAAACCCTTGATTTAGGATTCCTCACAGGACTTCAAAGGGAGGTGACCCTTCTTGAGAACAGACATGTGCCATATCTGTCTTACAGATGGCTCCTGCATCCTGTGTAATTTGATATTTCTTTCTGTTCTGCAGTTAGGTGGCTCAGATTCTTAATTAAAAGATTCATTTCTATGGCAGCTTCTTATAAAGCAAATATCTGCACATGAAGGAAGAGGAGAGAGAACAGAAGGAGGAGGGAACACTGTCTGCTTTCCACCAGATACTGAAATGTTCCACTAATCTTTTTTTTGCACCTTGTGGAGTTTCAATTTTCCCTTTAAAATGTGGATTAAACAAAGTTGCCAAAAAACATATGCTTTTGTGTCAAACATTTCACTTATTTGGGAGGCTGAAAGCAGCTTGAGAATGCTCACTGCCTCTGCCTGAGGAAATGGAGCAGGGTGGTTTGGGCTTTTAATTCGAATCTTCTGGAAGCTGAGGTGTGGACACTGGGGGTGTGGCATGGGATGGACCATGGGTGGGCTGCAAAGACATCTCAGGTGGTTGCTCCCAGAGGACAGAGGAATCAGGGCCAGTTGCCAACTTGGATACTGGCCCATACCTCTCTGGGCTCTGATCTTATTAAGTTTCACAGCTAATCATGGTTGGGATGAGTCATCACTTGATTAGAGGAGACCTCAAGGCAAATCCATCTGCTGTAGGCAAACTGCTAAGACAGTGGCCAGCTTTCTGCCACTTGCCTGCAGGCCTGACCTTCAGCCTACCTTCCAAGTAAGACCTAAATTATGTAATTTCATGGAGGTAGACTTCTAAATGTGGTGCTTAGGAAGTGGAAGGGCAAAGAGTTGTGGGTCTTGGCACAGATGTTCCAGAAATTTAACTGTTATAGACTGTCCCAACTGGCCAGTAACACCAAGGGTGACTGTCAAATGACTTGGGTTTGTGGGCAAAGTTACAGTTTAACAAAAGATAAGAAAAATAATGGCTTTGACCCATATTGCAGAGACATAAGGTAGTAATTCTTCTCAAACAACTAGTTTTGGGACTTTGAGACGTTAATTTAATCTCCCTGAACCTCAATTGCCTCATTTATCAAATAATATGCCTACCCTACGTTTTGACCAGGGATTATTTGATGATAAAATAAAATGTGTATGAATATATGATTATAATCTGACAAATTACATTTTGTTCCTCTTATTTCTTGATTAGGTTAATGTGGATGATAGTAATAGCAGATATTTATAGGAAATTTTATAATTCCTAAGCTATGAGGTATGAGTGAGAGTTTTTAGATAAATCATGTTACATAGACTTCTCTCACCTGTGAATTAGGCAATATTGTTCCCATTTTGGAGATGAATAAATCAAGACTCTCTGAGACTTCAACTAATTTGCTCCACATTATTCCACTAATACTTGGTTAAAAAAAGAAAGAAAGAAAGAAATCAACACTTAGCTGGTTGAATTCCAAGCTAATACTTTCCTCTATGTTGTCCTCTGTCATTGACAGTGAAGTAATGTTTCACTCAGTCCTTACTGCCTCACTTTATTTATCATGATATATTTGCAAGTTATTTGAATATAGTGAATATTGAAATTTCATCTCCTGACCCCCCCCCCCAATGTCAAAATGTCTTTAAGGAATTCATGAACCAAAAGTACAATTATTAAATGATTTTCAAGTCAAGAAACACTGAGTTAGCTCCTCTATCTTTGCTATATAACACTACTTACTTTAGTAAATGATATTAATTCATTAATTTTTAGAAACAATTAGAGATAGAATGTGGAGTTAGACTCTCCAAGATTGAGTTGTAGCTCCTACACTTGCAAATTGTGTCCAACTCAGTTTGGTGTGACTCAGTATCCTCATCTGTAAGTTGGAAAAGTAGACTATCTAAGGGCTTTTGTGATTATGAAATGACTAGAACAGTTTCTAGTATATAGTGAGTACTGTTCACACTCACTAGCTATTCCTCTTATGCATCAGTGATTTGATCTGTCTTTGCAGTGTAATTATGATGGGCCTATTCCCTGTCCAGATTCCATCCTTGGCTTCCTATAAATAGCAGCTATTATTGTCCACATTAAGCTGCAAGGAACTAAATTCCTTCATGAAGTTATTTCATTAGAGCTTTATTTTCTTATTTTCTGGAATACTTTTCAATCTTCCAGGGTCCTAAAGGGGAGATAGATAGGGAGCCGAATTACATATGAGTTTTCTAATAATCTTAGTTCAGAAAAAGATGTATTAGGAAGAGTAAGTGGATGAGAGATGGGGTGGGGAGTGGGGATAGGAGTAAGAGGCTAGGGTCAGAAGGAAGCACTGTATGTGGTGGGATTCCACCAAAAGACACCCTGCTTTCTCCAGAAATTTATCTCTGATTAGTCTTGGGGCAGAGCCAGTGTCATGGTGATTCAGTGTGTCATCATCTTCATATGGAAGGCACAGATGTCTATCTTTCCAGCCTTGTGCTTTTCCTGAGTTCCAGGTTCTGACATCCAACCTCTTCCTGGAAGCATCTAATGGGCACATCAAAACCCGTAAGTTCGAAATGAAGTAATGACATCTATCCTCAAACTTGCTCCTCTTTCTGTGTTTCTCTCCACCACCATTCACTGTAACACAAACTAGTCCCTCAGTACCTTTTGTTTTATAAAATTTTTGCTTTGATAAACTTTTGGCATTTTATCCCCTTATCTCCATTTCATTGATTTAGAAATTCATATTATCTCATTTGGATTGCCGTAAGAGATTGCAAATTCTTCTCCTTTTCTTCTGTGGAGCCCATATCTACTTTAAAGAGTAATCAAAATGGAGGCCACAGTTTGAATATTTCCTTAGACCAGATAATCATAGTTATGTAACCCAAACCTAAAACTATCATGATTTCCCCCAAATGCTGACTCTGATTTTAAAGAAACCTTCAGTTCTCCTCATGTCTGCATGACCTTAGAGCTTCCTGTCCAATAAGCTACTAATAAGTAAGATTATGCAGTGAAAATATATTTCTAGTAACCAATAACAGTAAAAAAAAATGTACATCCTCATTCATGTTTTGTAAACTGAGCTGTAACTGCTGAAGGCTGAACTTAAAACTACTTTCAGGGGCTTTCCTGGTGGCACAGTGGTTGAGAGTCTGCCTGCCGATGCAGGGGACACGGGTTCGTGCCCAAGTCCGGGAAGATCCCACTGCCCCCAAACCCCAAAAAAAAAAAAAAAAAAATACTTTCTGTTTCAAGTCTCCCTATTTGTGAACAGTTTTTATCTCACTAAATAAAATATTCATATCAGTTAAAGCTCTCTGGATTTTCTTTTGATACTACCTTCATCTGCACTGACATTAAAATCTTTCTTAATATGAATATAATTACATCACTGCTCTGTTCCCATACTGTATAATTTTAAGGTTAAAATGACATAATATTGACCATAAAGCTTCCCAAGGCCTGTTCCCTGCCTCTACACTCAATCTTGTCTCCCAGGCTAGTACATGAACTAACTAAATTCACTTCCAAGTTCTCAAACCACTGCTTTCAACCTCTGGCCATTTGCATGTGCTGAGTCCTCTCTGAGGAATGCTAAACCTCCAGTCTCTACTTCTAGTAATTACTTGGCCCAGGAGACATTACTTCTACTTAAATATCCTTTCCATGATCTTCACAGAAGTCTAGGCATATGATTCATATTTCTCCTTGGCCCACTTCCTACTGGACCACAAATCTTCTTGAGGGCAGAGATGGCTGTCACTTTTGCTTAGTAGCCTACATACCTAACAGAGAATCTGGTTTAAAACAAATTTTGAGTAATCAATAAATGAGTATCATATGAGAGTAAGGTGCCTTTGGTTACATTATCAGTTAGAGAGATACTTCAAGCAAAAGTATCCTCTGATTCCTTACCAGGAAAGTTTAAAACAGGTAAGGATATATATATTCTAAGGGGTAAATAGACAAATATTGTGTGTATATATATATATAATGTAATAGAACATGTATAGGGCAACCTATAGATAACAGTATGCCATGGAGGCAAGCAGTCAGACATTGGAGTAGGATCCATGAGGGAGACTCAAGGAGGCTGTTTTCTGTTCTAAACTCCATATGTGAACTTAGGGCACCTCATTCTGCATTATGACCTTCACTTTAAAAGAGAGGTGGGTTTAGGGTGGTTGACATCCCACATTCTTTCTAGCTCTACAGTTCTAGTTGGCAAAAATCATATAATCTTATTATGGTTTGAATTTCACCTTGATTTACTATATCTCTATAACTTGAGTCTTTGAGTTTACAACATGTCTTAAAATACAATTTCAAGACATGCTGTGATGCTGGGGAACATAGATTTGGGGATTAAAATATCAGTCAGTTCATTGAACCTTTTATTGGGTACTCAGTAGAAGCACCACAGTGTTTTAGGTATGGTGAGCATTGCAAAAAGTAGGATGAAACCCAAGTCTTCAATGACTCTAAAATCTAAGGAAGTAAAAACAAAAACAAGAAAGAGAAGAGAATGTATTCTAGGGCTCTGACCTTGCTCAGTGGCTATAGTAATAGCCTAAAACACACGAGACATCAGGGTTGTTGAGGAAGGCCTGATAGCAAAATCATGAATTTAGTTGGACCTTCAAATCTTTCAAGAGTGGTGACAAGGGAGAATAATATGTAATCAGGCACAAAGGCAAAAATTGACACTATTGGGTATGTGTAGGGAACTGGAAGGCAAAGGGGAGATGGGATTTGTATCGTGGTGTGGAGTCAGGCCTTTCTAGAGGGAGAACTGAGCCCCACAGGAAGACTGGGATGGAAAGAAGAGACTAGACTAGCAGGCAGCTGGGAATTGATCAGGGATAGCAAACAACACAACACAGAGACACTCCAGAGTGTGAGCAGATCTGTGTGTGGCAACCAGAATGCTGCCTTAAGAGGAATGGATATAAGGAAGGGACTCCTCAGGGTGGTATCCACAACATTGTGTGGGTTAATTCAGAGTGGTAACCTCCCTCCTTGGAAACCACAAATCTAGAAAAAGCAGACATTTAAATCATATGAATCAGCCTTGCATTTATGATCATGTTTGATGCTTCATCTCTCATTAACTCCCTCATTGCCTTGGGTCTATGTTTATACATCAATAAATAGGAGTTCCACCTCTCTGTCCAGTTGTCTGTTTGTTCTAGAACCAATGCCCCTTAAAATACAAACACTGGCATCTTACCCCTCGTATTCATGAGGGATTCCTATTCCCAAACCGAAGACTCTCTTTTCCTTCTTGCTTTATTCTGGTAGCTACATCATTGAGAAGACACTCTCCACTCAGTGAGGAATACCTCCTTCCAGGCAGGGGACTATATGGGTGCATATGTTTTGTTTCCTTGCAGTCCAAATATCTGGGTTCTGGCTGAAAAACTCAAAGCAAATGGAGCACTCATCTGTCTATGGTTATAATGATTTACTCACCCAATAAAACTTAGATTTATCTAAATTAGATTCATTTAAATTTGCTTGTCTGTCATCTCTGTTAGAAAACATGAAGGTTTTCTTACTTGTTAATGAAGGAGGTGAGACTTAATTTACAGCCTGTTTATTCTCCTTCTGTCTCTGTCTCTGCCAGTTCTGTACACACTCCTGACACTCATGGATGTTCTCACAGGGAGATGGTCCAGCCTCAGCTGATGCAGAGCTTGGAGGAAGGGATAAGCAGCCTTGGCTTCGGATTAATGAGCTGTTTGACTGGGACATGACGTTGGTTTAACAGCAGTTTTCCTTAAATGTGGCATGATCAAGAATTTGCAGAAGTTTATTCTTAGCTCTTTCTTTTGGCTTCTGCAACATGTTAACAGCTTGTGCATTTTGTAATGCCTTTTTTCATTGCCATGGCAACCATTAAAACTTAAGGTGTAAATGACTAGAGATCTGGCCAAGCTATTGGTTGCTAGCACGCTGGAAAACAGTGCAAATGAAACCACATCTAGTCGGCGGCAGCTTTTTACAGGTGTACCTCGCCTTAATTAAGCTGACGTGAGATTTCATAGCAAAACAACAATTATTAGGATAAATTATTAGGAAATGATTATCCACATCAGAAAGTGCTGACAATAGCATCCCTTTATACAGTGAATTCCTTAGTTGATTTTAAGGTATATGATTATGTTGACCACAAGCCAATTTATAGGAAATTTTTAGGAGTATTTATGCAAACCCTGAGTAACTAAATCTTAGAGAAGAGTCAAGAGTTTGATTTCAGAGCCAAATTAAGTTGGTAGGCATATATTCTACCTAGATCTCACCACATTTTTATTTTTGCTTCTAAACATTATGGTGATCAGCTCTTTCAAAAATGGTATGGTAGGGCTTCCCTGGTGGCGCAGTGGTTGAGAGTCCACCTGCTGATGCAGGGGACAAGGGTTCGCGTCCCGGTTCAGGAAGATCCCCCATGTCGCGGAGCGGCTGGGCCCGTGAGCCATGGCCGCTGAGCCTGCGCGTCCAGAGCCTGTGCTCTGCAACGGGAGAGACCACAACAGTGAGAGGCCCACATACCGAAAAAAAAAAAAAAAAAGGTATGGTAATTAATTAACTATTATCAAACATACTTTGAGTTGCCAATGCTAAGCAAATCCAGGCATGTATGTCAAGCAAAGCAAAAGACAAACAGACAAGTTAATAAATCCAACAAAACAACAACAACAACAACAAAAATAACAAAACTGACTATCTCAATTATGACCAGGTCAATGTCTACAATACATATAATTTATTTATATTATTTTTATTTTATTTTCCAATTCTACAAGTCTTAATTCCATTCAGCTCTATGCTGGGCACTGTAGGAGGTACTAAGTACATGTGAGGCAAAGTTCCTATTTTCAGTGAATTTGGCAATCTATTTGAGAATAAGATTTACATGAAGAAAACAAATATAAAACAAAAACCATTTTTTACACGTTAAAACAAATACTCCTAGAAATATGCTCTGTGAGTTCAGGAAGTAGAAGAATCACCATGAACTTGATAGTCAGGAAACATTTTATATAAAAGGTGAAATCTGAACTTCGTATTGAAAGATCAGGTGAGATTTGGCTAACCAGACAATAGGATTTGGAGGATGGCATTTCTGAAATATTTTTCAGAAGAAATATTTCTCACTACAGTGAAATCAAAATGGTTTCTTGAAAATATAAGGTAGTGTGAATGCTGGATGAGAAAATGGTTCATCCTCAGTTTAAGGTAACATTTTGTTTAAAATATTGGTATTCCTTAGGAAATATGAGAATATTTCTTCATAGCTCAAATGAAGATGACAGCCTTTCCCTGTCTAATATGATGACGAATTCATGCTGAACACATAACAAAGTTTGATGCACTCTTACCTTAAGGCTATGATATATTTTAGGCAGAAGAAAATATATATTTAAGGAAATAACTGGATGAAATTTACAGGCATCTTAACAGTACCACCCAAATCAGAGAAGTATGTTTCTTAATAAGATTTTTAGGTACCATGTTTCTTCTTATTCTCATCCAATTAAACTACAGTGATTAAAATGTGGATTGTGATCTTAGTTGAAATAAGAGACACAAACATCCAATGTCCACCTGTTTAATGAAAATACATCTTGAGAAAGTCCATCTTCAGTGCTGCCTTCTACAAAGGTAGCATCTAACATTGTCTACTTCCAATCTCCATCACTGGTAGGTGCTTGTTTAATCAAGAATCTTATTCATTACAGGCAACTAAAGTGAGAGCGTTGTGTGAGAGTCTATCTTGATGTTGAAACTGGGAGGGTTGCCCTGGATTTTATTACCTTTAGTAAAAGTAGGATAGATTTCAGCATTTTATTTGTAGACTCCAAGATTCTCTTACTAGAGCAAAGTAGTTCCTTCCTGCACTGAGGGTCACTGCCTTTGTAGTTGTTCATAACAATAGAGCCTTAATGAATCGTCCCCCCAAATTGGTAGTTATCCATTAAACAATTATAAGAGCTTGAGGAAATGGAAAACCCCACTGTATGATTAAATGAGCAAGAAAAAATTTTTACTTTTCCATTTTCATTCATACTCATTAGATAATTGACCCCAAACAGGCAATAATCTACTTTGCTGTTGGAAACAACAAGACAAGTCATTATGCTCACAGGAATGCACAGACACACACTCACACTCTCCCACCTCTCCCTCTGGCTCTCTCTAACATGAGATTCTATCTTAAGAGTACCATTTCTCTTTTTAACTCTTGTATTTATTTCTGTGAAAACACTACTACCATTTTAATTAGAAAAAATGCCATCAGTCACTGGCACCTCAGTGTAAGTATATTATCATTCAAAAGAAGCAGTTTTGTTGTGTAAAAATGCATAAATATCTGGGGGCACTTTGGAATCTATAGAAGCATAAATACTGTAAAGTGGGCAAAGACCCTGGTGGTGAGTTAAAGGCAAATGTGTAATTTATTTAGGAGTCTGGAGAACTATATTCCCATCCTGGTTTTAAATGACAGAGCCAATTTAGTCACACTAGTTAATTTTGTTGAGTATCTCTTGCTTTAACTGCCACACAAAACGATTGAACAAGATGACCTCTAATTTCCATTCTAAAATTTTATTTATATAGTTATAATTGCAAATTTGCCAAGGATCTGTCCTTCCCTAGTGGACAATTGCTAATAGATATAGCAGAATAGATTAATGACTAGTCCCATCTAATAATTTTTAAAAATCCTTATAGAGTCAGCCAAATTAAGTAGCCCTACACTATTAATATTGATCTTTCCTCTTTTCATTAGAGCCCTGTCTTAGAATTCTAAAATAATCCCTGAATTTCCACTCACTGCTGTACATCCTTTGTGTAATTCCTTCCTCTTGAGGGAGGGAAGAACCTGGGAATATGACAAAATAACTCTCTGCTGGCCAATTACAGAAGGAGGAGAAATCAAAGTGATTACTTCTACTGGCCTGTTTTGAATTGCCTATGCAGGCCATGTAGCAAGGAACCATGGGTGACCTCTAGGAGCTGAGCAGACTCCTCAACCAGCAAACAGCCAGTAAGAAAACAGAGATCTCAATCATACCACTGCAAGGAAATGAATTTTGTAATATCCAGTGAGCTTAGAAGAGGACCACAGGGCTCAGGTAAGAGCCACAGTCCCAGCTGACACCTTGATTTCCACCTGGTGAGACCCTGAGCAGAGGATCCAGCAAGTGATCCACAGAAATAGTGAAATCATAAATTTGTGTTCTTTTCAGCTGCTAAGTGTGTAGTGATTGGTTATACAGGAATAAAAAAACTCATACTAGGCCCTTAGACTATCACTTATTTCTGAAGATTGAGTTCACATAAGCAAATGTGAACATCTGATGAGAGAAGATACTGGAAAAATACCCACCAGTACATTTGACAGAGTCAAGAAGAAAAGGATCTATGGGCAAAGCAGGCTAGATGAAAATGGGTTTCCTTTGGCCCATTATGATCTCATCTAACACTTGGGCATTCAGACCAGCACTCACTTCCCTGCCTATCTAGTTTTTTTATGTGCATATGCTTGTGCATAAGTGTGAGTACATGTTGTATGTTTGTATTTGTTTGGTAATGAACCATATCAGATATTTTAGGACTAGTTGTTAAGCCACTTATAATGGGTATAACTATGCAAGTCTGCCATTGGGGAAATTTTCTCCTGACCTCAGCTGGTGATCAGCTTATGACCTGAAGCATAAGAACTGATAGGCCCTATAATTTTATCCAAGCTAATGTAACAGCATCTGCTGTCCTTGGTGCTTGCTATCTGATTAAGTTCCCAAATTAGGGATTGCTTTTGGTAACCTGAATTCTGTCATGGTGGTAAAATCTGACAATATCTGCTCTTATTTATGACTCTCCCATCATGGAGTATTTCTTTAATAACACATGGACCGTCTCAGACCATCACATATTCCTCTGACACTTTATTAGAATTTGTAATTTTGTAATCCAACTGAAAATGAGATTGCATGCTTTCTAATGTAAGAAAGGAGAGAGGGAGCCCAATTCAGCTTTAAAACTGCAATTGTTTGCCTACCTCCAGGGACACATCTCACAGATTGCCATGAAAATAAATTGGAAGGTCTACAATTCCAAATCACTGCTTACCATGTATTACTTCCCAGATAAAAACAAACACTACCACAACCATCATCACCATCAGGAATATACAAAAACACATCCAAAAACTTTCATCCCTTCATGAGGGAAAATGCATTACAATTAGATTAGACTATAACCATTCAGAAACTGTGTTTGTTTTCTGCTGCTTTAAAAATGATTTATTACTTTTTACTATTTTTTTTCAAGAGTATTCTTTCAAGATTTTTCCTTTAGGAAAAGAGCAGTTTGGCTCTCTGTGTCATTACCAAAGGAAAGCGAAAGCCTTCAACTGCGGACGGCTGCAATTTCCACCATAACAGTCAACCCAGCAATTAGAACCGTTTGTTACAGTGACAGCAAAGAGAACCATTTTCAAGCAACAAGGCAGAAGAGTAGGAGCTGGAGGAAGCGAGAGCATGTTCATTCGAAGGGGACTAACGCCACACAGCAGCTAATCCTGGAATAGCAGGCAGTCTGGGGAACTGAGGCTACAAAGGCTGAGATATTCACATAAATTCTTGAACTTTAGCGAAAGGTCTAATCTTGCCTTCTCTGACTGAGAATGAAATTGGATCAGAAATGTTGGCCTTTAGGGAGAGACAAAGGATTTTTATTCAGTCCACTTTCTAAATTAACTTCTTTTAATATTAAAAATGAAAATAAAAAGATGGACATTTCCATTGTTAATTCTGTATTTGAGATAGTATTTCAGGTTCAGAAAACACCTCACAACAGAAACTTTGCCAATGAAGCCATATTTATTTTACAGCAAAGACATTTTAAATATAACTTCAACATCTTAAATCTGTTGCCACTTAGTCATTTCCCCGGATTTTCACATATTTAAATTATGTTTAAAGTTTCATTGATAGCTTGAGAGAAAATGCTATGTTTGATCTCTTTTTTTCCGCTTCCATCATTCTTCTCCTTGTTCTTCTTCTCCTTTTTTTAAATATAGTCTTCTTACCTTTGGGTTTGGTTCTCTATTCTGGCAATGACAAACTGTATAACTCTGGGACTTGCCAGCTTCTCTTGGATGTTTATTTCTCCCTGTCTCTAATAAAGCAAGAATGTAACTTGCTCACCTCAAAGAAACCATCTGAGAATTAAAGAAATAATGTGAAATGTTTGATTTTCTCAGGACCAGGTACTTTTCCCTTCTTTGTTCAAGAGCTATTAGTGTATAGGGATTCAATAAATAGCCAACCACAGAACAGTCTTAGATGTTGAACAGGCATCTTGCTAGATATTTTAGTGGCAGATATTTGAATATATCAAATTCTCTATACCACAATGAAAAGAGCCAGGTTAACACACCTAGGAATTCCCCTCTTTTTAAAGAGGAGGTGGTTTGTCGGGAATGTTTCAGCTACTGTTTTCCAGTCTGCCTTTCAAGAAGCAGCTATTGTTAATGCAGAAAACAAAATGTTGGTAGTTTTTCTCTTCTGCTTTGTTTTAGGAAGGATGAGGATTTGTTTTATCCTTTTATTTGTTTTGCAACAGTGCAACTACTGCTTTGGGACCGAGGCAGCTTCTGCTGGAGTCAGAGGTGAGGTTACGCTTGACTGAATAAATCTAAGATCAATTTGTTGTCTCATACTTCAATATTAAATGCAGCTTGAAATATAATTGTTAGTCTGTGCACTCTCTGTTTTAAAGGAAGTGTTCCAGCATCTCAGAACAGGGAGTGTGGTTATCGGTGATAAACCAAGACATGTACACTAAACCAAGGCTAACCAGAAATTTTCAGGCTGAGAGAGAGAGAGAGAGAGAGAGAGAGAGAGAGAGAGAGAGAGAGAAAGAGAGAGTGTGCAAGTGCAAGGAAAACAAAGAAGGGAGAAGGAAAAGACAAAAAACAGCAGAGCTTGTAGTAGTCAAAACATTGTGTGCCTTGAAAAATAGTCAAATTTGGAAATCTGCAAAAAAATTTGCAAAGAAGATGTATTATTTAAACATTGCTTTTGGCCTTCCCTGGTGGCACAGTGGTTGCGAATCCGCCTGCCGATGTAGGGGATACGGGTTCATGACCCGATCCGGGAAGATCCCACATGCTGCGGAGCGGTTGGGCCCGTGAGCCATGGCCGCTGAACGTGCGCGTTCGGAGTCTGTGCCCCGCAACGGGAGAGGCCACAACAGTGAGAGGCCCGCGTACGACAAAAAACAGAAAAAAACATTGTTTTCATCATTTTTCCTATGTAAAAGGTCTCTCCTTGTACAGCTTCATAACTCCTGCTTTGGAGGAAAGATGTCACCCTGGGCAAGTGACTTTCCCCTTTTGGGAGTATTTACATCTTAAAAGGGAGCTTCTGAGAAGACACAGTGTGTGCTGGAGGGAGTGGAGGTGAGCAGGTTGTTCCCAGCTAGGTGGGAAGGGCTTTTGAGATGCCCTTGGAATCAAGATCTGTAAGGCTTTTCCCCATTATATATTAAATGATATACCTTCATTTTTAAACAGACAAACAAATAAAAAAAGTCTCCACTTTTGCCTGCCCCCTCAGACCCTGCTGATCACCATTCTACTCTCTGTTTCTGTGACATCTGTGAGTTTGCAAACACATTCCTGAATAAACAATGGTGTGAAGAAGAAATAACAAATAAATAGAAAATACCTTGAGATGAATGAAAATGAAAAGAAAACATACAAGAACTTTTGGGATACATGTAATGCAGCACAAAGATAGCAACCTATGGCTGGAGATATCTATATTACAAAAGATGATCATAAATCACTAACCTGATAGACATATAGGCATGTGTGTGGGTTTATGAAAATTGCAAACTAGTAACACTAAATACAGCAAAATATAAGCAGTGATTATTTTGGGCCGTTTAATAGACATGCTCATTTTCTAACAGCTTTATGTTTTCCCCATTATATGTTAAATGATATACCTTCATTTAAAAAAAAAGAGAGATCTGTAAGGCTTGATGTTCTGGACTTGCATTCAACTGGACAAAAGAGAAAAAGGAGTGATCACCAAATCCCAGTTTTGAGGCTCCACAAATTGAGATGCACACTGAATCAAGAGGTTGTGGTGTTGATTCCAGGTCTGATGCATTCTGAAGTGGCCTCTCCATCATGCTGGGTTGAGTGACAAGGGCAAACATGTATGTCATGTCTGACCAGGAGAGTAAGACACAGTGTCTTGAACTTACTGGCTGATAAGAAGTATTTCCCTCCCTGAAAGTCAGCACAGGGTCCTGGAAAGGGCAGGGTTCTATTATCAGACAGGTGAGGGTGTGTGTCCCCACTCCATCATTTACTACTTATGTAATTTTAGGCAATTTACACAAACTCAAGGACCCTTCATTTTCTCATTAGTACAGGGACATGATCATATTTACATAGAAGGATATGGGGAAAATTCAAATAAGGTGATGACCATGATAGTTATCCATTCATGTGTATCTGTTTTTGTCAAATCAGCAAAAGCTTACATATAACTTTGTATTTAATCTTTGCAGTCTTGAATGATAAGCATTATTACTATTTTGAGGGTAAAGAACCTCAGAGTTTCAATGTAGTTCTCAAGGCCACAGCCATTAAGTGAGAGAAATACATTCAAAGTCAAGTTGGTTTGACTCCAAAGCCTTTCTTCTCCTGTAGAGTCAATGAAATCTGTTTATCTGTACAATCTGCTTTGCTGACTTGATACATCTTTGGTGACATCCTGCTCTATTTAGGTCCTGTGCCAGTCCATGGGTCACAGCAGAAAATGGGGCCGATGAAGTGAGGCAAGAGAGACTGCTCAAAACAATACCAGTATCTGTTCTGTGTTTTGTATTCTTGAATAATACTGACATCCTTTACTCCATTTGAAATCCATTAAAAATTTGAAGATGACTCTCAGGTTCCCCCAAGACTTCTCTTTTCCTAACTAAACACCACAATTTCCTGAAGCATTTGTATAAGCATTTGGCTTCTACAATTCTCAAAACCCTAGCTATTCTTTAACTATTTCTTTCCTCTATCCACATGAGATAAAACAGTTGTACTATTAATAAAAGAAAGAGATAGCATAATCCAGTCTCTTGGGAGAATTTTTAATCAATGTTATTTTTATAAAAACTGTTTTAGGTTTATTTTTTTTGGAATTTTATTTATTTTTATACAGCAGGTTCTTATTAGTTATCTATTTTATACAAATTAGTGTATAAATGTCAATCTCAATCTCCCAATTCACCCCCCACCCCCCCCACTTCCACCCCCCTTGGTGTCCATACATTTGTTCTCTACATCTGTCTATTTCTGCCTTGCAAACCGGTTTCTCTGTACCATTTTTCTAGATTCCACATATATGCATTAATATACAATACTTGTTTTTCTCTTTCTGACTTACTTCACTCTGTATGACAGTCTCTAGGTCCATCCATGTCTCTACAAATGACCCAGTTTCATTCCTTTTTATGGCTGAGTAATATTCCATTGTATACCTGTACTACTTCTTCTTTATCCATTCGTCTGTCGACAGGCATTTAGGTTGCTTCCATGACCTGGCTATTGTAAATAGTGCTGCAATGAACATTGGGGTGCATGTGTCTCTTTGAATTATGGTTTTGCTGGGTATATGCCCAGTAGTGGGATTGCTGGGTCATGTGGTAATTCTATTTTTTGTTTTTTAAGGAACCTCCATACTGTTCTCCATAGTGGCTGTATCAATTTACATTCCCACCAACAGTGCAAGAGGGTTCCCTTTTCTCCACACCCTCTCCAGCATTTGTTGTTTGTAGATTGATGATGCCCATTCTAACCAGTGTGAGGTGATACGTCATTGTGGTTTTCATTTGAATTTCTCTAATAGTTAGTGATGTTGAGCAGCTTTTCATGTGCCTCTTGGCCATGCATATGTCTACTTTGGAGAAATGTCTATTTAGATCTTCAGCCCATTTTTTGATTGGGTTGTTTGCTTTTTTAATACTGAGCTGCATGAGCTGTTTATGTATTTTAGAGATTAATCTTTTGTCTGTTGATTTGTTTGCAAATATTTTCTCCCATTCTGAGGGTGGTCTTTTCATCTTGTTTATAGTTTATTTTGCTGTACAAAAGCTTTTGTTTCTTTAGGTCCCATTTGTTTATTTTTGTTTTTATTTCCATTACTCTTAGAAGTGGTTCAAAAAAGATCTTGCTGTGATTTATGTCAAAGAGTGTTCTTCTTATGTTTTCCTCAAAGAGTTTTATTGTGTCCGGTCTTACATTTAGGTCTTTAATACATTTTAAGTTTATTTTTGTGTATGGTGTTAGGAAGTGTTCTAATTTCATTCTTTTATATATAGCTGACCAGTTTTCCCAGCACCACTTATTGAAGAGACTGTCTTTTCTCCATTGTATATCTTTGCCTCCTTTGTCATAGATTAGTTGACCATAGGTGTGTGGGTTTACCTCTGGGCTTTCTATCCTGTTACATTGATCTATATTACTGTTTTTGTGCCAATACTATATTGTCTTCATTACTGTAGCTTTGTATAAACTGTTTTAGGTTTATTTTACTCTTCAATTTTTCTCTTTAAAATTCCTCCAGCAAGGATCTGAAAGCCATGCAAGCCTTCACAGATATCAACCTCCACTGTGACCACCAAGGGAAGAATGGCATTGGTCCTGGGTTTCAGCCATCAGTTTGCCATTGTCTAACTGTCCACCCTCACTGAATAGATTGGAATAAAAAGCCCAGAGAGGCTGAGGGCTTTTCCAAGGTCACTGATTTCATGTAGGAGAATTAGAATTAACGCCTATGCTTCCTGCCCTCCTGTTGAGAGTCATCACTTCTGTGATCCTCATCAGACCATTTCTACAAGTGGGATCCAGCATCAAGAGACCCACTTTCCAACCCCACAGGCTGCTCATCTTCTAGTGAAATCACCATCTCATCACTGCAACCATCTCCTCCCATTATGACATTCACAAATATGTACTCACATGTACACACACTCACATGCACTCATATACATGCATGGAAACACACATCTCACCCAAGAACACACCCAGATATGCACATATGCATACCTTCACATGCAGACATACACACACTCATACACAGGGACACACAATTCCTATTGGTCAGTGTAGAACAGATTTTTCCATTCTTGAACCTGAAAAACTCATATTCATCCTTAAAAATCTGATTCTGGGGCATCCCTCTTCTATGACCATTCCTCCAGAGATGACCCATTCCCCCTCTGTATTACCCAGGAGGGAGTAATATTATGCACTATCCTCCACTATTTTTGTACTATTTTGTCCACTATTTTACTTTTCTGTTGCACTGTGTAGATTGTAACTGCCTTCTGTAAAGAACCATATTTTGCTTTCTTTTGTATTCCCATAACCTACCAGAGAACTTGTCATAATAAGTGTTTCCTGAACAGAAATAAACTGCTGATACTGTAGTTAAAAGTAGTAGAGAAGGAGGTATCCTAAGGGGGGAAGTAATACATAATACTCTGCTGCTCAAGCATTTTCCCCTCACCTTGCATTGATTACTAACTTTGTACTAGAATTACTATGATTCATTCATTCACTTAAAGAATGTTTCAACCTACTCTGTGATAGACAATGTGCTAAGTGCACTGAAGGTAACAAATCTGGGTGTCAAACACCCTGTCTTCAAAGAAGATATCATCCAGGTTTGAAACAGCTAGGTAGCATTTTTTGGGGCTCCAAGGAGCTCTGGTTCTTTATGTCTCAGTGCAGAAAGAATCCAGTGAGAGGCAAAGTGATAGATAAGAAATGATTTATTAGAATAAGACGCTTGTGAGGCTTACAAGTGGGCAGGCAAGTGAGTGTTGTGCTGCCCGAGTACTTAGTGGGTTATATTTTCATCATCAAAGGAAAAGAGGGGAGGGGGAGAAGACCGCCTTCTTCCTCATTCTTTGAGTCTTCCATCATTAACTCCTCCTATGTGTCAGGCAAGGAAGTTTTTGACCCTATATGGCTCATCAGGGACTGTCGTGCTGCTACAGAAAAATTATTTCAGATCTCAGTACAATGAGGGTCTTTCTCTTTGAAATGTCACCTTTCCTTAAGTTATTGTTTTTTTATGTGTGCAGAGAGCATGCCCTAGGGGTCATTAACTTGTGGACATCGCTGGGCAGAATGTAGGCTTTATTTTTCTACTATTGTTTTATTGTCTTAAGGTATGACTTGTGCTTCCATTGCATGTTTTTTTTGCTAAGCAAGTTAGCTTGGTTTTGTTGTTAAGCAAGCCTGTCTGACTTTGATGCCAAGCAGCTTGCTCTGCTTCATGAGTCAAGAAAGCCCACATGGTTTCAGAATTTTTCCATCATTTTCTTGAGTGAGCATTAACTTACTGCAGTCTCCCAAAGCCCCCTAAAGCTCCCTCTCTATCTACAGTCCCCTCGTGGGAACTTTGAACTATTGGATCATTGTACTCTAGCCCTATCAGTTTGAGTTGGGGGTGTTGTGGTGGGGCAGAAGAATACAGACATCCATGAACACTGCCATAATGAGAGAGTACTAAGAAAAGTTAAAAAGAAGTGCTATGGAAATTCAGAAAAAAGCAAGAGTAATTTGAGAAAGCTCTATGCCAGCCTCTGGTCTCTGTACCTGGTGCTTGCCAGCTTCCACTCCTGGTATATGGTCTTTAATTCGGTCTTACAGGACAGATGTCTCCCTAAATCCCAAGTCATAGAGAACCTTTCACTTACATAAGATTAACTTTATCTGTCCATTACCACTGGATCCTGATATATGTAATCCCATTTCAATCCTGAGGCAGTTTTACATTACAGCTTACAGATCAGGTTCTAATAAATTCAAACACTGGCTCGCTTGTAAAATATTCCAAGAAAAACCAATGCCAAAAGAAGGACCAAAATGCCAGAGATTTTGGAAAATCCAAGTAGCTCAATTATTTTTTTTTTTAAGTTTTAGATGGATTCAAGATTGATAGCCTGGGAGAAAGAGAGGAGAATGCCATGAAGAAATGAAAATAATGCTTTTGACAGGAAGGAATAGAAAATGTGGATTGAGCCAACCCCTATGAAGGCATAGAGGAAAACAAGATCAAAGAAAAACTTTAGAGGATTCTCCCACCACTTCCCCTCTTGTCTTCAGGGCCTGCAGGGGCAGTGGGGGCTGGGTTTGTTTTGTTTCATTTTGTTTTATATCCACAGAATGAGTACTTTCTCCCATCTTCATTCTCTCTGCAGGACTCCCTACCTCCTTAAATACAAGAGTGGCTGCAGTTTAGACAAAGAAAAGCAGGTTTATATGTGTGTAAGACACATGGGGAAAATGCTCATTTCCTCTCCAAGTTCTTCCACCATTTCCTATCCCTTCACACAGACCCAGGCCAACCTCTATTGCTTGATCTATGGTACCATGGATCATGGACAAAAGCTTGTTATTCAAGTTCAGGAAAGGATGCCCACACAAGAAACAAAGGAGAAGGAGCACGGTATTCTAACAACACTATGAAAGGCAAATGCCTGACAGCAAACCTGCCAGGGAGCAGGGTTTGGTAAAAGGAAAAAGAGAACAATAGAGGGACAGGCCACTATGACAGTATTTATTGTGGAGGATTTGGGGGCAATAAAGAACAACCAAGATAGGAGATCAATCTTTTCTGTACCCTGAAAGTCAACTCCCCTTTCCTCCACCAAACTCTTCTCCCCATAATGCCCCTATGTCTCCTCACATTTTCCAATGATTAGAATTCTTTCTTCAGAGATATTTATGCTACTGAATCCAGAATGGTGACTCTTGTCTTTTTTATGCATTATTATGACTCTTTATTCTCTCCTTGGTGCCTATGCTTATGCGCACACACACACATTTGCCTTGTGGATTGATAATACAAGATAAAGGGAATACTTATTGTTTTGGGGACTTCCAAGCATTTTCATGAAAAACATGTTCATGAAAATCTCACAAAAGTCCAACAACCTGGGCATTGTTATTATTGTCACTGTTTCACAGATAATGAAATGGTGTCATGGAAGAAAGACAAGTTAATCAATAATAATACACCAGCTAGTAAGTGAAAGAGCTTGAATTCAGTCCTTTAATGGTGTATTTTATTAATAGCATATTTTAGTTGTTCCAACACATCAGTTTGCCTTTGCTATCATTATCTTACCTGGTTTCCATGGCCCTAGTTCAAATCTTTTTTTCCTCTATGGTGTCTTTTTCTGAACACATAAATCTACACAATTATCTTCTTTGAAGTTTGTTATAATAATAATAATAATAATTGAAATTATACATTCTGATAGTGTTTTGCAGTATATAGCATGGTGCTATTGTATACCATGCTTGTTATATTATATATTTGTGCTTATTATATATAAGCACAAATGTTATAAAATCTTACCTAAAAATGTTTATTGAGTGTTTACCATGTACAAGTTATGCTTATAAGGAACTCCCGTTATTTTCCAGCTAATCCAAATAAATATTTTATTTCACTAATTATATCATAAGCTTTGTAAGGCATATGCATCCTTTATATTTTCTCTTTGTTCCCCTAGTGTCTACCACTTCCTCATCCCTGTAGAGCCTGTACACATAGTATGTGTGCAATTAAATCTAACTACACGATTCATAACAAGTAAAATACAAGTTCATAATTTTATTAGTGTCTTTTATTGTTGCTGCTTTTGTGATTACTGAGTGCCCATTTCAGGGTGTTTCTATGTCTAAAATGCTTAGAAAATACCAAACCTTTCTAACTTCAAGGGTTTGGCAGATCTCATTTGTGCCAGCCTTTAAGGGCAGCTGAAAAAGACTGTTTTGACACATAAAATTTAGTTCTAGGTTTGTTTTTTTTTTTTCAGCTGCTAATGTTTCATGTTGAGCCAAAATATGAACAGCACCCTGCCAGCCATATTGTATTACATTATGAAACTGCAAATTGCATTAACAAGATAATCTAATAGCTTTTTCTGAAACAGGAAAAACGTGCACCATCATTTTCTAAAGGGCAGGGAGAAAATGGCATCCTTTTGGACATCAGTAGATGTGGAGAAAATAATTCAGCCCAAGTGAGACTTTGGGCTTCTTTCTGTGACAGACATCACCCTGCCAGTCATTCTGCCAGTCATCCAGCAGCATACAGTATAATCTGGGAGATGTGATTTCTCATCATCATCTTGGTACCTCTCTGTAGCATGAAAATGAAATTACTAATTGCAGGTAAGAATAAAATCTCCCTAGAAGAGCTTTCCTTTGACATAAGATGACAGCTTTAAATTTTTATACTTAATAAGATGGACCAAGTTTAAGAAAGTTTCTCTTTCTTAGCATGAGGAGTTGTGGACGGTAAGGTATCTTCAACTTTATAAAAGAAAAAAAAAGATTGTAATCTCTCAAGCAAACTACTCTAGTATTTCTTGTCTTAAAAATATCCAAATGTTCTAAGAAAGCAGGATTCAGCTTCTAACTCTCCCACCAGAACCTTACTCAAGTCAACAAAGAGATGGTAGAGTGAGAAAAGATATTTATCAATGCTGAATCTGAATCCTGGTGTGTGTCATGTGATGGAACTAAGTCAAAGGAAGGTGGTGGGGCAGACACAAGAGCCATACAAGAGCCATTCCTGATGAGTGGGCTTTAGTACTGAAGAGTAGGGGGTAAGGGATGATGGTCCAGGTAGACAATGGGAGACATGAGTCTGGCCATTGGGTAACCCACCCACCCCGCATGTACTCTTCCACCTTTTCCATGCCCATGTTGATTAATAACATCTGAAACTTAGTGGAGAGCAAGCTATGAGAAAGCCTAGAACTGCAATAATAGGAGACAATTTCAGCCCCGTATTCCAATAGGAGCAGAGGCAACTCACCCAAATTTAAAGGCAGTAGAAATATTTTCAAACTTGACCATTCACCATAATGCATTCCAGCACCAGCTAGAACTCTGTATTCCCCTCACACAGATTAGGAAAAAGAAATTTATTTTTGACATAAGGTCAGAAAATAAGCATATTGCAGAGCAGTTAAATGGGTGGGAATAACAATTATGTTAGGAAAGAAGATATATTTATAAATAGCAACTGCTTTGTTCTTTAAAAAAAACAGTTGAAAACTGGGATGATAAAATAATAGACTCGTGACAAAGGCAGTGGCTGACTTGAAGAAATAACTAATGCAAGCACATAATCACAGTGCAGATTCTGAAAAAGCACACTGAGCAGTCACAATCAGAATTGAAATGACAGAAAACCAAGTAAATTATGTGGAGAACAGGCTTAAGGACACTCAAATTACAGAATAAATGAACATAAAAGTGAAAGGAAGAAAGAAAAAATGAAAGAAGGGAAAGAAGGAAGGAAGGAAGGAAGGAAGGAAGGAAGGAAGGAAGGAAGGAAGGAAGGGGAAAGAAATAAAGGAAGAAAGTAAGAAATGAGAGATGTCAGTGGAGATCATCTTGTGAAAACCTGTGCTCCTAAAGAAGAGAACAAGACCAAAGAAACAAAAAATAATCACAAAGACAATAATACACAAAAATGTATTAGAAGAACTAATACATTTAACTGACAGAAGACTTGCTCCTGAAGATGGAAGGTCTTCAACGTACACAAGTCAAAATGAACTCATATCTAAACAATATGCTAGTGAAATAATGGAATATAAAGAATAAAAATAAAATTCTAATGTATCTTCACAGAACAAAATATCACATATGCACAATTACAGGAAGATTGGTGATAACTCTGAAAATAAACCTGTCTCGCATTTTCCCAATGAAGACTTTGAATAAATGGAACCACCTTGAAAATGTAGTACAAGTTCTAATAAAATGAATTAATTTATTAATTTACTTGCCCAGGCATGTTTAAATTCACATGTTATAAAACTGGTAGTTGAGAATTATATTTTTTTCCTACAACTTAGATCATGAAACACTTTTGTTCAAACTCTTAGCATGGACCTTTGGTGTCAATCTCTTCATCATTATCAGAGTCATTTTAAGATCATTTAACCTCCTAGGTTACACCATTAGAGGCTGCAAAGTTTCAACTTGTTGACTTATAGGAGAACGATTGCCTGTGGCTAGGTCTAAAAGTCTTACCAAGCTCAGTCTCTTCCATATAAGTTTGATGAGTTATGGCTGTTTTGAATATGTGTTAAAATACAACAAATAGAAATTTTATATACAGCTACAAGTTTTCATTTTAATAACATTAGGACAGTTTAAAAATTGTAAAGATGTATATCATCAACAATGTAACTATGTGGCCTACGCTTTAAAAAAAAAAAGTTTTCAATGGTTAATTTACAATGCAGCCCAACACTTGCCATCATGAAGTAGTACCCCCAGGAATAATGAAGACAATTCAGTTAAACTCTTTGCCTTCTTGTTCTATTGGATAGTTTTGTGAACCCCTAAAACCCTCACTGATCGAGGTGGTTTCAAGCTAACGTGTCTCTGCAACCGATTCTGTGTTCCTTGTAAGAGAGATGCTGAAAGGACTAGATAAATCAACTCTCTCTATGCTGAGGCTGGATTCAGATTTCTCTTTTGTGTCATGAACAACCAGATTCCAACTGAAGAAAGCGTTAGAGTTCTCAAATTCTATATCTAGCCAAGAAGAAGTGATCCACATGTCAAGAAAAAAGACCACATCAATCATAAAAGAACTTGAGAAAAGTGGGCTTCCCTGGTGGCGCAGGGGACACGGGTTCATGCCCTGGTCCGGGAAGATCCCATATGCTGTGGAGCGGCTGCGCCTGTGAGCCATGGCCGCTGAGCCTGTGCTCCTCGATGGGAGGGGCCACAGCAGTGAGAGACCTGCGTACTGCAAAAAAAAAAAAAAAAAGAACTTGAGAAAAGTAACAGCTATGTACACTTTCTTTTTTTTTGGAGTATCTATATATACTTTCTAAAACAAACTTATTAGAAGGCATATACTTTTTTTATAAATTCAGATTATAAATGGTATATTATTTTGGAAATATACTTCATATAAGGATTAATTTAATTATGATAGACTTTAATCAAAAACAGAAGCTCAAACTTGGAGGAAGAAACTGCAGACATTTACCTTCCTTAATTTATTCATAAAAGCTAATATGGTAAAGAACTTAAAAACTGAGTTTAATTAATTTCAATACTTCCTAATTCTGTGAGTCTGTGTTGATTACTACCATCTCTATGAGTGGGTCTCCTCATTTATAACACTGGATAATTCCAGAATCTGCCTCATGTGGTTGTCATGAAGATGATACACATTCACACATGTGAAGTACTGACAACATGGTCAGGTCACAGTAAGTCATTAATAAAATGTCACTGTGATTATTGTTACCACTGAACATACTAGGAAATCAACAGATGGTATTCCATTCTCAAAGATTATAATTTAAGGGGATGAGGGGAAGATGGCAGCTCCCCACATATACACCAGAAATACATCTACACGTGGAACAACTCCTACAGAACACCTACTGAATGCTGGCAGAAGACCTCAGACCTCCCAAAAGGCAAGAAACTCCCCACGTACATGGGTAGGGCAAAAGAAAAAAAGAAAAAAACAGAGACAAAAGAATAGGGACAGGACCTGCACCAGTAAGAGGGAGCTGTGAAGGAGGAAAGGTTTCCACACACTAGGAACCCCTTCGCGGGCGGAGACTGTGGGTGGCGGAGGGGGGAAGCTTCGGAGCCAAGGAGAAGAGCGCAGCAACAGGGGTGCGGAGGGCAAAGCGGGGAGATTCCCACACAGAGGATTGGTGCCGACCGGCACTCACCAGCCCGAGAGGATTGTCTGCTCACGCGCTGATGCGGGAGGGGCTGCGAGCTGAGGCTCGGGCTTTGGTCGGAGCACAGAGAGAGGACTGGGGTTGGTGGCGTGAACACAGCCTGAAGGGGTTAGTGCACCACGGCTAGCCAGGAGGGAGTCCAGGAAAAGGTCTGGAGCTGCCAAAGAGGCTAGAGACTTTTTCTTCCCTCTTTGTTTCCTGGTGCGTGAGGAGAGGGGATTAAGAGCGCTGCTTAAAGGAGCTCCAGAGACAGACACGAGCCACCACTAAAAACGCGGACCCCAGAGACGGGCAGGAGATGCGAAGGCTGCTGCTGCCACCACCAAGAAGCCTGTGTGAAAGCACAGGTCACTATCCACACCCCCCTTCCGGGGAGCCTGTGCAGCCCACCACTGCCAGGGTCCAGGGATCCAGGGACAACATCCCCAGGAGAACGCATGGCGAGCCTCAGGCTGGTGCAATGTCACGCTGGACCCTGCCGCTGCAGGCTCGCCCCGCACTCTGTGCCCCTCCCTCCCCCCCGGCCTGAGTGAGCCAGAGCCCCCAAGTCAGCGGCTTATTTAACCCTGTCCTGTCTGAGCAAAAAACAGACGCCCTCCGGTGATCTACATGCAGACATGGGGCGAAGTCCAAAGCTGAACCCCTGGGAGCTGTGAGAACAAAGAAGTGAAGGGGAAATCTCTCCCAGCAGCCTCAGAAGCAGTGGATTAAAGCTCCACAATCAACTTGATGTACCCTGCATCTGTGGAATATATGAAGACAACGAATAATCCCAAATTGAGGAGGTGGACTTTGAGAGCAAGCTTTATAATTTTTTTCCCCTTTTCCTTTTTTTGTGAGTGTGTATGTGTATGCTTCTGTATGAGATTTTGTCTGTATAGCTTTGTTTCCACCGTTTGTCCTAAGGTTCTATCCATCCCCCCTTTTTTTTTTAATGTTTTTTCTTAATAATTATTTTTTTAATTTAATAACTTTATTATATTTTATTTTAGTTTACTTTACCTTCCTTCTTTCTTTCCTTTTTCCTTCCTTCCCTCCTTCCTTCCTTCCTTTCTTTCTTTCTCTCTTTCTTCCTACTTCTACTAATTCTTTCTCTCTACTTTTTCTCCCTTTTTTTCTGAGCCATGTTGCTGAAAGGCTATTGGTGCTGCAGCCAGGAGTCCAGCCTCATCCACCAGAACACAGGCACTAGTACCCTCCACCAGGAAACCTACACGACACACTGAACCAACCTTAGCCACTGGGAACAGAGGCCAAAAACAATGGAAACTATGAACCTGCAGCCTGCAAAAAGGAGATGCCAAACACAGTAAGATAAGCAAAATGAGAAGACAGAAAAACACACAGCAGATGAAGGAGCAAGATAAAAACCCAGCAGACCAAACTCCAAAATATAGCCGAGGGAGGAATGCTCCCAAATTCATTCTACGAGGCCACCATCACCTTGATACCAAAACCAGACAAGGATGTCACAAAGAGAGAAAACTACAGGCCAATATCACTGATGAACATAGATGCAAAAATCCTCAACACAATACTAGCAAACAGAATCAAACAGCACATTAAAAGGATTGTACACCATGATCAAGTGGTGTTTATTCCAGGAAGGAAGGATTCTTCAATATATGCAAATCAATCAATGTGATAAACCATATTAACAACTTGAAGGAGAAAAAACATATGATCATCTCAGTAGATGCAGAGAAAGCTTTCGACAAAATTCAACACCCATTTACGATAAAAACTCTGCAGAAAGTAGGCATAGAAGGAACTTTCCTCAACATAATAAAGGCCATATATGACAAACCAACAGCCAACATCATCCTCAATGGTAAAAAACTGAAAGCATTTCCACTAAGATCAGGAACAAGACAAGGTTGTCCACTCTCACCACTCTTATTTAACATATTTTTGGAAGTTTTAGCGACAGCAATCAGAGAAGAATAGGAAATAAAAGGAATCCAAACATCAGACCTCCTAGAGAACGGACTTGAGGATATGGGGAGGGGGAAGGGTGAGCTGTGACAAAGTGAAAGAGGCATGGACATATATACACTAACAAACCTAAGACAGATAGCTAGTGGGAAGCAGCCGCATAGGACAGGGAGATCAGCTTGGTGCCTTGTGACTGCCTGGAGGGGTGGGATAGGGAGGGTTGGAGGGAGGGAGACGCAAGAGGGAAGAGTTATGGGAACATATGTATATGTATAACTGATTCACTTTGTTATAAAGCAGAAACTAACAAACCATTGTAAAGCAATTATACCCCAATAAAGATGTTAAAAAAAAATTATAATATAAAAAATATTGGCTTGGCAGTAGGATTTGGTGTAATTTTTATTTTAAATATTTTTTCTCATCTATATTTTGGTTCATTTCTTTCTGAAATGATTACCTATTTCTTGGACAATTTTAACTATATAATAATTAAAATAAATGACTACAACTATGAAATTCATTTTAAAAATAAATTCAAATTTGTCATAATTCAGTTTGTAATAGAACAGTAAATCAATAGTCTTCATCCCAATAATTGTGTGTGGCAAAATCGCATAAATGTCCTGAGTTCTAGATTATTGCATGTCAAGAAATTAGAAAAAAGAATCCTTCTCCCCATCAACAAGCATATTACATAAAATAAAAGTTAATTAATAAACTATGCAGATCTCCATTGATTGAAATGTTATAGATTTTATATTTGCTCTTTGCCCACCACTCTTTTATTGTAATTTAATGGTAGTGAGGTGATTTTACTTGGTATGTGGTACGTCTATGGAAACAGCATATCTCCATAGGGCAGTAGTGCTAGTTACCACAGAATGCAGGGCACACCTTGCTGCTGCTTTTTTTGATATTCAGTCAGGATGTGGGCATGAGCATGGTAATGTAACTGCCTGCAATAGTAGCATACATTGAGTCTATCCTTCAAATTCTTTATGGAAACATGGTGGAAATTAAATATGTTGTTAGAAAACTTTATTACGTCTTCTGTGCAGGTGGAGATAGCCAGACTTGAGAGACCAAGAGTAAATACCAAAATTAGCTGGAATACTTCAGTGTTCACATCGATCAACAGGGTGAATGCTAGGGGTAATAATAAAAGAGAGTCTTAACAAAACTTTATATGTTTAATAGAGGTGCCAAAATTTGAAGGTCACATGTTAGCATATCTCCAAGTGTATGAGTAGAATTCCAAGCCTCAAATGAACCTGAATATTATATGTTAAACATCCTAATTAGATCAAAACTGCCTTATAGAATTTGTTTCTCTGTTCTCTACTGAAGAAGCATTTGATAAAGAGTAGCTTTTCTTGATGGTGATGAAAATGACTGTGAAATGTCAAAAGGTATGTCACTGTGCTTCTTCTTCACACCATGGTCCTTGCTAGTGGGAAGGAGAGAGTATGAGCAAATATGACACAGGAATGACCTTGGAGAAGACTTAAAAGTAACCTTAAAGATCTGTAAAGCTGCATTTTGATAAAGTCAGTGGGTAGAGTAATAATGCTATATTTCCAAACACACTTAGGAGTCAAAATGAATAGATTGAAAGGCAGAGATTCTCCCCCCAGCTGTGTAGGGATCATCAGACCATTATGTTTATCCTCTGCAAAATGGTTTGTGTTGAAATTATTTTTTTAAGGGCACCATTTCTCTTAGAAAAAAAATCACTAATTTGCCAGTTGAATATCCCATAAGATATTGAAAGGCGTTAGTGAATACAGAGTGAGTATTTTAATTTAAAAAACATGTGCATTCCCCGTTGTTCAATAATAATAGGTATGAATAACATCTACTTTAGGTTTTCAGATGTAATTTATGGTGATAAGACTTTAAGACAGAGGATGAATAAGCTGATGGATGATATGCATATAGTTGAAACACAGGTAATGATTGTGACAGGTTTTGCATTAGGTTATGACAATCTGAAAACAAAATAGTTTAAAAAAAACTGCTGTGAAAGAGAGTGAATTAATAAACTCTGTTAAAACAAGTGCTCGGATTCCTATACTGTACATCTTAATTTCTGGTTTAGGAGGTTCCCTGCCAAACAAAACATGATCAGTCAAATCTTCAATGGGGAGGGGGAGGGGTGGTTTCAGGAAACTTTTAGGATTTGACATTGAATAACCCATATATCATCTCTATAAAGAGCAATGATGACAAAAAACATGAGGAAGGCAGAGAAATTAACTCCTGGTTTATCCACCGATGTATTTCTATTATTCCTTCAAATGAAAAGATACTTCAGCACAGTTCTTTAGTGATATACTCTCCTAATACCCTTAATTTATTTCTCTTCATAGATTCTCTTTACCACAACCGTCATTAATCATTACATACTTATGTGCTTGATAATGTGTAGTTTTTTGTGTGTTTCCCCCACACTTCTGTAGGAAATAATTGTGGTAGCTAACCCATCCCTCCCACCATGGCAAGAAAACATAGACTAAGCTCAGGAAAGATTCTATAAGTCCTTGCAGAGAGCAAGTACCATAGACATGTCATGCACAGTACCTGGTAAGCTCAGAGCATGTTATGGTGTTTCCATCATCATGGCTGTTAGGGAAGATGATCAGGTCACCAACTAAGAAATCCTGCTTCCTAGAATGAGGTCAAAGTGAGAAGAAACTGGCCCAGCTAGGTGTTGTTCTAGATAGCAATCAGGTAGCCAAAGGCACAGTGTTCAAAAGGTATACTTATCTAAGGTATGCTTCTGGCCATGTTTGTTCCAGATGATTCCAACTGGTGGAGAGCACATAAGAGCTGAAATGGAGAATTCAGTCATGAGAAGAAGGGCCAGAGAGTCTTAGCATGGTACCAGGGGCCCCATATTCCAACTAGAGTTCAGGGCCTGGCTTTGGCTCTAGCAGTAGTTTAGACAGGGAATCAGATGGAATGTAAAAACGAGAGTTCTTAGTGGATGGTGAGTGCTACACACTGGAAAAGCAGTGTGTAGAGAAACATGGGTTGGAGAGAAGCTTCTATTTATTAAAACTCCTCTCTGTGCTTTTCATATGAGAATGTAGGAGTCTAATGTGATCACTGAACTCCCTCCTGTCTCAATGAAGCCTTGAGTCTAGGTAGCACTTTTATCTTTATTAGGGGAAGAATTGTCCCACACCATGACCTTTCAAAGCCTAAGCAATATTTCCTTCTAGCACTGACATGCTTAGGGTCACATAAGAAAATGCTCCATAGAGTTCTACTGTTTTCCAGCAATGCTGCAGTCACTGGCTCAAAATTGGGCATAGTAATTGCCCTTCTCCTGCAAAAACCATCTTTGGAATGTGGAGAGAAAAGAATGCTCATTAACATTCTTTGATTGTAGTCCCCTTGACTGTGGATGTTTGGTAAAGGATAATGTTTTGAAAAAGTTAGATATCAAAATGTTCTTTTCCATGAAACAATCACCACTATATTAATTTATAAATGTTAATCAGTAATGAGTTGGATAGTAGTTCAACTTTATTATTGATATAGTGAGTTCATGGGGTTGCTAGGAATCTAACCTCCTTGAGGTTTTCAATGGAAACATGAGTTCTGTGTTCCAAACATGTGACTTCAAAAGAGTATTGCAGTATTATTTGTGTTTATGTCAGTGTTACTTTTACTAATGTTAGTGTCTGGTTTTTATTAGGCTTAATATGATAGTCCTTACAATAGTTCATTAAACAACTAAAACAAAGAAAAAAAAAAAACCTCTCCTACCTCACACTTATTTTTCCAAAGACCTCCACAAGACCTGTTAGTCTGCAGAAAAAAAAGCAAAAGTCCAAGGGCACATGCTGTCAACCACTGTCATTCCCACATACTTGTACCTTAGAGTCAGCAAAAGCAGGCTCTCCTCTCTCACTCCTAAACTCATGAGACTAAAAAGAAAAGGGAAAGGCATCAAGTCTAAGATATTTTATTCAACCCTATGACCTATGATAACATAAAGAATCCATTTTCTGTTTAGTATGACCTCATTTCCTAAAAGATAAGCCTCCTATATATTGAAATGTCCTCTATCCCCCCAGGGCATAGAGACACCAAACTTGAGAGTCTTATTGCTGTCTTTCCTTAGTATATGCTCTTCAGAAAGTCTCTTAACATTTCTAGGCCTGCCTTTGCCCTTCTGCAAATTAATCTTGTAATACTCATTTCAAAAGAATGATAGGGAGCTTTTGACATGTGTAACAACGACTTTGAGATCCTCAGATGAAAGAAGCTTCGGATGTACAAAAGCATTATCCTTGTTGGTTGTGCATTTTTTGCTATGGTCTAACTGAGGGGAGGGATTAAGGGAGATTAATTGTGCATATGATCTGTCTAATCAGTTAAGGAGAGCGCAGAATGCTCATGACCTTCAAGAATATCAAATAAAACAATGTGCCAAGGCAGTTTCCTGAGTTTAGTTTATTGTTTCAGCAGAGGTTGAGCTAGGAGAGAAATGGAAGTGCTTGGGTTTTGAGACAATACAACTGAGAAGGAGTATAAAGGCAGAAATACATGCATATAATGTGAGTAAATATTGTGAGCAAAAATGTTGGGCCTTAAAACAAAGATTTTTAAATCCCATTTTTTTTCTCCTTATATATCTCCTTATATTAGTGTGCTTTGTGGTGTAGGAAATGTGATAGTTCTCATTTCACTGCCTAAAAAATGGGTTGAGGAGAGAAACCACCTGACTTAATCTCCTCAATCCTCTGTATTCCTCAGTAATACATAAGATTCAATAATAGGTGCTCAGTTCCTCTAATCTATTGAGAGGGAAGTATTAACCAAATAGAAAGAATGCCCCTTGGAGAGAAAGCCATGACTATTGTTAGGAAGGTCAATAAAGTTCAAAATTATTAATCACAAAGACTCTGAATTACATTGGGAGTCCTGCCCTTCAGCTTTACAAGCTCTTTTTAAGTCCATCAACCAATCCTAAGGAGGGAAGTCTGGTACTTTCTTTGGCTTGGTAAGTATCACAAATGTAATTGCTTTCCTCTATCATCTAATAATCTCATTGCCCTTTTAACTTTTTCTTTTCTTTTTGAAGAATTTATTTTAATTTAATTTTATTTTTTATTTTCAATTAACTGTAGATTCACAGGAAGTTGCAAAGATACAGTATTATGGAGAGCTCCCCTGCTCCCTTCACACATATTCCCCCAACAGGTACATCTTACATTACTATAATATGATATCATAACCAAGAACTATATAGGCACTATGTGTGTTTAAAGTTCTATTCCAATTTATCTCATGATTGTGTAAATGCCACCACAATCAGGATTTAAAAATATTCTGTCCCCACAAAGATCTCCCTGATGCTCTTTTTATCTTGCAACATATGCACAAACCATATCCTTTAACTTTATGTTAAGTTAAAGTTAAACCATATCCATGTCATAAATTCTATATGATATATAAAATTGTACATACAGCTTATAGTTACAAAGTGCTTTTACATATTGTATATAACACTTCCAAGATGTGGAAAAGCAAAAATCCTTAGTTTATGGATAAATTTTAAGAAATTACAGAACTACTAAATACAGAAGCTGAACTTACAACCTCATGCTGTTTCTCAATTGTGACGCTAACAATGTAATAGAATTTTCTGGAAAAATGGAATCTGAATACAGACAATCACCTAGGGTTTTTTAGGCTCCAAATTGTCCTTGTGTAATGGAGTTAGGGACTGCCACTGTTCCTGAAATTAAGGGGAGCCAAGAACAAATCCTTTTCCTCCCCCTAAATTACCAGAGTTATAGAGACCTAGACATGTGGTGAAGATCTAAAGAGATAACGACAATGGAAGCATATTCATAAGCTTTCACCTATAAATAAAAATATGGGGTCATTATCATAATTACAATATTAACTAGATTATAAAATGGATATAACCATACTACTGACTCTAGAGAGGTGCTGTGAGGATTAACACAGATAAGACACATCAAATTCTCATCACACTCTCTGACTCGTAATCTCTGCATACACGTTCTATCCCAGCAGCATCACCAGCTTCATTATTGTTTTACTTGAGGATTTCTAAAATTTAAAGTGTAAGGACATAGACATCAAACATTATTTTTAAAGGCTTATTCTGGATCAGAGGTGCTCATCTAGAAATAAGAGAAACAATGATGCCATATTATTATTATTATTTTTTTTTTTTTTGCGGTACGCGGGCCTCTCACTGCTGTGGCCTCTCCCGCCGCGGAGCCCAGGCTCCGGACGCGCAGCCCCAGCGGCCGTGGCTCACGGGCCCAGCCGCCCCGCGGCACGTGGGATCCTCCCGGACCGGGGCACGAACCCGCGTCCCCTGCATAGGCAGGCGGACTCCCAACCACTGCGCCACCAGGGAAGCCCGATGCCATATTATTGAGTAAGCTCAGAAATATTGAAAATCCAGGGCCCTAGAGAAAAAAAAAAAAGTTAAGACTAAGACTGAGGTAATAAGGCCCTGAAAGAAGTCCATAGGGTATAACTCAATCTGATTTATGGATTAACTACAACTTGCCCAACTAGCAAATACCCTCATTGAGTGTTACTATATTTATCAGCATAAAGTCAGAATGATGGTTTTAAGGATGAGGAATTCTGACTGTACTTTCGTCAGATTGGACATTTTAACAGTTCTCATCTAGTTTGCTCTCTATGTCTAGGAGACAGAAGAATTTTCTAGTATGGCTGTCTGCTATGGCATCTCTCTCATACCTCATAGACACCAGAAGAATAGTGGAGAGGAGATTGCCCCTCGTCCAGGGTGGTCAATGCCGAGGCACTGCAGTGATTTTTCTGCTCAGTATGAGCTGATTATTATTGTCATGGCAGCCTTCCAGCCGGAAAACATCTCTACTCTATGCCTGCAGTCTCACTATTAATGTTTTATTTATCTGTGTTAAGTGTTGCCTTCTCCCCACTGTCTTCATTAGAATGCAAATTATACATTAAATAAGCTCAAATATATTTATCAGAGCAATTTCTCTTTGTGAGAGAAAACAGGCAAAAGAGAATGCTTAGTGCCTAGGATAGAAGGAAGACATTGAACTGGGGTCAAGGACTTAAAAGAGGGGTTTGCTTAACCTTGATGCCTGAGCAAAGGTAATTTTAAAAAGTTGGCATAATCATCCTAAGCCACTGTGTCTGTGGCTCAGTTTTTGTGTTTAATACCTCTGGGCACCATGGTCTTATTTCATTCCTTAATGCTACAGATCCATTTCAGAGTCCAATGAATAAATGTCACACTCTTTGTTTCTGGTTATAGAACTGACTCCAGTGCCCTCTGAAGGTACAATAATCAGTTAGGTCCCAGCATTTATAGGAATGAAATATGTATTAATGAATATTAAATAATAAGATAAATTGGCAAGTACTAAGGTATTTTGATTCATGCAAGCTATAATGTTTTATATATACATGTATATGTTTATATTTTAAGGTACATGAATCAGAATGCATAAGAATGCTTGTAATTTATCTTTATTCTCAATATTTATTAATGTACAATACTAATAAATTTTAGTGCGTACACTTGTAAATTTTTAATATATATATGTTCTGAGGGTGAGTAAAATGAGTAAATATTAGAAATAAAAAGAGCAGAATGATAAATGCAACTTCTTCTACACACTAGCTAAAGTTTGTTTTCTGAATGTAACAACTTTGCTGTGTCAAAGTAGCTTTTAAACTCTTTTATCTTTCCATTCCTGTCCTGTTTTTCTGTTGAAGTCATGGAAACCACCATTTTTCCAATAGAGAGGCAGAGACTGAGGGGTAAATTAATCCACACCTTGATATTTTAGGAGCAGCTCTCTACGGGTTTGCAGTTTGGTTTATGTAAAAAGGAACAGAAGGCAAATCATGTTGTGATCATAGGCTTGGTGTCCTACTTTTCTATCTCGTTCTTCCAATGGTCCTCTCACTGAACCCAAGTCTCACAAAGAGTCTGAAGAAGGTTATTACCACTATCGGACGGATAAAAGAGAGAAGTACCAAGGATATTTATGTTTTATTCAGGGACAGAGAGATGAGAGGACGTTGGGTAGACTTTTAGCCCGACTGGGTTGTATGTGTTTGGAGGAGTAGGTGTATCTGAAGCAGGAAAGGAAGTGAAGGGCTCAGGATTAGAGATGCCATATTGTGGCACCAGTGTGACAAATAAATGATGCTCTCCACCCCACATTGTAGACAGAATTTGGTAAAGTGAGCTCCTAAATCTAAACTTACTGTACATAAGAAAAACTGGAGTAAGTGTTTTAAAATGCAGGTTTAGATCTCACTCCCGGAAATTAGCTATGTTCGGTACCTTGGGTGAAGTTCAGAATACTGCATTCTGCTGATTGCTATGTGGTGATCCACCAGAGGCTCTGAGGTACACCTTCCTTGAAGGCAGGGAATCTGTCCTGTTCACCTTTGTATCTCTAGTCAGTGGCAGAGAAGCCAACACACATTGGTGCTGAATAAAGGATGTGCTGAATGATTACTAATGGATAACTTTTTGATTGCCCATTATGAGTCAGGTTCTTTGCAAAGACTTTTTATATACATGATATCATTTCATCCTCCCAGCACTAATATAACCTCCATTTCCTACTATTATTGTTAGAGATGAGAAAATGCATTTAGAGAGGGTAAGTGATTGAGTGAGTACATGAACTCATGTACATTAATTCCCAGATCTGCTTTTAGGTTTGCCAGGTAAGTGGACAGATGGATGAATGGATGTCAGAGTGGAAATCAAGATGACAATTATAAGGTAAATTATAAGAGGATTAAACTATCTGGGTTCACATTTGAAAATCACATATTTGTGGAATATATATTAACAACTATATTATATTTATGATTAAACATTATATTGATAGTTTCATGCTATACATAGGGATATATCATACTTGACTATATCAACATACACTGACTCATTAAACAATTCAGCATTCATTATGTATCTACTTTGGGCCACTCATTTCACTAGACATGGAACATAGAACAATTAACATAAAAACATGGTTCCCACCCTCATGTTAGTAATTATAATAATAACAGAAACAACAACATCAACAGCAATATGCACTTCCCATTCTAGATCCCAAAACACTTTCATATGCATTGTCACATTTGATCCTCGTGGCAACTAAATAGAGAGAAGGTCATTTTCACCTCTGTTTTACATGTAAGAAAACAAGAGACACTTTACCAAAGCTTAAGATATAAGTAAGCCATAGAACTTAAGAATACTCAAAGTATTTAAATGTTTATCTTGATTATCATCACGAGGCCACTCATCATTTCTATATCAATAGCTGTAGAATTCTATGCTGAGCAAAAGGAAAAAAAAACATAAAAGGAAAAGTAAACCACATTTAACTGATTCATTGATCTGTCTAAACTAATTCTTTAAACTCTTTTTTCTAGTTTTGCTTTGAATGATTAACTGATATTATATTCTTTACCATCAAAATGATAAATTATTCTATAAGATTGATGGAGGATGAGGCTTTGATGGATATCTAAGATGCTCAAATATGTACATATTTGTAAATTTTAGCTCTGATCTCTTTGCATAGGAAGAAACATAATTTGAGAAAGGGCATACATTTTAAAAGCCAAATATTGTCTCTCATTTTTATAGATATTGACTAGAATACACACACATGCACAGACACAAGCATATAACCACACATATGTGTACACATATATACACAATCTTAAAATGCACAGAGGAGCCTATAGTTTTTATAACTCTCATAGAACTACCTTCTCATTTGTTTGCAGACTGGAATCCCCTAGAAGGTGACAAAAGAGTTGCTGTATAGTTATTCTAGTTTGAACATACAGCTTGGAATTGCTTAGCGTGACCTCGTGCTAGCTCTTAACTAGCTTTTCCTGGCCAGCCAGCCAGCCATTCTAGACTTCACTATGGTCATAAGGGTCTAATGCCTCCTTAGTGATAACCTTCTCTCATTCCTGGCATGTTACTGGCCTCACCTCAGGATTCTGCTTCACATCGTGCGTGAAACACAAGCTCCCTTAGCTTAAAAGATTAACCAGAAGCCTGTGGCTAACAATAAACTGCCCATCCCACTCCCATTTTAGTGCCTGGAAATTAGAACATGTTGATACGTATTATTATTGAGTCATAGACTTGGCATCATCCTCCGAAGGTCATCTATCTCCCCACCATCCTCCAAGCATGGCTGCAGATAAGCCACCCCTATAACTAACCATTTACTCACAGTTGATTTTGAATGTCTCTGTGTCCTAGCTAGTCACCATTGCTTTCCTTTTGCCACAAACCAAAGGAGAAGGAAGAAACAAGGTTATAGAAGTATGAATGGTAGTGATACCTTGGTGTTTCCTTTCTTCTTTACAGGCATTTTAATGGCAAAAAGGGTACCTATTGGCCTTGACTGCAGAAGGCTTATGGGTAAATACCAATTCTCTGAGAATAGAACTATGAGTCTTGAGAGCTGCAAGTGGTATATTACCAAATATCTTCCCCTCAACTTATACATGAACAAAGAAAGGCAGAAATGCAGCCACAGTCTCAGAGATGAGGAATTTTAACTTTCCTGAAGTTCCACAAGAAAGAATCTACAAATAAGAATAAGTATGTATTAAAAAGTTAAGTCTTCTTGATCTTAAGCAAAACCAAATGTAAGCAACAAAATATGTTGAGATATAATTTTGTTGTAAGGGTGAAAATAGAGTGGACTTAGCTTAAGTTGATGTCAACTTCTCTAACTGCTCTTATACCTGCCCTGGAAATAATAATAGCCAGAAAATCAATCACATGTATATAATAAAATGTTTGTCTTTCATTGTTCATAGCTATTCATGTAGGTGTATTACATCCTTATGTGGTGGTAGTGGTGGGAGGTAGATGGGGATCCCTTCTGTTCTCTTTAAGTATAAAAGTGGGAAGGCAACAAAAGATCCATTCTCTTTCTCAGAGATTTCCATTGAGGGCAGAGTAAATTGTCCCGAAACAGAAATTCTTAGATTCATTAAACATATACAACCTTTTGCTCTTGTGTGGCAATGAAGATATCTGATCTTCTCAGCAAACGTCAGAGTTCAACAACTCCCCTACTACCTTATCTTTGAAGTGTAGAATGTGCCACTAACCACCCCTGAACTCAGTTCTATAATGGAATGGAATTAAAAACAATATAGTAAAATGAAACACCTCAGAGCACTTCATTAACTCTAAAATATGACAATATTTGTAGTTAATATTAATATTTGTTATGAGTTGTTATGAGTGTCTCCTCAAAATTCATATTTTGAAGTTCTAACCTGCAGTACCTCATAGTATGACCTTATTTGGAACTGGTTCTTTACAAAGGAAATCAAGTAAAAACAAGGTTATTATGGTGGGCCTTAATCCAATATGACTTGTGGTATCCTTATAAAAATGGGAAATGTGGTTACATAGACACGCATAGAGGGAAGACATTGTGAAGACACATAGGGAGAAGGTGGCCATATATAGGCCAAATAGATAGGCCTGGGACAGAACCTTTCCTCACAGCCCTCAGACAGAACCAACCCTACTGATGTCTTGATTTTGGATTTCTAGTGAGACAATAAATATCTTTTATTTCAGCCACTTTGTGGTGCTTTGTTATAGTAAACTTAGAAAGCTAATACAATATGCTTGTCATTTTAAAAAAAATATTCCAGAATGAATAAGTATCAGTGCCAATCCAAACACAAGAGTATTTTCCATTTTTCATTATCACTAATTTCACTAGGTCCTAAGTCTCTCTAATAGGGATATGGGGCCAGGAGTTCTAAATGACTTTTTCATGCATCTAATCATATGTCCCAAATTACCCATCCCACAAGTGTGATTAGATACAAAACCATAGTTCCATGCTTCTCTTTATACGACAAAGGCGAAGTTTCACTCACTCTTTTATTCCACATACACTTAGTCAGGAGATTCTCCAAAGAAGGAATAAATAGAGTCTACAAGGAGAGGCAAGAATGCATACTGTACCTTGAACAATGGAGATTAAAGGAACATAGACAAACTCATCTTTAGTAGGACTATCTAATTCTCCTCTGTGTATTTTACATCAGACTTTAAAATGTTATTATGGGATTGTTATTTGAAATATTTACATCTAAAACTCTGTTGAGTCCTTATAAATCATCATACAGAGAGTAGGAGCTAACAGTTGTCATTGCTCTAGATTTACCCCAGAAAACATTGCCTGTTAAGAGCAAAGCCAAGCTTATTTTATTTTTATTTATTTTTATTTTATTTATTTTTTTATTTATTTTTGCGGTGTGTGGGCCTCTCACTGTTGTGGCCTCTCTCATTGTGAAGCACAGGCTCCGGACGCGCAGGATCAGCGGCCATGGCTCACGGGCCTAGCCGCTCCGTGGCATGTGGGATCTTCCCGGACCAGGGCACGAACCCGTGTCCCCTGCATCGGCAGGAGGACTCTCAACCACTGTGCCACCAGGGAAGCCCGAGCCAAGCTTCTTTTAAACTAAACCCAAGTAATGGTCTTCTAAGAAAAAGAAAAGACACAGTTGAACTCTGGCGTATCAGCAACCTCATGGGTGTGTGAGTTTGGGTGCACTCTGAGAAGAGGATTAGTGTCTAAGGGATTTCTGTAGAGAGTAGAAGAGTGAGGTTAGGGCATGGGAAGAAGCCCAGTAGAGGTAAAACCACATCCTTAGGCTGAACACGTATGGGAGCTCCTGAGTTTATATCCTAAGTGAAGGCAGGGGTGCTGAAGTTTCATAGCCCAGCAACAGTCAGACATTAGCTTAAGGGCCTTGCAATGGAGACGCTTCCTGCTTGCATGCAAAGTGGCTTCCTCACAATAAGAGGCAACCTTGCAAATATTGTCACAGATGTGGGCCATTAGAAAATGAGCTATGGTTGGGGGTGAGGGGAAGCTGTAGGCTCCTAGAAATGGAAAAATGTGAACTGAGGGGATGGGGTGGAATGGCAATAGCTACAATGGCTACCACAGTGGGTTATATTTTTCAGAATATCTCTATCCATTTCCTGCTAAGATAAATAGTGACTACCAATAAATAGGGACCAATACATGGCAGTCTTTGAGATTTCTATCCAGAAATTCCATAGGCAATGGATTCCTACTTGTTTCACCTAACAATTCTTTTCATTTGAGGGTTTGTTTTCATTTTATTTTCATTAGTTACCATGCTTACAGAGAAGTAAATAAAATATGTTTACTGCTTTAAAGACAATTATCAAACAAAATGCTTGTGTATTTACAACTCAGATTAAGAAACAGATCATTGTCAGTAGCTTAGTCACCGTGTCTTTCTTTGATTATACCTTGCTCCTTCTCAGGAGAGAATCTGCTAGGCTGACTTTCTTGTTCATTAGCCTATCATTTTCTTTAGTGTTTTTATCTTTGTTTGTATTCCAAAATGATACATTGTTTCATTTGACTTTTTTTTCCTTTTAATAATTTCATTTTGTCTGCCTGGTTAATGTAGTATCAGTCAGTGATTTTTTCCGCTCTAAAGTTACTATTTTCCCCTTGTTAATTTGCTGGGAGTAGATGGTAAGTAATTTGTGGGGAGATACTGAGAAGCTATGGAATATCCTGTATCATATCCATATATTAGGGGTGAATGTTCCACCACTATATTTTGGCCTCAACTTTGTTTTTTATTTTATATTTTATTGAGCTATAATTGGCATTCGACTCGTTTTTGAAACTGATATAATTTTTAATTAGACACTGTATATTCTCCCAGAACATACTTCTTTGTCTAATGTTGTGTTTTTTAGATCCACTTATGTTGACAACAGCAAATCTGTTTAATTCTACAGCTGATGTGCACATGGATTGTTTCTGACTTTTGCCATTACCAAAAGTATCCTGTTCTGAATATCCTTGTGCCCTTCTCTGGGTACAGCTATGCAAGGTGATATCTATGGAAACATAGATGTCCATGATGGTCCCATCAATTCATGTCTCTGCAAATACTTGATATGGCCAGACTTTGTCCTATCAGCCATTCTGTTGGGTTTAAATCTTCATTTTCCTGATACTAATTAGGTGGAGCATACTTTTATGTTTATTGGCCCTTTAGATCCCTCTTCCCTGAAGTGCCTGTTCCAGGTTTGTTGACAATATCTGTTAAGGTTGTTTTCTAGGAGTTCTTTATATATTTGAAAATTTACACTTGGTCAGTGTTATGTGCTCCAAATATCTTCTCCCAGTTAGAAACTTGTTTGTTTACCCTCTTTATGGTGTTTTTTTGTTGTTGTTATTGTTATTTTAAAATGAAAGTTCTTTATTGTACTGTAGCTGACTTTATCTTTTCCTCTATGATCTCTTTTTGGGTAAGTCTAGAAAATGATTTTCTTTCCTGAGCTCATAGAAGTAGTCTCTATATCATCTTTTAAGAATGTTATGGTTTCATTTTTCACATTTAGTTCTTCAATTGACCTGTAAATATTTTTTTTTAAATGACTCCTTATTTCTTTAAATAGTTAAAGAAGACCTGATGGTTTGTAAACTTAAATTGTATAATATACCAAGATCTTCATTACACTAAATCTCACAAAATGAAGCTATGTTTAAAATACCTTATCCTTCCAAAATGATGAATTATACCTCTGTTTACTTACCTTAAAAGAACAGAAATGCCAATGCTTGTCTGCACTTTGTGTATTTAGTAAGTTAGGCAGTCGGTTAATTATTCTCTCCTCTATCCAGAGAGCATTTATGGAGACTTTTCTCTAGTTTGTATTCTTGGTAGAAAAGCAAATAGAGGTTTCTATAAGGTGAAGGAGATTTAGAAGTGAGGAAAGTTATTAAGGGCAATGTATAATCTAATATATATCTTCATAGAGATGAATGACTTTCAGAAGCCATTTTGGCTTTTCTTTTATAAACGTGCACACATACACACACACAACCAAAAAAGGATAGTCCATTTTTATGTTATATAAGTTTCCAAGAGTCCAGTGGATATGGGTAAAGTAATGAGAAATAATTATTTTCCCTCCATTATGGACTTCTTTAGTAATTGGTATCATACATATTAACGGACTGCTGCTTACCTTTTTGGAAACGAGTAGAATTGATATAATGAATAGTTCCCAGTTGATATTAGTGCATTCCAAAGTATTAATCAGTAATATAATTGAGAACTAAAGTCACTGAATTCAGTTTTAGAGACTTAAACCATGCCAAATCTTTGTCCCTCAAAAGTATTAAATGAATGATAATGAATGAATAAATGAATGAAAGGATGAATACTAAATACCTATATAAAAGTGGGTCAACAGTTTTATGAAATAAAATGTGTCTGTGAAAAAGATGGTTTACCTGATACAAATGTTACTACTACTACTAAATATTCAAGTGATAGAACTTTGCTTTTCAAAGCTCTTGTTGTGGCATTTTTATCAGTAAAGACTACATTTTTTTAAAAGTAATTTATAGTGAGCCTTGGTATTTGGAAACAGAAGTTTTATTTGATCCTAGAGATGAGAAATAAGGTTTTTCATAGAAAGATGGAAAAGAGAACATCTTAACCCAGTGCCTCTTCATTTCTTTTTGTTTCTTTAGATCCCAGAGTATCGAAATGCTTATTATTATTATTACTTGTTTCATCTACAGTATGCTTATCAAAGTAAGTTTCTCTGTCACAGCTGGAACAATCAAGATTTCTTTTGTTGCTTATAATAAATAAATACTCAATTGTGAGAATGTCCTCAGGGAAAGTTCATTAAAGAAGAAATGAAAATGCTGAGAAATAAATGGTTATTGTGACTGCACTTGTCTTGATATAATATGCAAAAATGTAATTTGGCTCTGTAATGTCTGGAATGTAACAGAAAAGTTTAAGGTGGAGAAATGGAAAAGATGTTGCATTTATTACATTATTTCAATTATCATTTGCTTCTGAGAGTGGGAGAATTTAGATTTAAAACAGTATTTTGGAATAAAATGTGAATGTAGCTAACAGGGAAAAAGGGCAAAGTACACAAATGGGAATATTAATTAATAACTAGATAAAGTGTGGCACATCTCTAGAATTTCTTGAGAGATGCTATTTTAGATTTAATGTCTAGATGTTTGGATTTCTTTCTTCATTTTGTTTAAAGTCTCTACTGACAGCCTTATTCAGCAGTTTCCCAGGTTACTTTGCCTTCTCCTTGTTTTGGCTCAATGACAAGTAACAATTAACCAGTCAGGGAACATTGTAATAGAGATGTGAATGGCTTGAGGTAAGTGCCTGATATCAGAAAAAAGTTCTCTAGGTAAAACAATCCTTTTCAGGGATTCAGGATAAGGGAAAGAAAATTAACCTTGCTTTTCTTCAGATTTAATTCTCCGTACTTGTCCTTATTCCTCAAGTTATTTTATTTTTTATGTCTCCAATGTAGATTTGCATGGTAGTTTTGTTTTTCTCAAATTGTAAGGGAGGATAGAATTAAACAAAGAAAACAATTAAGACAAATAGATGACGTGAGCCAATGTGCTAGAGAGTAGAGGAAGAGGAAAGAGAGAAGGCAGAGAAAAGGTAAGGTGGATCATTGCATTCAGAGGCAATAGAGGTTACTAAAAGGCAAGCAGCTAGAAGAGGAATTGAAATTAAGGCCATTGTTGTTGTCCCTGTCCTAAGCTCTCTAAGATTCCTTCACCATTTGCATTTAGCTATCATAGTCAGCCACTTGGTGAAATTTCTTAAATCTGACCCTTATTCATTGTCACCAAATTTCCAGTTCAGCATAATATGTATATGCAGGCAGTACTCATTGACAGGATGACACTACATTTTAAAAACTTCACACACACACACACACACACACACACACACATACACAATACAAATGCTAAGAATACCTCAGTGAGAGGGAATTGGGGAAATATGTGATTATCTAGTGACTCTGGGAGCAATTTTGACCAGTAGTTTGAAATCTTTAAAATATTTCCTGGAGACATATAGTCTTAAAAAATATACAAAGAGCCACCCAAGGTGAAGGAATAGAAGGGGGCAACTTGATGAAAATGACAGGGATTAAAGAGAGAGGATGAAATGAAACTAGAGCAAATGGATATATAAAATACCTATTCTGTATTTAATACTGAGTAAGGCACAGGATATGTTGACGCTGCAGAAGAGAATTCTTTACATTCTCTGGTCCCCAAGAGATCATACATTGTAATGTAATTTACTCCATTAATAATGAGTAGAGGAAAAGTTATCAACTCTAGAGGGCAAAAGTGATTGAGAGGAACTACAGGGAGATTAGAGGAGGAGATTCTTGAGTAGATAAAGAAGAGAGAGAAGATGAAATATTCTGGGGGTGGGTAATGAGAAAATGGAATAATGGGAAAGTAAAAAAAATGTAATGTACATGTTCTGGAAATAATACAAGCAAAAATTTGGATAGGTACAGGATCTGATTTGAACCTTCCAAAGGAGGGATATAAGTAGAACACATCTATGTCAGAGGACAGCTGTATTGGAAAATTGTTAGCATGAAAGTTGAAAACTGTTGATGGAAATCAACTATAAAATTTTAAGTAACCAATGAATTGCTTTGTGTACAACATTATCTCATTGAAAACGAGATGAATCATAAAAACTGTCCATCACTGATGCTCAACAAATGAGTGATTAAATCAAATAAATCAATGAATTAATAAAAAAACAAGTAAATGAACATAGTGCATTAAAGGAAAATTAGCTTGGTGACAGAATGAAAGTACAGAAGTGGCCTGGAGACAAGGAGGAGACCATTTCAGGAAACAAGATGAGAGGAAATTATGGTGACAAGGGAGAAAGAAAGAAGGAGCTGAAAAATGCAAGGGTCAAATGATACTCCCGAGGGAGTAGTATAACACCTGACTATTGAGAGAAAGAACTGGTTTAAAAGGAATTGTAGGGCTTCCTTGGTGGTGCAGTGGTTGAGAGTCTGCCTGCCGATGCAGGGGACACGGGTTCATGCCCCGGTCTGGGAAGATCCCACATGCCGTGGAGCGGCTAAGCCTGTGAGCCATGGCCGCTGAGCTTGTGCATCTGGAGCCTGTGCTCCACAACGAGAGAGGCCACAACAGTGAGAGGCCCATGTACCGCAAAAATAAATAAATAAATAAATAAATAAATTAATTAATTAAATAAAAAATTTAAAAAAAGGAATTGTAAGTTTGGTACCAGAGACATCAACATTTGCTGACACTGAAAATGTGTAGGTGGCAGTTTGAGATACAGGACTGGACCTTTGTACAAACTCTAACCTGGGATATCATAGTAAGCACAAATACAGAAGTTGATGGAGACCATGAGAATGCATGATGTCTTATTGAAAAGAAAATAGAGAAAGAAGAACTGAGACTTAGGAATATACTTACAACTTGTTAAACATACACTGATATGCCCTGATCTAAAAGATGGAAACCCTCTGTTGACTAGGCAAAACAAGCTGGCATGGATTTGTTGTTTGTTCTGTTTGAGTGTTGAGGTGTCTGAAAATGAAACAATTTCAAAATTGATATTGATCAATAAAGGTCAGTCCTACCATTTGCATTTGAGTAAATTCAGGGTAGCTAAGTTGGTTACTCATTTTACATTGTAGAGAGATCCCTGACACCACTGTAAACATTCCCTTTGGGATTCCTTGATGAGGCTCAACTGTTTTCATTTAGCTGTCTGTATTTCTGTTTTTGGTATAATCTCTCCTCACATTTCTAAAGCAAATTAATCAACTTCCATTTCTTAAGCACACAGACAACTAGAGGAAGGGCAATTTATTTTATTTTTTGGAAATAATTTTTTTAAAAGTCCAAATAAACAGAGTTACTTTTTATTTTGTTGAAGCATTTCCTATACAAAATTCTTCAAACTTAAATCTACAGTGAAAACCTGTATTGGTAGTCAAATTAACTATTTAGAATTATAAACCAAAGGAAGTCAAGACAGTATCATTTTTATAATCTGAAGTAGTAGGGCAGTGGATGGTAGGTAGTAGTAGGCAGTAGGATGGAGTGTAGGATAAAATTCTAAGAGTTCAATAGTTATTTTAAAATTTGCAAATATAACTAAAAACAAAAACAAGCAATGGAAGAGATAATATTTAAGTTTGAGTAATCACAAAATTTAGGGATTAGCAGTAGTATTGTCAAGTATTTTTGAAGCCTCACTTTTCCTTATTAATTCCCCTTCCAAAGTTTCTCTTTGTCATATGTTACTACTGAATAAAATGGTTTAGGTGGTACTCCACTATGTAACTTAATCATGTGTGCCAATTAAACAGAACTGTCTGTTAATTACTAGGAGAGCTACATAGAAAAAAAATTGCCTGGAGGTTTTGGATTGTTTGTTTCCTTTTTTTCCATTTTATATTTAGCTGTCTGGACTAAGTATATTTAGTCAGGGCTTATTATTATAAGTCAGAAAGTCACCATGAGCTAATTATTTTCAGTTCATTTATGTGATTAATGTTGAAAACTTGGAAACTTGTGCATACCTTGAGTTGGCTTCAATTAATCAATTTGAGAAAAAGAAATTCAAGGTGCCCCCAGTCCTACTGAAAGCAGTGAAGTGCTGCTGGATTTGAAATATGTTATTAGTTATTCTGGCTGGAATAAGCATGTTGACACTGCAGACCCCTCTCATCCCTCTCATCTGACTCACAACGGAATGCAGAGGCACTTCAAATGTAGAGAATAGATATATTTAGTAGATTATTCTCAGATGTACAACTCGGATGTGTAACTCAGACTTTACAATGAGAAGCAGAATTGATAGAATGTCTACATGGTCAGGAAGGCACATTTCTTCAATCACAGGATCCAAAGACATTGACTTCATTGGGACTTCCCTCATGGCACAGTGAATAAGAATCCACCTGGCAATGCAGGAGGCACAGGTTCGAGCTCTGGTCCAGGAAGGTCCCACATACCACAGAGCAACTAAGCCCATGTATCACAACTACTGAGCCTGTGCTCTAGAGCCCATGAGCCACAACTACTGAGCCCACATGCCACAGCTCCTGAAACCTGCATGCCTAGAGCCCGTGCTCCACAACAAAAGAAGCCACCACAATAAGAAGCCCACACACCTCAATGAAGGGTAGCTCATGTTCGCTGCAAATAAAGAAAACCCACACGCAGCAGTGAAGACCCAATGTAGCCAAAAATTAATTAATTAATTTAAAAAGATAAAACTCTAAAAAAAAAATTGACTTCATTACTGTTACTAAATTCTGGCTTGGGCCAAGACTTTCAGAATGCTTACCTTTCGACAGCTGTTTGGTGGTTTATTTAAGACTTCCATGGGCAGTCTCAGCACAGTTCCTTCTGGACAAGTGTCAGCATCTCCTCCAAATCTCTGTCATCCTTTGCCTTAATTGGCTCCATTAACAGGTGTTCTAAGGCCAAAAGATGAGGATACAACTGATTCATCACTTCCTAAGGCCTAATGTAAAAGATATCATTTGAAGCACACTGGATGTGAAGCAGAAGCTTGGAAATACGATCTCACAGCACATTTGGCTTTAACTGGTAAAATGTAGTAATGGGATGGATTGATTTAAATTTGAACTCTAGCCTTGATCCTCATGCCAGTATAAGCTGGAATCTCAGTTATTGTAACTTCCTTGTCCTCTATTTGGAATGATGCCAATGAATATATTACTGTTAATACTTCTAATTTTTTGTACTCTCATTATATCAAACATTTACTTTGCTTTTCATAGTACCTTATCATTATCCCTTTTTAAAGTTGAATAAACTGAAGGTCAATGAAATTAAAAGGCTGGCCAAAAATTTTGTATACCCAGAAAGTAGACTAATGGTTGCATGGGTCTCTAGGAGGGAAGGGTAATTACCTTTAAATGGGCATAAGGAATCTTGTTGGGGTGATGAAAATGTCCTAAAAGTGATTTATGGTGATATTATTTGTATATTTACCAAAAAAAATTAGATTGTACACTTGAATGCGGTGAAGTTTATGCTTTTTAAAATATACCTCAAATAAAGATCCTTAAGAAGAAAATATCTTACCAAAAGTCACATCATTTTACTCTACCCTTGGTTCTTGCATGTGTACTGCAATGCAACAAGCTCTGGGAAAACACGGAAGATCTGGTTCCCCTCTAGTTTGCTATATAGAATGTTGGGCAATTTATGTACATTTTCTGGGTAGTAGTTTCTTTAACTGTAAGTGAGATCACTAAACTAGTTACGTGTCTTGAAGATCTTGAATTAATTCCAAGAATATCTAATTCTAAATGAGTAAGCTCTCCATGAATTGGTATGCAATGGTATAATATGAGTCAAAAGATTGCCTATCAAAAATGATGATTCTGGAAAGGAAAGACACGAAAGTACTTATTATCACTTGATAGTGGGGCTATGGGAATTTAATTTATTCCATTATTATCTCTTTATTTTTAAAGTATTCTAAAATAATGTGTTTCAAAAAGGAAGTGACTTATTTAAAGAAAAATAGCTCTGTAAGAATATTTGATGAAAACAATTTCATATGGAAACTAAATGGAAAATCCTGGAGAGACCTTCAAGATGGCAGAGGAATAAGACGTGGAGATCACCTTCCTCCCCATAAATACGTCAGAAATACAACTCCTAAGAACACCTACTGAATGCTGACAGAAGACCTCAGATTTCCCAAAAGGCAAGAAAAACCCCACATATGTGGGTAGGGCAAAAGAAAAAAGAAAAAACAGAGACAAAAGAATAAGGACAGGACCTGCACCTCTGGGAGGGAGCTGTGAAGGAGGAAAAGTTTCCACACACTAAGAAGGTGCTTCACTGGTGGAGACGGGGAGTGGCGGAGGGGAAGTTTCAGAGCCATGGAGCAGAGCACAGCATTAGGGGGTGCAGAGGGCAAAGTGGCGAGATTCCCACACAGGGGATCAGTTCTGCCAGGCACTCACCAGCCTGAGAGGCTTCTCTGCTCACCTGTTGGGGCAGGTGGGGAAGGGATATGAGGCTCAGGCTTCGAAGTTCAGATCCCAGGAAGAGGACTGGAGTTGGGTGCATGAACACAGCCTGAAGGGGGCTAGTATGACACAGCTAGCTGGGAAGGGGTATGGGAAAATGTCTGGAACGGCCTAAGAGGCAAGAGACCATAGTTTTGGGGTGCATGAGGAGAGGGGATTCAGAGCACCACATAAATGAGATCCAGAGACAGGCGCAAGCCATGGCTATCAGCGCGGATGCCAGAGACGGGCATGAAATGCTAAGATTGCTCCTGTAGTCAACAAGAAGCCTGTGGGCAAGCACAGGTCCCTATCCATACCGTCCCTCCCAGGAGCCTGTGCAGCTGTCACGTCCAGGGTCCCGTGATCCAAGGACAACATCCCAGGGAGAGCACACGGCATGCCTCAGGCTGTTGCAACATCATGCCAGCCTCTGCTGTCACAGGCTCACCCCATGTTCCATACCCCTCCCTCTCCCCTGCCTGAGTGAGCCAGAGCCCCCTAATCAGCTGCTACTTTAACCCTGTCCTGTCTGAGCAAAGAACAGATGCCCTCAGGTGATCTAGAAGCAGAGGTGGGGCCAAATCTAAAGCTGAACCCCAGGAGCTGTGGGAACAAAGAAGAGAAAGGGAAATTTCTCCCAGCAGCCTCAGGAGCAGTGGATTAAATCCCCACAATGAACTTGATGTACCCTGCATCTCTGGAATACCTGAGTAGATAATGAATCATCCCAAAATTGAGGCAGTGAACATTAGGAGCAACTGTAGACTTGGGGTTTGCATTCTGCATCTAATTTGTTTTTGGCTTTATGTTTATCTTAGTCTAGTATTTAGAGTTTATTATCATTGTTAGATTTGTTTATTGATTTGGTCGTTCTCTTGCTTTTTTAATATGAAGATATATATATATATTTCCTTTTCTTCTTTTTGTGAGAGTGTATATATATGTTTCTTTGTGAGATTTTGTCTGTATAGCTTTGTTTTGCCATTTGTCTTAACATTCTGGCAGTCTTCTTATTGTTTTTTTAACATGGTTTTTAGCACTGGTTATCATTGGTGGATTAGTTTTTTGCTTTGGTTGGTCTCTTCTTTGTTTTCTTCTTTTTTTTTTATTACTTTTTATTTTTTTTTTAATTTTCAATAATATTTTAAAATTTTTATTTTATTTTATTATTTTCTTTCTTTCTTTTGTTCTCCCTTTCCTTCTGATCTGTGTGGCTGACAGGGTCTTTGTGCTATGACTCGGTGTCAGGCCTCTGCCTCTGAGGTGGGAGAGCCAAGTCCAGTACAGTAGTACACAAGAGACCTCTTGGCTCCATGTAATATCAGATGGTAAAAGTTCTCCCAGAGATCTCCATATCAATGCTAAGACCCAGCTCCACTCAGTGACCAGCAAGCTACAGTGCTGGGTATCCTCTGCCAAACAACTAGCAAAACAGGAACACAACTCCACCCATCAGCAGGGAGGCTGCCTAAAATCATAAGTTACAGACACCCCAAAACATGCCACTGAACGTGGTCCTGCCCACCAGAAAGACAAGATCCAGCCTCATCCACCAGAACATAGGCACCACTCCCCTCCACTAGGAAGGCTACACAACATACTGAACCAACCTTAGCCACTGGTGGTAGACATAAAAAACAATGGGAACCTGGAGGCTGTGAAAAGGAGACCCCAGACACAGTTTGGTAAGCAACATGAGAAGACAGAGAAACACACAGCAGATGAAGGAGCAAGGTAAAAACTCATGAGACCAGACAAATGAAGAGGAAATAGGCAGCCTACTTGAAAAAGAATTCAGAGCAATGATAGTAAAGATGATCCAAAATCTTGGAAGTAGAATAGAGATAATATAAGAAATGTTTAACAAGGAATTAGAAGAACTAAAGAGCAAAAAACCAATGATGAACAACACAATAAATGAAATTAAAAATTCTCTAGAAGGAATCAAGGGCAGAGTAACTGAGGCAGAAAAACGGATAAGTGACCTGGAAGATAAAATAGTGGAAATAACTACCACAGAGCAGAATAAAGAAAAAAAAATGAAAAGTATTTAGGACAGTCTCAGAGACCACTGGGACAAGATTAAACACACCAATATTCGATTTACAGGTGTCCCAGAAGAAGAGAAAAAGAAAGGGACTGAGAAAATATTTCAAAAGATTATAGTTGAAAATTCCGTAATATGGAAAAGGAAATAGTCAATCAAGTCCAGAAGCACAGAGAGTCCCATACAGTATTAAATCCAAGGAGAAACATGCCAAGACACATATTAATCAAACTATCAAAAATTAAATACAAAATATTAAAAGCAGCAAGGGAAAAGAAACAAATAACATACAAGGGAATTTCCATAAGGTTAACAGCTGATCTTTCAGCAGAAACTCTGCAAGCCAGAAGGGAGTGGCAGGACATATTTAAAGTGATGAAAGGGAAAAACCTACAACAAAGATTACTCTATCTATCAAGGATCTTATTCAGATTCGACAAAGAAATTAAAACCTTTACAGACAAAAAAAAGCTAAGAGAATTTAGCACCAGCAAACCAGCTTTACAACAAATGCTAAAGGAACTTCTCTAGGCAGGAAACACAAGAGAAGGAAAAGACCTACAAAAACAAAACAATTAAGAAAATGGTAATATGAACATACATATCAATATCTACCTTAAATGTAAATGGATTAAATACTCCAACTAAAATACATAGATTGGCTCGGTGGATACAAAAACAAGGCCTGTATATATGCTGTCTACAAGAGTACCATTTCAGACCTAGGGACACATACAGAAAGAAAGTGAGGGGATGGAAAAAGATATTCCATGCAAATGGAAATCAAAAGAAAGCTGGAATAGCAATTCTCACATCAGAAAAAAATAGACTTTAAAATAATGACTATTAAAAGAGACAAAGAGGACACTACATAATGATCAAGGGATCAATCCAAGAAGAAAATATAACAATTGTAAATATTTATACACCCAACATAGGAGCACCTCAATACATAGGCAAATGCTAACAGCCATTAAAGGGAAAATCAACAGTAACACAATCACAGTAGGGGACTTAACATACCACTTTCACCAATGGACAGATCATCCAAAATGAAAATAAATAAAGAAACACAAGCTTTAAATGATACATTAAACAAGATGGACATAATTGATATTTATAAGACATTCCATCCAAAATCAACAGAAGACACTTCCTTCTCAAGTGCTGGAACATTCTTCAGGATAGATCACATATTAGGTCATAAATCAATCCTTGGCAAATTTAGGAAACTTGAAATTATATCAGGTATATTTTCCAACCACAACACTATGAGACAAGATATCAATTACAGGAAAAAACTCTGTAAAACATACAAACACATGGAGGCTAAAACATACACTACTAAAAAACCAAGAGATCACTGAAGAAATCAAAGAGGAAATCAAAAAGTACTTAGAAACAAATGACAATGAAATCACAATGATTCAAAAGCTATGGGATGCAGCAAACCAGATCGAAGAGGGAAGGTTATAACAATACAATCCTACCTCAAGAAACATGAAACACCTCAAATAAAATACCTAACCTTACACCTAAAGCAATTAGAGAAGAAGAACAAAAAAATCTCAAAGTTAGCAGAAGGAAAAAATCATAAAAATCAGATCAGAAAAAAAAGAAAAAGAAATGAGGAAACAATAGAAAAGATCAATAAAACTAAAAGCTGGTTCTTTCAGAAGATAAAAAAAATTCATAAACCTTTAGCCAGACTCATCAAGGAAAAAAGGGAGAAGACTCAAATCAATAGAATTAGAAATGAAAGAGTAGAAGTAACAACTGACACTACAGAAATACAAAGGATCAGGCGTGATTACTACAAGCAACTATATGCCAATAAAATGGACAACCTGGAAGAAATGGACACATTCTTAGGAGAGCACAACCTTCTGAGACTGCACCAGGAAGAAATATAAAATATAAACAGACTAATCACAAACACTAAAATTGAGACTGCAATTAAAAATCTTCCAACAAGAAAAAGCCCAGGATCAGATGGCTTCACAGGCAAATTCTGTCAAACATTTAAAGACGAGATAACACCTACCCTTCTCAAATGCTTCCAAAATGTAACAGAGGGAGGAACACTCCCAAAGTCATTTTACGAGGCCACCATCACCCTGATACCAAAACCAGACACAGATGTCACAAAGAAAGAAAACTACAGGCCAATATCACTGATGAACATAGATGCAAAAATCCTCAAAAGATATAAGCAGACAGAATCCATAACCCATTAAAAGGATTGCACAACATGATCAAGTGGGGTTTATTCCAGGAATGCAAGGATTCTTCAATATATGCAAGTCAATCAACATGATCCACCATATTAACAAATTGAAGGAGAAAAACCATATGATCATCTTAACAGATGCAGAAACCAAAAAATTTCAACAAAATTCAACACCAATTTATGATTAAAGAAAAAAAGAACCCTCCACAAAGTTGGCATAGAGGGAACTTACCTCAACATAATAAAGGCCATATATGACAAACCCATAGCCAATATCATTCTCAACAGAGAAAAAATGAAACCATATCCTCTAATATCAAGAACAAGACAATTTTTCCCTCTCTCACCACTATTATTCAACACAGTTTTGGAAGTTTTAGCCACAGCAATCAGAGAAGAAAAAGAAATAAATGAAATCCAAATCAGAAAGAAGAGGTAAAGCTGTCAATCTTTGCACATGACATGATACTATATATAGAGAATACTAAAGATGCTACCAGAAAACTACCAAAGCTAATCAATGAATTGGGTAAAGTAGCAGGATACAAAGTTAATGCACAGAAATCTCTTGCATTCCTATACACTAATGAAGAAAAATCTGAAACAAAATTTAAGGAAACACTCCCGTTTACCACTGCAACAAAAAGAATAAAATATCCAGGAAAAAACATACCTAAGGACACAAAAGATCTATATGCAGAAAATTATAAGACACTAATGAAAGAAATTAAAGATGATACAAACAGATGGAGAAATATACCATGTTCTTGGATTGGAAGAATCAACATTATGAAAATGACTATAATGCCCAAAGCAATCTACAGATTCAATGCAATCCCTATCAAATTACCAATGGCATTTTTCACAGAACTAGAACAAAAATTTCACAATTTGTATGGAAACACAAAAGACCCTGAATAGCCAAAGCAATCTTGAGAAAGAAAAACAGAGCTGGAGGAATCAGGCTCCCAGACTTCAGACTATACTACAAAGCTACAGTAATCAAGACACTATGGTACTGGCACAAAAACAGAAATATAGATCACTGGAACAGGATAGAAAGCCCAGAGATAAACCCATGCCCATATGGTCATATTAGTTTTGATAAAGGAAGCAAGAATATACAAGGGAGAAAAGACAGCCTCTTAAATAAGTGGTTCTGGGAAAACTGTACATGTAAAAGCTACATGTAAAAGAATGAAATTAAAACACTCCCTAACACATACACAAAAATAAACTCAAAATAGATTAAAGACCTAAATATAAGGCCAACACTATAAAACTCTTAGAGGAAATCATGAGCAGAACACTCTATGACACAAATCACAGCAAGATCCTTTTTGACCCACCTCCTAAGGAAAGGGAAATAAAAACAAATGGTACCTAATGAATCTTAAAACCTTTGCACAGCAATGGAAAACATAAACAAGATGAAAAGACAACCCTCAGAATGGGAGAAAATATTTGCAAATGAAGCAACTTACAGAGGATTAATCTCAAAAATTTACCAGCAGCTCATGCAGCTCAATATCCAAAAAAACAAACAACCCAATCCAAAAATGGGCAGAAGATCTAAATAGAGATTTCTACAAAGAAGATATAAAGATTGCCAACAAACACATGAATGGATGCTCAACATCACTAATCATTAGAGAAATGCACATCAAAACTACAATTAGGTATTACCTCACACCAGTCAGAATGGCCATCATCAAAAATCTGCAAACAATAATTGTCAGAGAGGGTGTGGAGAACAGGAAACCCTCTTGCACTGTTGGTAGGAATGTAAACTGTTACAGCCACTATGGAGAACAGTATGGAGGTTCTTTATAACACTAAAAGTAGAATTATCATATGACCCAGCAATCCAACTACTGGGCATATACTCTGAGAAAACCATAATTCAAAAAGAGCCATATACCACAATGTTTATTGCAGCTCTATTTACAATAGCCAGGACATGAAAGCAATCTAAGTGTCCATCGACAGATGAATGAATAAAGATGTGGCACATATATACAATGGAATATTACTCAGCCATAAAGAGAAGTGAAACTGAGTTATTTGTAGTGAGGTGGATGGACCTAGAGTCTCTCATACAGAGTGAAATAAGTCAGAAAGAGAAAAACAAATACCATATGGTAACACGTATATATGGAATTAAAAACAAATGGTCCTGAAGAACCTAGTGGCAGGATAGCAATAAAGATGCAGATGAAGAGAATGGACTTGAGGACATGGGGAAGGGGAAGTGTAAGCTGGGACCGAAGTGAGAGAGTAGAATTGACATATATACACTACCAAATGCAAAATAGCTAGCTAGTGGGAAGCAGCTGCATAGAATAGGGAGAACAGTTCGGTGCTTTGTGACCACCTAGAGGTGTGGGATAGAGAGGGTGGGAGGGAGATGTTAGAGGGAGGGGATATGAGGTTATATGTGTACATATAGCTGATTCACTTTGTTATACAGCAGAAACTAACACAAAATTGTAAAGCAATTATACTCTGATAAAGATGCTAAATTAAAAAAAAATCTTGGAATATGTGTCACCTCTGATATAGTAATGCCATCAGTGGTATTAAATATAATTTGATTTAATAAGAGTCAATTACTTAGAAATATTTCCCAGTATTGATTATCTAACATATACTTGAGTATCTTTAATGATACACCTCCAAAGTGGTATATTTATGTTTAGGCTAGTTGGATGAATTAAAAGTTATTTCTTCCATGATTAAAAAAAAAGAAAAAAGAAAAGAAAATGAACTCGCCATCTCTGAGGAGGTCACACCCATTTTATTTTTTTATTTTTTAGAAAATTGTTCCTCCCTTGAAAAACAAAATATATTTTGTAACAAGATAAGGTTTTATTACTAATAGCTAAGATTAAACAGAATTCTACTCATTTTTTTCCAAAGTGGTAGATCCTTGAATATTTGAAGATAGTTACTATTTTCCATGCTACATGTTTCTTGAATAATCTACCTCTTCTCTCATACTATTTTTTTAATCATAGAATTGTTATGCAAGCTATTTTTTATGAACGTGTGTGTGTCTTTGGTGAAGGGTAGAGGGAAAAGGCAGACGCCTACATGTCTTTATATGTATACTAAGAGAAGCATCATTTGGGCAATGGAAAATTAATCGATTGTATATTATATTACATTATCTCATATACTCAAGATTTTGTTCATTCAGTAATATGAGTTGCTTGTAGGAATGTCTACATACAAGGCCACATGTATGCTACTGTGATAGACACAGCAAAAGGCAACTGACGATGCTTGTGTATCAGCAACATACTAGGTTTTACAGTAAGCACTTTACCCATATTACCTGTTTACATCATGTCACAAAACATGATTTAGAGGGCATGTGATATAATGGGAAGCCGAAAATATCTTACTGAAATGAGGTGATGGGGCTGAGGAGCTTCTTGCCAACTTTACCAGGAGAGAAAATGATCTGGGCCTTGAAGAAAAATGAAACACACACAGAAGGTGGGGGCTTGTGGACATCGTCATTACATGTAAAAAGCATTTTATATGCAAAGCCATATAAGTAGGAAATCTTATAGGAGGTGGTAGAAGATGATTTTGGAGCAAAGAAAATATTGAGAGATATCCTTGGAAATGAAGTTAGAATGGTATGCTGAAGCCAGACCATGGTGGTGGTGGTGCAGGGCAGGGGATGATCACGAATGCCAATCAGAACAATCTGGCCTTGTTTTGTGGATATTCAATGTCACTGAATGCTTTTGACCAGAGGTGTGATGTGATCGCAGTCGAACTCAAAGCATTTTACTCTAAGTACAAGGAGATGCATGATCCCTTTAGGGCACTTATGCTTGGAAATTCTCAGGGCTCACTCCAAGGTCCCCTTCAGTCCTTCTTCCTGTTTTCTTTATTGCTAAGAAGTCTCACCCAGTTTCAGGTTTTGTTCACCAGACATGTGGCAGTGATGTTTCTCACAGTTTCATGTTTTCTGTCCATCATCCATCCATTATCTCTGTCAATCCAAATTTATAATCCAGAAACCAACAGTCCTTCTAGATACCTTCCCTCTCTTACCAGTAATATACAATTCATTAACAAGTCAGTTTCTGGACATGGTTGTTTTATTAATTCCTACTCTTTACTGCCTGTGTGACCTACAAAAGCTTCTTCTGCTAGGCTTTAGATGGTTTCTAACGCTGTGCTCTCAGAATTTCATTGCCCTCCATATAGCCTCAAATTCTCAGTGCTACAGAACATAGTAAAGGAGATTATAATCAGTGGAAGTAATTTATAGAAGTGAGAGATCTTTTTGTTTTCAAAAATTAATGGAGTTTTTTTCAAACTGAATATCTGTCTTTTTGAGTAATCAAAATGTGCATGGCCTAATGATTTACCTACTGAGGCAGGAGCTGTACAATGTCAATATTGTTCAAAGCAGATTCTAACTCACCTTTTAGAGAGGGAGAAATAATAGATCACAGAGACCTAATTTTTTCTTCTTTCTTTTCTACTGTGTCAAAAGCCACTTAGTATATTATGGAAAAGATTCTTAAAAATATCACTAGCCGTGATGAATATCTTTAAACCTGATTTTATCAGAAAACATGTCTTCACATAGCATGGAAAAAGAGCTGTGCTAAGTCTCTCCCCTGGAAAATAATTGTCTGTAGTTGCCAAAACCACATCTGCCCTGGAGTTGATCAGGTGACCTCATTTTACTTTCTGACAGGAAGAAAGTTCTGTGATCAATCAATGAGTAGGTGTTTACCCAACCCTATGGAACTGGCTTTTCTCTCTCTCTTAATAGAACAGTATAATTCCACTCATAATTAATTGGGTTTTCAGAATGCAATTAAATTGAAAGAGGTTCAAAACCTCTTATAGTGTTGATCTGTAGAGGTATGTTATTCAGTATTTTTCTGTGAATGGGAAATAAAATGAATTCATGATTATCTGTGTTCAGAATGGGAAAATTAGTTAACATTTGAAGGAAAGTTCCACGTCTTGCATGAAATAACCTGGTTTATTGTCACACTAAATGTCTGTCTTGTTGAAATGAGCTCTCTGAATAGGTATCACAGGAGCTCTTTGAATTGCCAGAACTGAATCTCATAAACATTCATTAATATAATACTTTGGGAAATATTTTCCCTTTCCAAAACATTGCAGTTTATGAAAAAAACATTTTGCCATATTGGAGAGATAAATCCTAATGCTGGAAACAATTAAAAAGAAAATACAAACAAAAGTTTTAAAATGTTATCTCTATATACCAACTGATGGAGAAGGGGTAGAGGAGCTCTGTGAGGGATTTTTAGCATTTTTAGTCTCTTCAGGACAAAGACGAGCAGGTCGGCAATTGTTTCTCCTTTACCATTTGCATTCTATTTTCACCTTTCTGATGAGAACTAAATCTAGATCTGTCCATTTTTATACATTAGACACGTTGACCTAAGACTTGACCACATCTGTGAAGAGAGACACTGCTCATGCTTTGTAACTCTTTAAAGCTTTCAAAATAATTGTAGAGTTTCAGAAGAGATGCATTTGACAATGGAAAATAGGTTTAGTTATTTGTGGTGTAACATTGGCCTTTTATAAATCTTTCAAATACATAGGAAATTCTGAGACAGACAGACTGAGTGTGGTTCTATAGTCTAGTTCAGCGCTTCCCAGACTGTGTTCACATAATGGAAGATAATCTGCAAAACAAAACTTTCATGGGATTAAGATACTCACTACAGAGCAAATGCTTTACAAGCAGTAGAGCTAGGGTAGAACCTGCTCTTATTAACCACAATTCTCAAGGTTTCCTACTATTTCTTGTAAACAGACACGGCTCATTCTTTCATTCAGCAATAGTAATTAGCACCACTGTGTGGCACTCTTTTAAATGCAGGGCATATGGCATTGAACAAAGCTAACAAAACCTCTAATATCCTGACACTTTCATCCTGAAAAAGAGAGACACATAAGCAAAATAGGTAGTGTGAGATCTGTAATGTAAATACACAAAAGTAGTGTAAGTGATATGTCCTATGGAGAAAAATCTAATTAATTGGAAAGGGGGATTGAGAGTTTGGGGCAGCAAAATTTTAAATAGAGTATTCATAGCAGGCCTCAGAGAAAACAGGACATTTAAATAAAGACTTCTAGGAGAGGATGGAACAAGCCTTGAGAATAATTGAAAAATAATCCAGGCAGAGGGGGAAGCAAATACAGAGCTTCTGGGACAGTGAAGTACCTGTTAAATATCAGGATGGTAAAGAAGCCCTATGTAGCTTGGGGATCTAGTCAGAGAGATAAGTGGGAGAAAATTCTCATAGAATTTTGTAACAGGACATTTATTGTGCTCAGAAAGAGGGAAATACTACAGGAGTACTCTGAACAGAGAATAACATCATCTGAATTTGTTTTAAAGTGATGGTTTTATGTTCTGTGTATGTTTTTGAGAATAGACTCAAGAGGGGCAAGGGAGAAAAGAGGACAACTCATTTTTGAGCAATCACAAGGAATTGGTTTGATTAGCTTGATGGGATTTGGAATAGAAGTGGCAAGGAGAAATTGGCCTCTAGATGCATTTTTAAATCATCAGAATTTGTTGAATAATTAGTTGTGGGATATGAAATAAAGAAACAAGAGAGAAAGTCTTCAAGGTTTTTGAATGAGTACCTGGAAGGATGGAGTTGCTGTGAATTGAGGTGGAGAAACTGTAGTAAGAATAGATTTAGGATTGCAGAACAGTGGTCCAGTTTTCTATATGGTAAACCTGAAATACCTGTTAACTAGAGCTAAGAATGTAAATTTGGATACACAGGTTTGGAGTTCACAAGAGAGATGTAGGTTGAATAGAGTCTCCATTAAATTCATGTTCTTCCTGGAATCTCAGAATGGGACTTTATTTAGAAATATGGTTATTGTAGATGTAATTATTTAAAATAAGATGGACCATACTGGAGCAGAGTAGGGTGGATTCTTCATCAATATAACTGTGTTCTTATGAAAAGAGGGGAAGACACAGACATGCAAGGAGAATGTCATGTTATGATGGGGGCAGAGATTGAGTGAAGCATCTATAAGGTATAATGAACACCCAGGATTTCCAGCAACACCAGGATTGAAGAGAAAAGCATAGAAGAGAGTCTCCCCTAGAGCATTCAGATAGAGTATGGCTTTGACAACACTGTGATTTCAAACTTCTAGCTACAAGAACTGTGAGAAATAAATTTCTGTTGTTTCAAGTTACCCAGTTTATGGTACTTTGTTACAGCAGCCCTGGAAACGAATACATAAGTCACCAGCATACAACAGTTACTTAAAGTCAAGAGACTAGATGAAAGTCCCTGAGATAATAAGTATAGTTAGAAAAAAAGATGAAGTCCAATGTCTGAAACTTGGGTAATGGTAGCTTCTCAAGGTCAGGGAGATGAGAAGAAACCAGAAAAAGAGACTAAGAGGTAGCCAGTGAATTAGGAGAAGAAAAAGGAGAACGTGGGATCCTGAAACCCGATGGAGAAAGTGTATCAAGAAGAAAGGAATGTAGTACATGCTGCAAATAGGTAACGTAAGATGAAAGTTGAGAATTGACCCTTGGTTTTAATAATGTAGCAGTCACTGGTAACCTTGACATTGAATTAAGTTACCATATTGAAAATTGCCTTGACAAAATTTTTTTAATCTTCAAAGATAATTATTTATACAATCTAATATAGTTTTCAGGAAGATAGCTGACAGAAATGATAAGATAAGAAAAGCAGGATGTGGTGATGTTTTCATGAAAAAGACTTAAGTCAGGTAAAGATAAGAAATCCATGACTATCATTCTCACAAAAAGAAGTAGATTTGTGAAATCACAATGCAAAACTTCCCCCATTGCATAACCTTATATTTTAGAGGACATTGATCTGTATTTTGGCTGTTACACTTCTCCTTTGTGTTGTTAAACAGAGGAGAAAAAAAAAATCCCTAAAAAAATGAGAAAAGACAAAGAAAGCCACAAACACAAAAGGCTAGAAAGTGAGACTCATATGGGACCATCCTCTTTGTTGTCCCCAGGTGAGAATTGTTGATGACAGAATGCAGAACACCAGGAGAAGTCTTTGTCAACAGCATTGATGTTTCCCACTGTAATTCTTTGCTTTGAAACAAAATTGCAATTCTCCTGACATCAGTTTTCAATTCATTACCCCAGGTTTGTTGGTCTCTGAGGAAGGCCAACTTATATATGCAGCAGCTGAAATAACTAGTTGGGGCTAATGAGACTGAGAATGTCATGGACTGGTTAATATTCATATATTTGAAGGGAGCATCTCTGTTTAACCTGAGGGCTGTATTTCATTAGATTTATGCACTGTAATGCAATACCTGAAACTGAATGAAACTGGTATTGTTTTCTTAAATACCAGCAGTTTTCATTTATGCTTCAGATGAAAGTCTGCCCAACTTTGGAATATGTAAATCTGTTTTCTCTCAGCTACTAAAAATTTCTTATTGTGGTCACTGTGTTCTAATGTTACATACAGGTAATTCCCTTAGATATTAGAATAAGACGTTTTTATTTCCTCCACACCAGGTATCACAGCTCTTTGTCAAAAGTCTTAGGCAGTTGTAATAACTAAAGTAGCAATCACAGTCTGGATATATATATTCCTGCCAGTGCCATGCAGGATAATAGGGGCAGTCCAATGTCCAGGAAAGAAAGATTAGATTCCCAGAGGATGAAACACATATAAAGGTAAAGGTAAATGAGGAATGCTGTCCTTGTGCTTTTGTTAGACAGAGAGATATTGAATATCATGGTAAACAAGAAGAGTCCAGAAGGGTGGATCTCAAAATCGGACTGCATTAGAATCAAGTGAGGATCCTATGAAAAAACACTAATGCCTAAAGCCCTCCAAGCCTCTAGGCTTACTGAATTAGAATATATGGCCCTGGATCATAGGTATCTGTACAGGAAGTACAGACAAGAATAGCCTGCAGGAAACAATTAGCAGTGAAGACAGTTCCAGACATAAACTCTAGTAAAGTTCTCTATTATGTTTAATAGACATATTATTATGCCTATTGTTTCATCTTTCTTGTTGAAAATTGGAATGATTACAGAGTCCTTCATGTGAATCCCATTATTTTTAAGGTAGAGAAAAACACAGGGGACTTAAAGAATGGTTCAAGAAATAGTCATTCCAGAAGATACTGCATGCACGCACATATGTGAAGTTTCCATTACAAAATACACACATGAAACACTGAACACATACAGACCTGAAGATACCTTGATGACCCAAATTACACATTAATCCATTTCAGATTATGTGGAATACTACAATTAAAAAACAGTTTATTGGTTCACTTTTTTAAATGAGTGTTTCCCATATTTTTTGGCCATTGGAATCTTTATTTTCTCTGCATATCCTCAACACAGTTTGGAAAATGCTGCCTTTGGTGGAATTTTTTTTCTATTTACTTAAGTTTTACTTTTGATTCATGCATTTGCATGTAATATATTTTATTTTAATGAAACCTTTTCTTTGTTAGTTTTTTTAGAGTGTAATTACCCAGTTGAATATACCAAACCAGGAGCCTCAAATTTAAATGCACACAGAGTTCAAGAAGGTAATAAAATGTGTGAACTGATTTGGCTGCAAGTCAATTGGTAGTGGTGGTATCTGTGGGTAGCTGGGGAATTTATGGTTTGCCTACAGTTAGAAAGGATCCTGTTCTCTATCCTATGCCCAGCAATGCAAATGCACTTTTCTCTCTTTCATATGTATATGTTTGCACATCTATCATCATCCATCTATCATCTATGTATGCATGTATGTACCTATCTATCATCATCTATATATCTTGAAAGCAAGAGACTTTGCTAACACAATTCAGACTTTGGGTATTCATTTACAAGCTCTATTCTAAATCAACCTTGCCTTTACGGCTAAGAATTCCAATATATTTTCTTGATAGCATTCAAGTACTTGTTCATTAGCAACTTTCATGAAAGAAGAAAGAAGACAAATACTGTAAATAATGGATAAGTCATAAAGATCCATCCTAATTACATTACATGGCAAAATCATTTTTGTATTTTATATTTACCTAGGTCATAACAGAACACTGATATATTCAAAATGTCTATTCCCTGTGGGAAAACAGAGAACAAGTAAGGTAGAGGAAAAAATTCAAAATCTGAAGCTATGAGGCAATGGACAAAGACTCTCACGTAGTTAAAATGAGCTTGCCTGATCCCCATAGTCACTAAGTGCAACAAACTCAGATAATAAAATATCCCTAAAGCTTACACAGATATAAAGAAAGATCTGCTTTAATTACTTCCAATGTTTAAATGTCTAAACAGCAGGTCTTACCCAGAAAGGGAGTAATGTTAACCAAAGATCCAGAGAGAGTCAGTGGCTCCACATGCCTAGATGTCATAGGGCAAGGAAACAGTGGACCTTGATAGGAAGTAAGAGAGTATATAGATACTGGGTTTAGTGGGTAGAGAGGGAGGGAAAGTTGTAGAGGAAATAAAAGGAAGCACCTGAGACAAGCCTTCCCACATGATAAAAATACTTCAGGCTCTGGGAGCTAAAGAGTCACAGAAATAACACGGAGTAAACAAGAAGTTTTCTTCTGTGCGATGGGACATTTCTAGCCCTTTCTGGCCCAGTGGAAGCAAGAGAAGTCAATCTACCTGCACTCATTTTATTTTTGAGAATTTTTGGTATTTTCTTTTGAAAATGTAACACTCCGTGAGCACGTACCTTTGAGAAATAAGTAGGACCGTTGAGAAGGAACTTTGCCTCAGAAATGTGGCCATTCCTGTATTTCCATTCTTGAGCCTCTAACTGTGGCATCTCAGAGGGCAAAGTTTAACTGCTTTAGCCTAAACTGTTTTGTCCAGTGGGTAACACAGCATGCTGAAAGGAAGCACTTAACTTAAAAAATGGTAACAAGAGTGGATATCCTTAGAAATATATTGATTTAAAAATGCTTTCCCTTCTTGGTCCAATTTTGTCAAAGCACTTGTAAATTTAAAAAATATTTTTAGAGCAATTTTAGGTTTATTGCAAAATCAAGAGAATGGTAGAGAAATTTCTCATATACTCCCTGGCCCAACAAAACACAGTCTCCCCTATTAACATTCCCTACCAGAATGGTACATTTTTTTCACAAAAGATAAATTTACATTGACACATCATAATCACCCAAAGTTCATAGCTTACATTAGGGTTCACTATTGGTGTTATACATTCTATTAGTTTAGACAAACGTACAACGGCATTTATCCATCACTATAGCATGCAGAGTATCTTCACTGCCCTAAAAATCCTCTGAGCTCCATATATTCATTCCTCTCCCACCTCAACCCCTGACAACCACTGATCTTGTTACTGTCTCCATAGTTTTGCCTTTTACAAGAATGTCATATACAGTAGTTGGAATCATACAGTATGTAGTTTTTTCAGGTTGGCTTCTTTCATTTAGTAATACACATTTAAGTTTCCTCCATGTCTTTTCATAGTTTCTTAGTTTTGTAAGAAACTGCCAAACTGTCTTCAACAATGGCTCTACCATTTTGCATTCCCACCAACAATGAATGAGAATTCCTGTTGATATACATCCTCATCAGCATTTGATGTTGTCAGTGTTATAGATTTTGGCTGTTCTAATAGGTGTGTAGTGGTATCTCACTATTGTTTTAATCTGCATTTCCCTGATGGCATATGTATGCAACATCTTGTCACATGCTTATTTGACATCTCTATATCTGCTTTGGTACTATGTTTGTTCAGGTCTTTGACCCATTTTGTAATTAGGTTATATATATTTTTATCATTGAATTTTAAGAGTTCTTTTCATATTTTGGGTAATATTCTTTTATAAGATGTGTTTTTTTGCAAATATTTTCTCTCAGTCTAGGGTTTGTCTGCTCATTCTCTTGACATTGTCCTTGACATAGCAGAAGTTTTTAATTTTGATGAAGTCCAGCTCACCTGTATTCCTTTCACAGATCATGCTTTTGGTGTTGTATCTAAAAACATCATTGCCACACCCAAGGTCATCTAGGTTCTCTCTTATGTTATCTTCCAGGAGTTTTATAGTTTTGCATTTTACATTTAGGTCTGTGTTCCAATTTTAGTTATTTTTGTGAAGAATATAATGCCTGTGTCTAGATTTATCATTTTAATTGTGAATATTCAGTTGTTCCAGAACAATTTGTTAAAAAAAGATTATCTTTGGTTTATTGTTTTATTGTATTACCTTTTCTACTTTGTCAAAAATCAGATAATTTGTATTTAATGTGGGTCTATCACTGGGTTCTCTATTCAGTTCCATTAATTTGTCTATTTTTTACCAAAAGCACACGGTTTTGGTTACTGTGGCTATAAAGTAAGTTTTGAAGTCTAGTAGTGTCAGTCCTCCAAATTTGTTCTTCTCTTTCAATATTGTGTTGGCTATTTTGGATCTTTTGTTTCTCCATAAAATCTTTAGAATAAGTTTGTGAATATCCACAAAATAGGTTGCTGGGACTTTGATTGGTATTGACTTGAATCTAGAGATCAATTTGGAAAGAACTGACATCTTGAAAATAGTGAGTCTTCTTATTCATGAACATGGAATATCTCTCCATTTTAGTTATTTGATTTTGTTCATCAGAGTTTGGTAGATTTCTTTATATAGGTCTTATTATATATTTACACCTAAGAATTTCATTTTGGGGGCTGTCAACATAAATGGTATTGTGTTTTTAATTTCAAATTCCATTTGTTCATTGCTGGTATATAAGGAAAATGATTAACTTTTGTATATTAACCTTGTATCCTGAAACCTTGCTATTACTTGTTTATTACTTCCAGGAGATTTTTTGTTGTTGTTTATTCATTTAGATTTTCTACATAGATGAGTATCATCTATGAACAAAAAGAGTTCAATTTCTTCCATCCTGATATGTATACATTTTAGTTCCTTTTATTGTCTTATTGCATGAGCTAGATCTTCCAGTAGGATGTTAAAAAGGAGTTGTGAGAAGAGAACATTCTATAGTCCAATGATTAAGTCTGAGTATTTTACTGAGTCTATGCCTTCAGACTGTGCACTTAACACGTTTCTCAGGTTTTCTTCTCCCCTTAAGGTAGGACAGGATGGCTAGAGTGGGCTAGAGTTGTGTGTTTTCCTTCCCCTACATGGAAGGTTAGAGGGGCCAGGAGTTGGTTATTTCGTTTTACCCAGGTGGAACACTACATACAGCTAACTAGTGTTGGTTACTTTCCTCCCCACCAAGTTTCAGGTAGACTCAGAAAATAACCCAGCAGGTTAGGCTCTGGTTAACTAGTTTCTCCTAAGGGTTGGTCTTTTTAAGAACAAAGTATTCTGATATGCTTCAAAATGATTCCTTTTCCCCTCCCCCCAGCTTAAAGGCTAAGCAAATTTTTTTTTCTGTTATTTACTTTGGGAACCTAGTATAGTTCCTGAGGGAAATCTCACAATACTGTGGTGGCCTCCTATAACTGGGTCTCCCTAGATTTTTTAACTCTCAAAGCTATCTACACTGACTCTCCAGCAATTTGTCAATTACAGGTCAGGTTTTCCTACTTGGTACTAGTTTGTGTAGTGGATAGTAATTGTGACTCACTGTATTCACCTATATATCTCTCCAACCTTGGAGGCAGTGATTTGCTCTGTGTCCTCCCCTCTTTTATGGATCTGAGAAGAGTTGTTGATTTTTCCATCTGTTCAGTTTTTTACTTGTTTTTAGGAAAAGGTGTTGACTTCCAACCTCCTTACTCATGGAACTGGAAACCCAAGCCCATTCTTTTTTTTTTTTTTTTTTTTTTCATTAGGCATACATGATAATAGATCCTTTGCAACATGACAACTTTTTCTGGATGGGAAGAAGAATCTTGAGGCATTTGAAGAGGCATATCAAGCATACAATAATAAGGTTGTGAAGAGATGAGCAAAGTGCCATGTAGAACAGACGTTGAGCTACAGTTAAACATATGGAATCACTGGTATTCTGCAATGAGATAATGGTATACAAATAAGCATGATGAGCCTGTTTTGGTAACTCCTGATATTGTTTAAGTAAAATAGACATAATTGAATCCACAGTCTCATTTTGCCTGTATATCCCAAATTCCTCTCTTTTCTTCTTGGTTTCCTTCTTCTAGGAAGTTCTGAAAGCCAAAGTATCTGACATCCAGGTTATTTTAATGCTTGACAATTAAATCATGAGATACAATCCTACAAAAGGATATATTTTGATGATTATAAAGGAAGCTGCTCTGATTATTGAAGAGTACTTAGTCTTCTGCCCCTGATCTATCTCTTTAACAACAAAAGGGAGATTATTTGGTTCAATCGGGAAAAGCACATGGATAGAGTAGATATATAATAAAAACTGGCACTTTGGGATAGCTCCATAAATGTTCAAGAAGTGAGAAGTGAAATTACCCAATTCCTCCTCTGCTCAAGAGTATGTTTTTAGAATTATTGTACCAGTGTCTTAGTCCAGTTGGGCTTCTATAACAAATTACCATAAACTGGATGATTTATAAACAACAGAATTTTATTTCTTACAGGTCTGGAGACTAAAAGTCTAAAACCAGTGTGCCAGCATGGCTGGCTTCTGTGGAGAGCCCTCTTTTGGGTTGAAGATTGCTGAGTTCTTCTTATATCCTCATATAGCAGAGAGAAAGCAAGCTAGTTTTGTGTTTTCTTCTTATACAGACACTAATACCACTCATGAGGGCTCCATCCTCGTGACCTAATTACATCACAAAATCCATTCTCTAGATAACATGATATAAGTGATTAGGAATTCAACATATGAATTGTGGTGGGACATAGACATGCAATTTATAACACCCAAGTATCTTCGGATAAAACTATATGAATAGGATAACCGTGCTTATATTGAGAAAGTAGTTGTATTTGTTTGGGGATCTTTAGTAGTTCCTTTCAATATTTTTATTATTTTATTAAGCATTTTTCCTCTTTTTGTTTATTTCTAGCACAGTAGGCTCTGGACACTCCCATAAACAATGCCCTGGAAGCATGAGGTACCACAGATAATAAAAGTCAGACACCTTCTTTTAGGTCCGATATTATTTATTTCGATCTTACAATTGAAACTGCAGACTTATTTTCTGAGTTAATATAAATTTTGATTATTATTGCAAATATTTGATTGTCAAATGTTGTCTCTGAAAATAGAGATTTAACACATCAAAAAGTATATAGGAAGGATAACTTTAATAACAGAAATTGTTGGGCCTTGTGAATTAGAAATGTGTATATTATAATTTAGGTCTCACTTGCATATAATATATAAGGAAGATCTGTAAACCTTTTGTCTGATAACAGTCTGATTTTCATTTTACTTTGCTCCTTCTCTTTTTCCTTTTGTTAATAAACTCTGAAAAGCAAACAATGGGATAGGAAAAGATAAGAGAAACTGCAGCTCCATCAATTTTCTCATTGTGTCTCATTAGCTAAGAAACTAATGTTAGTACCTTTGTGATTTTTGTAGTATTGACTTTAGGCTATTTTCAATTTGTGAAAATAAATGACTTCCTCCATTTCTCTTTGTTTCTTCTGAATAAGAGAATCCTATGGGTTCAAGTGTGGTAATAAGCTAACAGTATTTAAGATGCCTCTTAATGATACCCATAATAATGTTAAAAGTTGGAATACCAGTATTAAAATCAATTTGCAATCTGTCAATTTTACTTTTTTATACTTTGTCTTGTGTTTTTAGTTACATACATGTTCAAAATTACTGCTTCATAGAAAACATTACTTTTAACTTTAAATAATGACCCTCATCTTCCTTACTACTATTTTTAACTTAAAGTATACTTTAACTGCTATAGATAACCAGCTCTTTTTAGCTAGAACTGTACCAGGTACTATTTACTTCATCCTTTCACTCTGTGTTCTTCTGATACATTACGTTCTAGTTTTGTTTCTTTCTTATAGCAGATAGCCAGATATTTTTACTCTAATCTGAGAATAACTGTAATTTGATGAGCAGCTATTAACTTTGATTGCATTTGCTGATGTATTTAGACTTCAAACCAACTCATTTTGTAGCCTTCAATTTTTTTGTTCCATTTTTCTCTTTTGCCTTTTATTTGCTATTTTTTTAATTTATTAATTTATTTATTTACTTTGCGGTATGCGGGCCTCTCACTGTTGTGGCCTCTCCTATTGTGGAGCAACAGGCTCTGGACACACAGGCTCAGAGGCCATGGCTCATGGGCACAGCCACTCCGAGGCATGTGGGATCTTCCCAGACCGGGACATGAACCCGTGTCCCCTGCATCAGCAGGCGGACTCTCAACCACTGCGCCACCAGGGAAGCCTGCTATTTTATTCTTATTTCCCAGTAATATATAATTTTATATTATATTTATTTTATTTTAATGGCTGCCCTTAAGTTTTTAAAACACTTGCTATATTTAAGAATATTGATTCCCTGCTGTATTTCACTATAAAAAAACGTTACAGATAGACGTATTTTCTTGAAGCAGCTACTGGATTCAGCCAACTTAGTTATGTTTTCTGTTTCAGCTGAAACCATTTCTAAAGAGTTCACATTCTATTTTCCATAGAACATGCTACATATGTCTAGTATTGAAAATTATTTTTTTCTAATCCAATATTAATCATCATTATTATTTTTACATGGTCAATGGTAATTTAGATTCACCACTAGGTTTAGCAATCTAGTTGTTCAATATTTCATATAGCATTTCATTACCTCTGTGTTATTGTTCTTCTTGAAATTCAATTATAGTTAGTTCTTTTTAATAAGGGATTTATAAAAGGTAAATCTTCACAGTTTTTTTTTCCTTTTTCCTCAAAATTATTATTAGGAATTTCACATCTGACAGGGATGTGTAAGCTTCTAACAAATTAATTATCTTTTTAACTATAAACTATATATGAGGGTTAAAATATGCTAGCTGACATCTCTACATCTCTAGAGAATAACTAAAAGCCAGGAAACATTGGCAGAGAGTTGAACCTTGGAAGAAACTGGTTGTCATGGGTGAGTTAAGGATGCATATTGTAATCTCTAGAGCAATAAATTAAAAAATGCAAAAATTATAGATAAAAAATAATTAGTTAAATTGGAGTTCTAAAAAGAAAAATAATCAAAAAGGGTGTGAAAGGTAAAAGAGGTTAACAATAAAGGAAATAAAAAATAATAAAATAGTGATGTAAAATTGTCCATATCAATACTTGCATTAAACATTAATATAATAAACACTTCTATTAAGAAGTGCCTATTAAGAGGCAATGATGATCAGAAAGGATATTAAAGTAAGATTAAGCTATATACTGTCTACAAAAAACAATATTTTAAGTATAAGGACAAAAATATAAAGTAAATGAATGTAAATCTGCATGCAGATAGAAAACACAAAAAGCTTGATGTGAATAAAATAAAATCAGATATAATAGACTTTTAGCAAGGCATTTCACCAAAGATATAGAAAGAGAACTTTTATAATAATAAATGAACAATTTATCAAGAAGATATAACAATTATTAATATACATGGATAAAGCAGAATATCAACATACATGAAGCAAAAATTGACAGAAAGAAGAAACTTACAATTTCAATAATAGGACATTTTTCAATAGTAAGAAATTTTATCATTGTTTCCTCAGCAACTGATAGAACAACTAGGCCTTGATGCCATATCAATAAACACATAGAGTAGCTGAACAGCATTATTTACTATCTTATCTAATTGTGTCTCAAAAAAATGATATCAGACAGACGATAACCTCTAAGGTCAATGGAATTAACTAAGAAATCAATTATAATATGCTATGTAAGAACACTCAAATATTTTTAAATTAATCATTAATCATCATAGTTTTAAAAATATTATAAGTCAAAAGCAATCACAAAGAAATTAGAACATATTTCAAATGAAACAAAATAGGTGGAAAATTGTGAGATGCAGCCAAAGCTATTGGATAAAAATCGGTAGTTTAAACATTTATAGACATGAAGAAAGGTTTAAAGTCAATTACCTAGGTTTTCACTTCCAAAATCTAGAAAAAGGAGAACAAAGTAAACCTAACATAAGTAGAAAGACATAAATAAAGATAAGAGCCTAAATCAGTGAAATTGAAAAAAGATATACAATAGAGAAGCTTAAGAAAACAATGAGCTGGGAAATGTCTAACAATTCTGGGTAAAACTAAAAATAATATCAGGAATAGGAGAGGGTGGTTACTACAGATGCTACATATATTAAAAGGAAAATATTGAAATATTATTAATATATACATGACAAATTAGTGGAAATAGACAAACTTTTTAAAAATACCACTTGCAAAAGTTTACACAAAGTGGAACAAAGAGTATAAATAGCCCTATACTTATTAAAGTGTGTAAATTAAGTATTAAAACTTTCCCACCAATTAAATTCTAGACCCAGAAGTTTTGTCAGTGAATTATATCAAACATTCAAAAAAGAATTAACACCAACTCTACACAGTGTCCTTCAGAAAAATAAAATACTTTCCAAATTGTTTTGTAAGCCATACATAACCCTGAAAGCAAAATCTAAAAAAAACCTTACAAAAACAAGAGAAAAAAAAATTGCAGAAAAATGCTCCTCATTAAAAGAAGTTGCAAATATGCTTAACAATACATAAAACAATTTAATACAATAATAGATAAAAGGATAATACAGCATGAGAGTTAATGAAGGATAGCTTTACATGCAAAATCATTCAATGTAATTTAGCTTATTTTAGTAATAAAGAAAACAAGTGATGCAGAAAGCACATTTGAAAAAAATTAATACCCACTTCTGTTAAAGTGTTTAACACTAGGTATAAGGGTATAAAAGAGAATCTCCTCAGTCTGATCCAGGGTATCTAGGAAAAACAGAAACAAACAAAAACCCTACAATTAACTAAATTCATACTTAATAGTGAAATAGGGAAAAATTTCCACCTAAAAGAAGAAACATAGTAAGGATGTTCATTAACACTTCCATTCAACATTGTGCTGGAGAACTTAGCTATTGCAATAATGCAAAATAAAGAAACAAGTTATAAGGAGTAAAAAAGAATTATGGCATTGTTATTTTCTGCTGATTCATTTATAGTAGGTATGCTCTTGTGTGTTATGAAATTTTTACATTTAAGTTCATCTTCAGTGAAGATTCAGGATTTCCTGGGCTTTGACTCTTTCTCTACATAGGTTTTATTTGCTTATGTCAGGGAACCTAGATAATCCCCTGCCAGACTCAACTTATTTTATTTCTTGTCTCAGGGACAGAGGTCCAAGACTTGATTCTTTCAAGGGAGAGACAAAACCAGAAAGTGGCAAGTTTCCTGGTGGTCTTCTATGGCAATGGACACATATTTTCTCTCACTCTTTCCTTATTTGGTTTCATCCAGGTCCTCAGTTCCAAGTTTTTGGCACTTTTGGGTCTAAAGCTTTGACTTGCGTCACTATACAGGTATTTAAATGTTCCCAACACATCTCAGGTCATTAAAATTATTATCTCTAGGTCTTACTGGCTTTGATTCTACCATCTGAGAATTTCTTGTTGTTGATATATTTTGTTTGTTTGTTTTTTTCATACAATCTTTGCAATGCATTTTTTTTAAATTAATTTATTAATTTATTTACTTTTGGCTGTGTTGGGTCTCTGTTTCTGTGCGAGAGCTTTCTCTAGTTGCGGTGAGTGGGGACCACTCTTCATTGTGGTGCGGGGACCTCTCACTATCGCAGCCTCTCTTGTTGCGGAGCACAGGCTCCAGAGGCACAGGCTCAGTAGTTGTGGCTCATGGGCCCAGTTGCTCTGTGGCATGTGGGATTCTCCCAGACCAGGGCTTGAACCCATGTCCCCTGCATTGGCAGGCAGATTCTCAACCACTGCTCCACCAGGGAAACCCTTGCAATGCATTTTAATTTTTGTTTTTGTTACTATAATCTATGAGTGTTTTAGATGTTTGTAGAGAGGATTTTTAAGTTACTTTTCTGTGTCATCTTGCAAGAGCCAGAAATACTTTTGTTATAATAAAAATATTTTTAACATTTTAATTTTTACTAACACATGGAAAATGGTCACAATATATTGAGTTAAAAATAAAAATAATAAAATTGCTTTATAATATATATATTTGTAATATAGTCATGTAGTATAGTAACAAAAGTAAAAGTGATCATTTTTATTGCTCTCTTCAAGCATTGTATATTGAGTATATTCTACATTTACAGTTGAATAAGGAAAAGTTATTGAAATTAAAATAAAGAAAAGGAAAGAAAAAACTAGCACATACATACTGAATACATTGGAAAATACAAACAGCTCCCCTAATACATTGAAGAGTCATTCTGTGAAACATAAGGTGAGTGGAGAAGATTCTTTAAGAAACTCTAGAATTCATCTGAAAATTATTTCATGGGATTCCCAAACTAGAAATTGTGGGTCTAATTCTCCCTATATATTGATGAAACGATGAACCTGGCAACTCACAGCTGGGCAAATACCAACCCTAGTGTAGTGAAAAATAACCTAAGAGTTATTGGTCAAGTTATTAATTCCTTTTTTCATCAAAATATTCACAACACAGACCCTACCTTGTGGGAATGTGACTGTTAGAGATGATTGTGGTCTTTGCCTTTGTCATTATCTTCCTTAATTTCTTAACTGTCTGAGAATGACTGGTCCAGCAGACTCAGCTCTGATGCAGTAAAATTTGAAGTCACTCAGGAAAGGATTAACTTTACATTTAACTGATCATAAGATGAATTTGGTGAGTGATGAGAAGTTACAGAGAATACATGTACATTAGATGACAGGGAATTGAAAATATTACTGTAACTTATTAAGTATTGATTTTCATAGATTTCTTGATATTGCTTGACACAAATAAATGATAGAGGCAAAGAAACTTGATAAAGATAAGAAGGATGGGGACACAGTGGTCAGAGTGAAGAAATACTGATTTGGACTCAGGTGTTATAATTACCTGTCTGGAGAAGAAAGCAAAAGCAACAAAATGACTGTAGACAGGAAGTATGGCAAGATGGATGAGAACATAAAATTAATTTTCAAAATGAGTGTGATTTCAAAGTTACAGAATTGTTTCTTTTGATGAGTCACTGTATTATTTTCTTTCATTTCTTCCATCTACAGTTTAAATACAATATTCTCAATATCTAATTTTTGATAAGATCTTGCTGTGGAAAGAATATCATAATCAGCATAAGCTGAAAAAAGTCTTTCTTTATAAAGACTATGATACTGTATACTATTACTTTCTAATTTACATATGTAAAATTCACTGTTGCAAGACCCCACTGCTCCAGGCCAGGTATCCTAGAGGAGAAGGGCATACGCTTCCTTTTACCCAAACTCTTTATTTTTTATTTATCTGTAACTTGAATCTTAAGTTCTCGGTACACAAGTTGTACATCTTGCAGTAAATCTATTTTCTCCTTTGGCTGTCACTTACATTCTGTCAGTAACTAGAATTAGTTGATTGTTTCTATTTATTATTTTTCTAATTAGTTTACTTCAGTTACTACTTCTTTAAACTAGACCGTGATTACCTTTGGATTCTACTCTGGCAGTGGCTTTATAACTAGTCTTTATTTGAATCTCAAGATCAGGTCCATCTTGAACACTGCAGTCTTTCTGACATTCTTAGTGTATCTGTGTATAACATAACAGCTCTCATTATTCACCTATAATTCTGAGATTGTATGTTTCTATTTCTTTGCTCTTGTTGTTTCCTCTATGAAGGCACTACTTTTTTCTATTTCCATCCATCAACTTATACTCACATCCTTCAAGACTCAGAGGCAAACGTCATATATTTCATGGCAAACTCATTTTACTCTACGATTAAACTCCTACATTTTGCTTAAAAAATGTTTAAATCTAAGACCTGTTGAGATCAGGATGCTTGAGATAATGTTTAGAAAGAAAATGTAACCACATATCTGGAATTTTTCACCTCAGGAATAAGTCTACATTGAAGACAAGATTTTGGAGGCAATTAGCATACACATACTTGGAAATTGTGTGAAGCAATAGATCCCTCAGGGAGACATTAGAGTGCTCAATAGTGTCAGAGTTTTCACATTGTTTATAACCAAAAATCCAGGTTCTTGAGTTGCCCGTGCAACATTTCTGGCCCCAATTTAATTTCCAAACTTTCTCACTATCTTTTTTTTTCATTGAATGTCTTCATTGGTCAGTAGGTTTTTGTTTCTAGAATCTTCTATATTACTAAGAGTGTGCATTTTTTATGATACTCTTTTCCTCAGGAAGTTCATCCAACTCCTCTCTGTTTACATTAATTCTACTCAATTTTTAAGGAATAGTTTACATATTACTTGCTCTGTGAGGTCTTTCCTAACTTCACTATGATTTCTTCCAAAAGAAAACAGCAATATCATTATTATAATCATAGAATCAATCATTTGGAGGCATAGAATCACACAATTAACTAGATGAGGGACTAGTCCAAGTTCACACAGCTTGTATAGAATTTTTGACACCGGTGTATGTCAGAAACTACACCAGAGATAAGATCTCTTCCACTTCCATTTCATTTTTAGGTTTACTGAACTTGCCACTTTCCATTACTAATTAACCTTTTAAGTGCATAGCTTTGCTTTTTTTCCCCTATCTTAGCTTTCACATTTTAAACTCCTTTGTATTTAGCAAAGTACTAGGCAGAATAAGCACTTAGAATAAATTTTGCATAGTATATGTTCAATGAACTTTATTTTTTTTGTTACAGACCCCAAGGATCAATATTAAATTGTAGGTTATATTGTAGTTGCCCCCAAGTATCCCTTGCACCATTATTTCCTGATCTGTTAAACAGTAGAAAAATCTGGATCCTCCTACTTGTTTTCCTTGTAGGCTACTTATTTTTACTGTAGTAATTACAGTTTGGGAAGCTTTTGAAATCTTGGCCAAACCATCTTAGGAAGATAAATTATTTTTAGCTAAAAAGTAGAAAATAGATTTCAAATCTCACCTGTGTCAGCATATGGTATTTTAAAGCTAATCTATTTGGTTTTATTTTTTCTCACTTTGTGAAACATCAAAGACAACTCAGTGAAAGTCCATTCTTTCCATATTTTTTTTTTAAATTTATGGTTTGCTAAATAGAGAAAAATAATTTTTAACTCAGCTTATGTCAATGCCATGAGAATCCTATAGATTTATTACTTATATTAACAGTGATGATAATAGGACTTTATGAAGTACTTCATTATATATTACTTTAAATATATTGTATAAAATAGGTAAGGCAGGTATCATTAGCTCTATCTTACTGGTGAAAAAACAGGCTAAATGAAATTCAGTAACTTGTTCAGAAATTCACAAGCTAATAAGGAGAGCTGGATTAGAATTCAGTTCTCTTGTCTCCCTTCCCAATCATTCCTATTACTTCATGGCCTGTCCCCTATTGGCGAAGCAAGTCCCAGTTTGGCTGTGAAATGGAGATTGCTTGTAATTGCTGCCAAGGAGGCATATTGAGTGGGATGAACTGAATCTTTCGGTTGCATCAGGTTCTGCTGTGCATGTATGAATTTTGCCAGAATCAGCTTCTTTCATCAAGATGTTCATTTTCCAGAGATGAAATTTAATGGGATGAAATTTCATATAGTCCATGGTTAGTGGATAGGAAATAAAAAATGAATATTCTGTGCTGGATAACATCCACAAAAATATCGAGAAAATTCTTATGGTCACAACAAGAAAACTTCAATTTGGCAGAATTCAATTCTCAAGAAATCTTGATTAATGGAAAAAGTTGGGGAGAATAGGAATATTACAGGAAAATAAGTGAGCAGTGCTGTGTGTGTGTGTGTGTATATAACTTGAATTCTAATCTTATCTTTAATTATTTGCCTCCTCACAAAAGTTTCTCACTGATCTTAGGTATCTCATATCTTGGTTGGTTAGACTGATTGAACGTTACTGGAAGTATTTAGGCAGGAATAGGAAGTGCTTAATAATGACTTTCATGTTTTCTGTCTTGGGACCCTGGGAGGATGGTGGTGGCATTCATTAGCTTTTTTGTTTGTTTTAATTTAGTTGGTATGACAGGTGTTCACAGCACAATTTTACAGGAAATAAAGTAGGGATGGAAGTTATAGGAAACATTATAAATGAATTAATAGCTCAATTCACACATAGGACTGGAAATGAGAAATTTGGGGATATCTTTCCTGATCTTTTCATTTTGCAAACTAAGGCATCCTCTGTCGCAGAGTAGGAAAAACTGAGCTGGTATTGTGTCATATTACCTTTTCTAATTTCTCTGATAAAATCTCTTCTAGCTTTCTATTTGCCTTTTTTTCATCTGTTCCAGAAGACTGTATAACTTTCCTATCTTCTGCATTTTAATCCTGAGAAGTTTAGTGACTGCTGTTCCTTCAAGGAACAAATATAGCAGGGCATCAAATGCTGAATTAGAGCTCACATCATAGGCTGCCAACAGCAGCAACTTAATACACAGATTCTTAGGTCCTGTGGTTTCCGTCTTTATCAAAAGTCATGTTTTGTAGGCCTTGACTTCATTATTCAATGACCAAAGGAAGAGTGGTCAGATGGATGAAAACTTTCCTTTCTCTTCTCTTCCATCAAGTCTTCCCAAGTAGGTCAATGAGGTGTGAAAACATTGTCTCTGGCTTTTCTCCTTCCTTTCCTCCATTTTACTCTTCTGAAAATGTGCTTTCTCCAAACATGCTCTTCATATATCATCCTCATATATTTATGGCCTCATCTCTTTCACTATGTGTAAGGCTTTTATCTGTGACAAAAATGTAATGCCAAGCCGGGGTGGCCTCTGTGGTCACTTGATGTTTACTCATCTAATGCAAACTGATTTCATTGTTTGTCCAAGAAAAACATCACCAGAAAGGTAAAGCTATAACTAAAGCCTTTTCTCAGGGATTAAAAGTTGAAGAGACATTAATAACAGAAAATATATTGTTATCACAACCATCTTCTCTCCTTACTAGAACAATGATTAGGGCACCCTGGTTCTTCTTCTTTATGATGTCTCAACTACTCCAAATATTGTCTAAAACCAAGAACTAATCGAACATGGAATTTTATATTTCGACAATTGCTCTTATGTGCTACTCTTGTCATTTGGGCATAATATATAACTGTAGCATAGTGTATTAAACCATGCCCATATAATACATATGATAAGATGAAAGTGAGAACTTTAAGCCAAATTCTCAAGTAACTAAGTGTTTAATCCACAAAACAGCCAAGAGCATTATTTAATTTTTATTATACTAAAGGTTATTTTTCCAGCTCGAAGGAACCCTCCTATTCTGTCCATTTTGGCTTGAATTTGGAGAACAGCACTAAGGAGTGAAGATCAAGGAGCAGAGAAATGGAAAAGAGAGAGAGAGAGATTCTGACTGGGAGAGAGGCTTAGTTGGAGTCTTTGGAGGACAGTGCTTACCTCTGACTGTGCTATAAAACTTTATTTGGACTTCAATGTCATACTTAACCTCTAAGAGTCTCAAGGGCTAAATGATAACCAAAATCTCTTCCAGCTATACTGACTATGGTTATTAAGACCACACAAACAATGACTGTCACTGTCTCTGTGTTGTAAACAAATTAAAAATAAGTTTAAGAACTAGCAGCACCAGCTGTCCTATATGGTCAAAAGGGTTTTCCTTGGTGAAGTTTAGGGTTGCTGGCTCCCAGGGCTTGGGCTGCAGTTCAAATGGGCTTTTTAGAAGTCAGCAGACTACATTTCTATATGGATATAACAATCTCCATAAATTTTATTGCAAACATTAATAAATTCTTTAGTAGTACTTTTCAGAAAACAGATAAATAGAGGGTCTCAGAAAATAATTTCTCTTTCAAAAGTAAATGATATAATGAATATACTTTCTAAAATCACCAGCAAAGTATACCCAAATCTAGGGAAGCTACCTTATTTGCTTACATGGCTCCTGGACTATAAATGATGAACGCATTATATTTAAAGCTCTTTGAGGAAACTTAAGCATGAAACATTCTCCATAAAATCAAATTATATTCTAGGTCATTCAACCTCAAAGGTCGTGGCTGAGGCTTCCTTTCCCATAATCACTGCTATCCAGAGTAACACACCAGCTCCACGATACAACAAGGCACAGATTTTTGAAAAACAGCTGGATAATAATTCTAAGATTCATAAATGCTTCCTTATGACAACACCCTGCCACCAGAGGCACAGACAACAGAGATAACCCAGCTGGTATGACTTACTTTCCAAAGCCATAACCCTAATGCATCCCAGTGGGGGAAATTCAAAGAGATTTATTATTAGTTCTGAGCTAATGCTGATCAACGAGCAAAATGCCACGAGGCTGTGGCCAAAGCCATATATGCTGTCCAAGAAAAAATAAAAGGGAAGGATAAAGGGGGAAAATGCCTGCAATATTCAAGAGAAATACAAGGGAGATTAAAAGCACTTTTGTTAGGAAACTATCCCTCATGACCAAGAGTGGTACTCCACCATCTGCTCTCTGTTCTGCAGTCTCACAGTGCAAATGCCTGTCATGTACAACAAGCAAAAGAAACATTAGGAAAAGAGAACATTTCCAAGGTAATTTTCCTAATATCAAGTAAGTTGATCAACAATCTGCTGGCCTCTGTTTTACTACATATCCTCAAGTCTCAGATCTATAAGGGCAGACTCCAAAAGAGCAACACCTTACTGCTGAGAGTGGAAAGGACAGAGAATTTTACCCTCAGGGAAGGTGGTGAGACAATACAAAGTGACAGAAAGAGATGCAGAGAAAAATGGACTTGGACACTTGGAAACCAAGTAGAAATATGTTTAATATATAGCATTCCCATCCACCTTGCTGTGAGTTGTAGTTTGCATCTTAATTACCAGCTGACATTCCCAAAATATCCTTGCACCCATGGGGGAAAAGTTGTGGAAGATTTTTAGCACTGGCAATGCAAATGACAAAAGCAAATATCTTGAGGAACAGGAAATGTGATTGTCATGTGTAAGTGCATGCAGCAGAGGCGGAATGGACAGGAGAAAAATTAGAACAAGAGAAGAAATGGTTTGTTCCCAAGTACAAAGGACAGGACTGTAGGATGGCCAAGTCTGAGAAGACAGGTAGAACTAGGAAGATGCTAGAACCATATTTAGACAAAAGATCAGTTGCTAGTGGAAACCCAGGGCTAAAAGGCAAAGACTCCTAGGAAGCAAAAGTCAGAAAATGCAGCAGATCCCAGATCTGAGAATGCAGAGAGAGTACTCTAAAGACAGGCAAGGACATAGTCACTAACAAAGGTCTTGGTAGCTAGAGTGGGTCTATCCACTTTCACCTTTATTTCCCAGCTACCCTGTTGAGCAGCTACTTTAAACAACATGGGTCAAGATGTTGGTAGTGGATGTCAACTCAAAACAGCTGACTTGTTAGTAAACATGGGTACAGGAAACAGATAGAGAAAAACTGAGTGTCCACCAGCAAAGGCAGTCATATAGTGCATTATTTTAAAATATGGAAGCCACTAAATAATGTCAGACTTTAATATACAAGAGACAAACTTGCCTAGTGTTTAAGCTTATGCACTAAAATGGACAGGATGTTGAATTTCCTTTCACTTGTGTCTCTTAGGAAGACTGTGACCTTGGGCAAGTCACTGAATCTGGATTTATAATCTATACCCTGTATCATAGAGATATTTTAAGAATTAGATGAAATACTCTGCATAAAATTCCTAGCACAATACCAATATTTCTCTGCTCAAATATCTTAACTATTGTGTGCATTGTGTGGCAAGTATTGCCCTAGGCACCAAAGATTTGGAAATGGACACACAAAATCCCCTTCCCTTACAGAGCTTACATTCTGAGGTGAACATGCATTTACACTAAATAAACATTAGCTATTATTACTATCATTTAATGCATTGCTTAAATTAGTATTATTGTTGTTATTGTTACTATTCAAATTACTTTTTTTCTACAGCTATGATGGAAACCAACATGCCCAATTCTATCCAAACAATTAAAGATGTGATTCAAACAGTAAATAAAATTACATGTTGACTTGGTAGAAAGGCAAAAAGGAGGAAGAGGAAAAGGAAGAAAGGAAGGAAGGGAAGGAGGGAGGAGGAAGAAAGAAGGAAGGAGGGAAGGAAGGAAGGAAGGGAGAGAGGGAGGAAGTAAGGGGAGAAAGAGAAAAAAAGAGAGGAGGGAGGTGAGAAGAAAATGTGAAAATGTTAAAAAACCTGGGTGAAGAATGGAATTTTGTAAAACTGAATTCGGGAGATATGCCATCAGAAAGCTGGAGATATAAGGCATGGGAAGCACTTGGTAGAGTGCTGGAACATGGAGATAGAGAGTATAATAATGGACCAGCCCCACATTATTTCTTAACTTTGGGTAGGCCAGTAAACTTCTAAGTTCTCTAATCCACCAAAACAATTTAAGATTTCAATGAGTCTGTTAGGTATCAAATAAAATAATAGATATATAATGATCATCAACACAGAACTACAAGTAATATTCTGGGAAACTTTTGGGCCATAGAACATTTTAATAGCACAAGATGACTTGGAGAGCTCAGGGAAAACCACTTTATTCTGACCCTATTGTTGGGCCCACCTGTTCCATTGAATTGATTCCTTCTTGGACCCTGGCTGAAATTTCAGATAGGCCCAAATCTCTTCCTCTCAGATAATCATATATTATTGCATACATGAGAACAGTATTTTTTTAATACCATGATTACAAATATCATTTGGATGGTCCTGAGTTTTACCTGGGTATTTCAAACATTTTACTATTCATTTTAATTGGTCATCTTGCAAAATAAATGTTCTTTAACATATTCTGTCCTCTATATTTTTCTATTTTTGTGTGTTTATTATGGGTAAGCACATATTTTATCAACATCTTTGTGGTATCAGCTGGGAGGAAGTATGGCACATACTTTGCAAGCACAGACTGGGGAGTAGGGTGCAGTCATTTGTACATTCAGAAGGAAGAGTTATATTCCCTCTTTAAGTTTCTGTTTCTTCTTCTGTAAAATGGGCATAATCATAGTAATCACTTCACAGGACTGTTTTAAAGAATAACTGAATCTGTTTAAAATACTTAGCACACTTAATGACACTTACTACAGTGAAAAATCAGTGATATGACCATGCTATTAAAGCATTTTTTGTTTTAGTGCATTATATAACAGAGTTATTTTACTTCTTTTCTGAGATAAATACTATGTAATCCAACTGGGCCATTATTGGTATATCATTCAGTGTATTTTCTATTAAGTATTTTTTTTTTAATATTTGTTTTCTAAAATGAGATTGATACATTGTTTTTGTTTTTGGGAGAGCTTTGTCAAGTTTTAGGACTGGCCTTATTTACTTTTGAGAAAAAATTTAAACATTTCCATTATTTAATGTGATGAATAGTTTATATACCATATGTACTACCTGCTCATTACAGTTTAAAATAATTTGTCAGTAAAATCATTGGAACTTAGAAGTTTTGATTTGAATAGCACTTTAAAATTTAATTTCTTGTTTAGTCATTTGACTGAGAAATGAGTACAAATTAGCATAATACACATATTTGTTTTTTCATGAAAAGTTTATCTGTTATGCTTATTTCTAATTAATTGTATAAAATTTATAGTAGATTAAACTCGAGTTTAGTTGATTTTTTAAAAAAAACTAACATTTTGAAAAATGTTACAGTTCTGAACTCTAATTTTTCTAATTTTTATTTTCTCTTAAAATATGATTTCAATTTTATTAACAATTTTTTTGATTTATTAAAGAGAAACAACGAATAATAATTACATAAAATATTTTTTATTTTATTTTAATAATGCAAATTAAGAGCATTTCCTTCTAGAACTTTGGCTGTATTGTATAAATTCGGTTATATAGATTTATTTTTTAAATGTTTTACCTAATAATGTAGAATTATATTGCTTTCTTCATAACTTTTGCTGTGTATTTACTCCAGAGTTTTGAGGGATTTTTTTTGTTTGTGGTTTTAAATATGACCATCAATTTTTAATTTTAAGCATCATGATCATTACCTGATTTATACTCTTGAACAAATGGGTGCTTACAATGTTTTGGGGAGGCTAGGGTTTAGGGACCTGATGTCGGGTGTAGGAATTAAGCAGTATTTACCTGCAGGCTTTAGATACTGGGTCAAAAAAAGTTTCCAAACAAAGCAATGATGGCTGAACTTGGATCCAAAATCCAATTTGAGATAAGCAAAAATGACAATTTTTGCTTGTTTTTAATGAGAACATAGCAGTATTTTCTATATATTGTTATATACAATAAAATAATACAATGTTTAAAAGATATCTGCTATCAATGTCCAATTCTACCTCCCTAAAGAACTGGTACTTACCTTTAATTAGTGTGGCTACTGGAAGAGATCTTGTACTTTTCCAATTCCTCTTAATGATATTATTATTATTATTATTTTTTTTGCAGTACGCGGGCCTCTTACTGTTGTGGCCTTCATGGCTCACGGGCCCAGCTGCTCCGTGGCATGTGGGATCTTCCCGGACCGGGGCATGACCCCATATCCCCTGCATCGGCAGGTGGACTCTCAACCACTGCACCACCAGGGAAGCCCAATGTGTTTGTGGCACAAGATGTGATCAATTCTGGAGAATGTTTCATATGCACTTGAGAAGAATGTGTAGTCTGCTAATTTTGGATGGAATGCTCTATAAATATCAATTAAGTCCATCTGTTCTAATATATCATTTAAGGCCTGTGTTTCCTTATTGATTTTCTGTCTGGCTGATAAGGCTATTGATGAAAGTGGGGTGTTAAAGTCTCCTACTATTATTGTGGTACAGCTGATATCTCATTTTATGACTGTTAGTATTTTCCATATATACTGAGGTGATCTTAGTTGGGTGTGTATATATTTTCAATTGCTATATCTTCTTCTTTGATTGATCCCTTGATGATTAGGTAGTGCTCTTCTTTGTCTCTTGCAGCAGTCTTTAAAGTCTATACTGTTTGATATGAGTATTGCTACTCCACAACAAGGTGGTAAGAGGGGTGAAATCATGATAAAATCAAATCCCATACCCAGTGGGTGGGTGACCCACAAAATGGGAAATAATTATACCACAGAAGTCCTCCCACAGGAGTGAAATTTCTGAGCCCCACATCAGGCTTCCCAGCCTGGGGGTCTGGCATAAGAAGGAGTGTTTTCCTATGGGCACAGAGAAGTCTAATTTGTTTCTAAAGTCACAATAACCTCTATTAGTTTATCATTCACCTTTCTTTCTCCTCTCCACTGATCTTCCCTCATTCTCCTTTCTCTTTCCCTTTCTCTTTCACTACTCTATTAATTACACTAATTTTTTTTCTTTATAAACTTCCACAATGTAGGATTAGAGTAAATTAATAGGTCAATCTGATTGTAGTAGTATACTGTATTTCTACAGCATGGAAGAGAGCCTCCTAAAACACCTAGATAAATGGGAATGGATGGTGAGAGTAAAAAATGGGATTTTGAGGGTGCATTTTTATGCATTACTCTTTAAAATTATCTTACCTGTTTCTGACAAAAATAATGTGAGTTATTTTATTCAATTTGGAATATAAAGGAAAGCATAAAGATAATGGAAAAAATTCACTTGTAATCTCACCACTTTGAAATAACCATTGTGAAAATATAAGCATATTCCCTAGTGTTTTTTTTTTTTTTACTCCTTTTGAGTTTAAAATGAAATTGAGAGGCCACTGGTGATATACTTATGAATAATCTTCTTTTTTACACTTAACACATATTGCAACCTTTTTCTATTTATTTTTACATTTTGCAAACATAGTTTTAGTTCTCTCCCATGAATGTTAATTTAAAACTAATCCTCTCTTATCAAGCTTTTAGGTTCTTTCAATTTTTTACTATTATAAATAATTCTGTGATACAATTTTGTATATATTTTTGCTTGGCACTGATTGTTTTCTTATGTAAAATAATGGAATGCAGGCTTTTAACAGAAGCTGTCTTTCAATAATTTTACTTTTCCTTTAAAATAGAATATATGCTAAGACATCAGGGTCTTAATGGACCTAAAATTAATAATTTCCCCAAATTAAGTAAGACATGTAAACTGTTACTATTTTTTAAAACTTTTGTTTCACATTTAAAAATTCTAAAGGAGCACAAATAAACTGACATAAAAGCCAAGAAGTTTCTGATGTCTAACTCTACTTTTTAGATGAAAGTTAAATCACTAAGCCTGTGTCTGGAAAGATCCTGTCAATAATTCCATCCTGAATATTCTCTATATATGGTCTTTTCTCTGACCTGATTTATAGTCCTTATATTGTCCTGCTTGTAATTTGTCTCTGTTTTCCATTTCAAATAGTAAAAAAATCTCAGACTCATCTCTCTTCACAAACTTGCACTATTTTTACTCATGTGACCAACATTTTAATGAGTTTAATACAAATGGAGTATTTTATGCTCTAGACTTACAATGGTCTTCATAATTTAATGAGCAATGATAATAACAAGCATTTTTTGATCATCTTTACTGTAGAGAGGATGCACTTGCTTCCTAATATAAGGCCATGAGAATGCCTTTGAAAGAATCTACAATTTACTTGATAGCTAGAAGCAAATATTTTTATGACCTGAAGCTCAACAAGATTTTCACATGAGAAAGTCATACTAGTACATAAATCAAACTGTCTGCAAAGACATTTAGAAAAACTATAAGACTGTACTTTTCTAGCCATAGTTTTTATGGAGATAAAAATTCAATCCACATGTAACTTAAAATTGAGTAACTGGAAATCAAGGTCTTGGGGCAGTGGGAAATTGAATAATTTCATTCAAATGAAAGAACAAAAAAATTAAAGTCTAATAAGCAAGCATATTCTACTTACAATTCCTCATACTATAGTTGCAACAAATGTTTGAGGAAGAAAAGAGAAATAGAAAAGAAAAGAAAAAAGAAGAAAGAAAAGACAGATCAATGGCAGAAAGGAAAAAAAGGGAAGGAATAAAGAAGAAGGAACAAAGGATGTGAGATTGGGTTGAACTGTTGTTTGCTGGTACATGAAGTAATGGGTAAATTGATAGTTTATCTCTTAGTATTACAACTCATGCCTTCTGCTTCTTCACTTTATTTATTTATTTATTTTTTTATTTTGACATGTCATGTATCTGAGGTAAAGAATGGAAAGAAGTTAGCACCTGGATACAAGGGGATTATTAAGATGTTTGTATTATTTTTTAAATATATCAGTTAATAATAATCTTTGCTCCTCACCACATGATTTATTTATGTCACATTTAGCATAAATTAATTGAATACTCTCTAGTAATAATGGTTATTATACTACAAATAATACTCCAAATGTATCCAAATACTTGGATAGCAATAATGATCATTATACTCCAAATACTCCAAAGAATCTGGAGTCCATCAAACAAAGGTATACAAAGGGTGGTTTGGGAAAATTTCACTTCAGTGACATTGATGGTCAACTACTCAACAGAATTCACTGAGAGGCAGCATAAGTACTTTTCTGTTAGCCTTAAAATTACATATCAATGTGTGTCTCTTTGGTCCACTTCATTTCCAATATACCTCTGTGCTTAAGAATAGACTTAGGCTCTTGTGATTTTATTTATCTCAACAAAATAAATAAACTTATACTGAAAAAAAGGAGAAAACAAATTGATATTCTTTCCTCTTGATTTTTCACAAAAGGTTGTTTTTATAAAATAAAATGTTTAGTTTAAATATTTTCTGAATGATTGCTATATTTCATGCATGAGCTAAAAGGTAGAAGTATAAATTAATTATCTTTTGGCAAATTTGGGTAAGATCTTTCTGCAAAAATTTTGTTTGATCAAAATTTCTCCAAATAACTTGAATTTTTTAAAAATTGAAGTATAACCTAAAATGGAAAGAATCAAATTGAATTGAATTTTTAAAAGCAGAATGTAAGCACACATAATTAAGGTGTTTGTGTGTGTATATATGTGGGTGTGTATATATGTGTGTGTGTTTCAAGATACATGCTATCTTTGTGTATAAAATATCTGGATAGTTTTATTCTACCTCTTTTTACACTGCAATTGTGTGTTTGAGATAATAGAAACTGGAGCTTTTGCAAAGTTTTACAACTTACTATGAGCTGTCAAATCAACTCAGTGAAACACCACATTCAATTTACTACTTGTCATCACAAACTTTAGAAAAGTCATATGGGAGTTCAGGTACATTGTCAACCTCTGTCTTGACCTCACAGATTTCAAGGTCCTATCAGTGTGATATGAACTTGACTATTTTTTTTTTCTAAGATGACAGACAGTTCCTGTAATATTTAAGTCCCCTTTCCTGACTGACCAAGCACATGCACATTCTCAAAGCTGATATGAATAAAGAATAACTGGAATATTTGATTGATATAACTTATCTTACAAACTATGCAACATCTGTTGTTACCTTCCCTAGGAATATATTTGCCTTATGCAGACATGAAAGCAAAACAGATTTCATATTCAGAGGAGCACACTAATCAATATTCTTATAAAAGGGAGGACTCAGTATAGGTAAGAGATGATAAAAAAGAAATTAAATAACATATTTTCTATGATTTTCCCTTTCTCTATAGTGATATATATTAATGCACAATGATTGTATGGATATAACAATAGGAAGAATCACTATGTTGCATTTATTATTCTCCAATAAGCTCCAGACACATACGGAAATCCTGTTAGTCAAAATGTTTGGCATAGGAGTTGGCTGCTTAATCAAAAAGGTGATTTTCATTAAATATAACAACATTTGTTTATTTACAAATCACGTTTCTTTTCTTTGACCTCATCAGTTGGTATCTATTGAGTCCTATGATTTCTTTCTTATATAAACCATATCCATAATGAGTTATCCAGGCATTTCAAAATTGGCTTTTAAAGGCTGAATAGCTATGTACTTCAACCGCATTTCAGGCATACTTGATGAAATGTACAATGAATCATCATGTGATTGTGTATGTTATCATCATTCACCTAATAAACATTTATATATATATATATATATATATATAAATGTTTATTAGGTGAATATATCTATTTTAAAATGTACTAAAATATTCTAGTAAAGTTTCCCATGTGTTCAATATATTAATTGAATTATATATTTATTAATGCAACTGTAAAGTCTTCATAATAAATTTTGATTTTAAAAATTATAAATTTTATGTAAATAACTATTAAGAAACTTTGAATAATTAAATAAGTAAATAAATTAACATTTAATATGGATATTATGAGAGTGATTTGCCTAGATAATTTTAGAAAGAATCTGACATGCTTTGAGCCAAGAAGTGATCATAAAAATTAATAATATAGAACAGAAAAATTAAAATCTGATTTTATAAAAATTCTGATGTTTATAAAATTATTTAGTAGACATGATCAAAACATTTAACAATATAAATGTTAAAAATTATAAAAAATTAGAGTTACTTTAGTACACATAGGTCATGGATCTTAAAAAAAAGTCTTACTTAAGAATGTTTTACATACTGTGGAGATTGAATGAAAGCTAGAATTTCAATCTCAATTCCACAAAATATCAACAAAGAAAAAAGCTAAAAAATAAATTATTTCCAATCCAGGTATCATATAAAAAATATAATGATATTAATAAAGAAATAGGTAAAATAGATATTCACCAAAAAATCTTAATCCTTCAGTGACCTCAGCTAAAAGTGAGCAGGCACTTATAAAGCTGTGACTGCTGAAAAATTTTTATTTCCTCTGACAAAAATTCAAACGTTTAAAATTTAACAATTATAATGTAATATGAAAATTGTGGTAATAATATAATTTTATGCAATTTTAGATTTATTTTTATATCCTAGAATGATAATGATGTTTGACTTTAATAAAATTTTGATTTTAATACTCAAAATTCTATCATTTGGCTTTTAACCAAAATGTGTATTGACTGAACATTGAAAAATAGATATCTCAAACATATTATTATCTAAAGAGAACTAATACTTTCCAAAGAAAGCCATTTAAGATCTGTTTCCCAAGTATATTCTGAAATCTGTACAAGTCTGCTTATGTGCAGTACTATTACTCTAGCTAAACTCATCACTACCTTTCCTCTGGGCACTTAGAGGAAAATCCTAAGTGTACTCTGCCTCCTTACAATCTCTTCCAAAATCATCAGTGATCTTCCAAATCAGTGATCTTCCAAAATCATATCACATAGCACCATCTTAAGTTTCTGTAATGGTTTCCCTATACATTTTAAAAACATAAATTCTTTACTTTGGTCTAAAAAACTTCTTGGAGCCATCTCTTTACTTCTTTGAGTATTTGAATATTTCTCTCCAACTCAATCTTCTAGCTCTTCTACTATTCTACTCACGTGCAAACTAACAAAGCTCGTATCTGCCTTAGGAACTTGCTTTTTATTCTGCTTGGAACTTTTGATGCACAAATTCTTATAGCTTGGTTCTTCAGTAAGGTCTCAGCTCTGACATCATCTTTTCTGAAAGGCTCATCATATCAATCTAAGGATTCTGAGCCTCAGAAAGTTACATCTGCTTTTGAGACACTGATATATGCTATAAACTCTTTCTCCCCAAAATGTACATATTTATAGCCACACAAGATTTCATTCAATTTCAAGGTGTTCATGAAACCTATTAAGAACATATTCACAGGCCCTCAAAGTCCAAGTAACCCAGGTCAAGAATACTGGGTCTCTCTATTCCTTATAACTAACACTATGAACTCTCTAGGAATTTTTATGACCTAAAATTAAAATTTTATCTCTCTATTTGTTAACCTATATAATACCTATTTTTCCTTTTAAGTATAAGTTTTATAAGAGGAGACAGGAGCCTTTTCTTGTCTTTCTGGTTTACTGAATCCCCAACATCTGAAATAGTGTCTAAATTTGAATAAGCATCCAATAAATATCTGTTGGATGATTGAATGAATGATTGAATCCTTGTTGTTTATGTCAATTATGAGAGAGAAGGTATACATGATAAAGAGGCCTGATCTATTTATATAGCAAGTGTGTTGATTTTGATATTTCCCAGGTTCAAGAAAATTTCTGTGCCTCTCTCCAGAAATTCCACTGGCATCTGCTTTTAGTACTTGAGAACTGAGTCACTACACATCAACTGTCCCATACATGGAGTGAAGAAGTTGAAGATCCAAAAGCACCAGGATAGATTAAAAAATACTCCTAACATTATAATTGAGACTTGCCTATTTTGTCAGAGCAGATCGATTTGGAGAAAAATGAGAGTAGTCACAGGAAAGGAAACCAAAGCCTGTGAGTTAGAAAGATTGGAAGTTGCACCAAATGATTTTGAAGTGATTTGGAGTCATTTATTGTAATGGGTTAAAATATAGTATCTTGTATCTCAGAGATCTAAGTTTAATTTTCAACCCTGCCATTTACTAGTTATGTGACTTTGGGTAATTTTATTCAATCATCAAAATATACAAAGTTTTGTTGACTTTCTGATAAAAATGTTTGACACTTCCCACTGTTTAGATCTACTGCAAAGATCAGACAGCACTGTTACACATTTTACTATTTCATATGCTTCTTATTCATCTTGTTTTCATGATTCTATACTCATTCTTCTTCCCAATTCCCCTCCTTTCCTTCTTCCCAATTCCCCTCCCCTTTTTTTCCCAATTCTTTTCTCCACTGCTTTTGACTTGATATGTGATTTGATATGTTAAGTGTTTATCTAACTTTCTTCATAAAATCTTATCTAAATGGCCTGCCTACTGAGTTCTAGATCTCTATTGAATATGTAGATGGTTGGAATTTTCTATAGCCCAGTAGGACTGGGTTGCCAGGCCTGAAATTGTTTGCCAAGTGTTTTTGGACCCCTAGTCTCACCATGAGTTGGGTACACAGAGATTACCATTGTAGGAAGGCCATGTTTGCATCCTGAACTCTGTAAACACCTTTCTTTTCATTATCATCATTATCCTTCCAGCTCCCTGAAAAGTTGTTTTCTGGATAAGACTCATATTAATAAGTTGGCTTTCTTTTTTTTATTAATAATCATGATCTTCATCAACATCATTATTTTCTCTTTACTGATTTTTTTTGTTTTGTTTTTTTGGACAAGATATACCTCATCTGTATGAATAGCTCAACAGTACAGAACATTATACAAGGCAGGTACGGGCAAACGTTTACGTAAAGAGCCAGATGATAAATGCTTTTGGCTTTGTAGGCCATACAGTCTCAGTCACAGCTGCTCAACTCTGCTGTGGGAGAATTAAGCAGCCGTAGAAACAGGTAAATAAATAGTGTTATCTGTGTTACTATAAACTATATTTTTAAAATTGACAATAGGGCAGATTTAGTATGTGGACCATAGTTCGCTCACCTCTGACATAGAGTAACAAATAAAATTCTTCATCTCTATACCCTTTAAATATATTTTAAACTGCAGCTTGTCATTTGAGGAGATATAATATGTAACTGTAATTGCATAGCTAATTTACATGTTTATAAGGTCACTGATGGAAGTAAAAACACTTCTCTTCATAAGAGCAACCCTGTTTAAAACCTTTTTATCAAAATATTTCGGATATCATGCACATACTTAAAATCCAAATGTATGTACCTAAAATTTTAGAATTGATCTTTTAATTTCTAAAATCACTTTAATTAGTTTGCCTAAATATAAATGTAAACTCATTAACATTAAATAATTCTTTGTGTAGGAATTATAGTTCAAGGTTATGTATCTTCACAATATAATATATAGACAAAAATTGAAACATTCATTTGTTGATCCTTTGTTTCTTTCTGACATTAGGAAAGACACTGTGGATTTACCACATTTAAAATTAGCCTCAGTCTTGCACAAGTAGTTAGTTCTTTTTATCTTTTCTATCTCCTAATTGCTTTGCTCCTTTTATTGAATAGATCCTACCCATAGTTGTCAATAAAGTAGTTTCCAAATTATTATACTGCCATTCACCACACTATCACATACCAGAGAAAATATCAGTGGTTTCCCACTACCTGCAAAATAGAGTTCAATATTCTTGACAAAGATACTGAAGTACTCTAGAATATATTATCTATTTACATCTCTAAGATTATTTTTATTTTTTTTATTATTTTTTAATATTCCTTTGTACAGTTAAATGAAATTATTAACCACTATGCTGTGTTCTAAATGCATTTTGCACATTCTCAGTTTCAGGCATTGGATCATATGATGGTTTCAGTCCTTTCTTCTTTTATCAAAATCTAGAATTCATGATCTTTATATGAGTATATATGTATTTTTCCAGGGAGAAGACAATATTGTTTACTGTGTAAAAAATTTCAGAAAGGATGATAACAGAATAGTTAAAAATCTTTCTAAGTTACTTTTGCCTTAATCTACCAAATTTGGTAGCTAGGCACAGTGCTCTATGACCTGTACCAAAGAGAGCTAGACAGTCAGCATCTTAACTATAGCACTAATGCCTGGGTATGCCCATTTTCAAGATGAATATGGCTATAAAGTAAAATAAACAAATGAATAATAAATAAATACATGCTTGAAAAGAAATGAGTTTCAATTTGACTTAAACGAACAGCAAACTTGAAATTAGGAATGGCTTTGTGGTATGATTGAACTACAGGTAATCTTTCTTCTCCAATACACCATCTGTTTAATCCTGTTTGTTTGAATACTGTCTTGCTTCTTTGTATTAGGAAAGATTGGTGCTTTGTTTAATTTGCTTAGTATTTTTACTAGACTTGATATGTTCCAATGGGCAAATGCAATAATCTAACTCACTAATTTATCTCTCCTCCACTTGCCCCCTATTAGCTTACACATTAGAAAACCAATCACTATGGTAGCTATGCTTACCCTTTCTTCCTCTTTTCTTCTTTTTCATTTCTTTTCTTCTCCTCCCATTCCCCACTGTAGCTATATGTACACCAGTCTTCTTAGAAAATTGTGTAGAGGAGGTAAATCAGAATGGCAAGTGAATGGGAAAGAAGACCACACAAGTGGAAGGGAAAATAATTAAAAGTGATACAGTGTATCCAATAAGCTGGAGTGCTAATATGAGAAGAAAAAGTCTCTTTGTCCCAGGTCATTCAGAAAGTAAAATTAGAACCAAAGAACCAAGAGGCAAATTTGGGCTTACATTATGACTTTTATAAGAGCAAAAGTTATCCAACAATGAATTGTGCTGCCTAGTGAGGACAGAGATTTGCTGTCATGTAAAACAGTAAAGCTGAGTATGCCAGGGATATAAGAGATTAATATCCTGGGCATTAATTCTGGTTGCTGTAGACTCTGCTGAGTTAATCAAATCCACTCTTCTGATTTAAACAAAGATACAAAACAAAGCTGCAGTGTAATAATTGTCTACAGCATTTTCCTGATTGTGGTAGCAACTGATTTGTCTGCTCTCTTACCCTCTCTTCCAGTTAGTAGTTCTGATACAAAACATATCCCTGGTAATCAGTGTGAGCACATGGTTAAACTGAAAGAATATAGATATCTCATTACATTACTGTGGCAAAAGTGATTGTTTTAGAGTAACCAGATTCCTTCTCTAGACAGGCAATGAATGAAAACAAAAAACTCTCCCTCTCCACTGTGGTTGTTAAGTTAAATGATTTGGTCTGTGAGTGCCCAGTAGTTGTTCTCCCTGGTCAAATGTAGGAAAACCATGTATAGCAGAAAAAAAAAATGTGACTACACATAACAACTAAGCCAAAAGATTAAAAAAGTAAGAGTCACAAGGATACTGTTAAGTTCCTTGGATCCTGTCATGCATCTAATCATTGTCATTCCTGTGTTTCCCAATTACTCCATCTAATAATTTTCTCCCTAAAGAATCCAGTCTAACATAAGGCTCAAACTCAATCAAGCAACATATACTAAGTGTATCAGATTATTAGTACCTGACATTTGTAGTATATTTGATGTACAATGACCTCTTGGAAGTAATACTTGTGGATTTCAAGAAAATATCATGCTGTCAATGACCTTTCTATCTACCCTGTCTAGAACAGTTTTAGGGCCCTGACAAGAGGACAAGATTTCATTTGTGTGGATCAATCATCTGGATCTGATTAAAACTCTAAAGCTCTTCATCTTAGACATTTTTACAGATATTCCCTTCATGGGAAAAGGGAGTGAACTCAAACCCTAGAAGTCAGGGGCTTAGCCTGATGCTTCCCTTACTAATGCAATATTTCTTTAAATTCTTGTCTTTATTTTTTCTTAGTCATCAAATTTTGCATTAAAATCCATGATAGATAAATTTTTATTTTAACATAAACATACTTTTTCAAATTTTCAAACTATTTTCCAGAAATTCTTCAGTGGAAAATAATGCATTAGGAAGAAATACTATGTTTATAATACAGTGTTGTATCACTTTCTAAAAGTAGGTGCAAACTTGCTTCAGAAAAGTTGATGGCCAAAACCTGTTGGCACAACAAAAAGCAAGCATTTTTATCCAATGAGAATTCTGGAAGAAATCCATGTTAAGATTTATCTCAGATTTCTAACTGTCCTGTACTTCACCAAATCTAGCTTATTTTATTGGTCCTAAATCCAAAATATGGTCACACATCTATTGCAAAATATAATACAAATTACCCTGTAAATAAAATACATTAAAAATAACCAGGATTACTGATTAAGTAAAAGAAGTTGGTCAAGCATTTCTGATAATTTGTTCATAATATTTAAAGTGACTATGGTTTTGAGAATCCAGAAAACTGTAATTAGTCTTTGTAATAAGATTGATTGATATAATCATTACAAATAATGAATCAGAGTCTGAAGAAAACTTAATTATCTCAAACCTACAGATTCTAACTTTGCAAGTTTATTTTGGTATCTGCTTGACCTGCTTTGAGAAGCCAAATTGCCATGGGAATCAGAGAGAACAGCATGAGAAGTGGTTTTTACCAAGCGGTACCATGGGAAGAATCAGATTGAAATTTAAAATGTGATATAAATTATTCACCACGATGTTAACATTTTAAACAGAGTCTTTTCACATCTCATATTCCATTGGGATCCACAATGATCCTCTGAGGTAGGTAAGACTAGTATCATTATCCCCACTCTACAGATGAGGATATTTATGCCCTTGAAATTTGAATGAGTTGCCTAAGGTCAGGCAATATTTAATCTAGAAATAGATCATGGAGTACTCTCTCTCTTTCTGGGCTTCATCTTTTCAATTTTGCTGCCTGCTATTCAGAAAAGAGATACTGTGCTTAGTAATACTCTGGCACTAAGAAGGAATAGTGTATTTTGATATCAGAGAATAGCCAAACTGATATTAACCTAGATCTTGGCACATGTATTGATTTTTTCTGTTAAACACAGACACACACACACACACACACACACACACACTCATAAGGCATAAGTCATAGCTTATAATGGGTACATAAGTAAATGTATTTCTTAGTACATTTCTCAAACATAACAGAAAGCCCAGTTCTCAGTGCAACATCTTAGAAAGAATCTTTCATTACCATATTTTTCTTCTTTTACCAAATCATTAGCAATACCTCTAGCTTTACCTTCAGCATATCCTGAATCTAAAAGTTCTGCTTACAACACCCTGACCCAAATTACCATCAGCTCTCACCTGGGTCAGTGCAATCACATCTTAAGTTGTTTTCTTTCTTCTAATCTTCCCTTTCTATATTCTAGAAATAAATTCTATATTCTAACTTTGCCCCAAAGTTAAAACAATCTTCTAAATCCGTGAATTAAATAGCTTCACTCATTGAGTAGAAACTCAACAATTTTAGGAGCTTCCCAACACATTTAGAATAAAATGTACATCCCTTGCCATGGAAGAGACTAGCAATGGGCCTCTGTTATCAACCACCCTCTTCCCCCCAACCCATTTTCTTCTAATAATATGGCTATCTGAAAATCTAGTGGGACAATGGCTACCTAGCTTCCTTTGTGGACTAGTGTGGGTGTCAATATGTATGACTTAGGAGTCACACCCTTAAATAACACGTGTGCTTGTTTTTTTCTTCTCATCAGCTAAAACCCAGACATAGTGGATTAGGATATCACCCATTTGCAATTAACAAGTGACAAAGAACTGGATAACTTATGAGCAAGGCCACCCAAGAGTCTTAAACTGCTCACCTCCAGAACATAATATGAAGGAGGAACAAGTGTCTGCTAAGTCTGAGCCTCTATATTCTGAAGCTTCCTAATTATAGCAGCTTAGCCTGTATTTGGTAATGTCCTTACCAGGATCTACAGGCAATGCACAGTCTAACTCCTACCCACAGCTCTGACTTCGGCTCTATCCTCTGTCATTCTGACCCTGAGCCACTCCACGCTCCCTGTGCTTTGAGAAGCCCATGTGGCCTTTCCACTTGTTCCCTTTTCCACCTGGAATGTTCTTCCCCCAAATCCTCACTTGCCTTTACTCCTTATTTTATTGAGACCTTTGCTCAAATATCCCCTTCATAATGTGGCCTTCCCTGACTATTCAATCTAACACAGCCTCATCTTTCTACCACTGAGCATGATCTCTCAATCTATTTTATTTTTCTCAAAAAAAGTGTCACTACTTACATTATGTTATATATCTACATACTGTTTTCTCTGTTCAAGAAAAGAGCTTCATGTAGGCAAGGGCTTTGTCCTGTTTATGCTTATATTGCCCAGAATGGTATTCAGCTCATAGAAGCTCCTCTCCCTTCACTTATTTTTTTGACTCTTAAGTTATTGAGCAGCCTGCTGTGGAGACAGAGATGAGCAGGAAGATAAAGAATCACATGGAGCTGAAACCTAGACTGGGGACTGCAGCTGTGTATGTAAACAGAGTCTCTTCCCCAAGTCCTAAGGCTGTGTTAGGACCTCCATTTTTTTTTTTTAATTGCTTCTCACTGTATGAAGGAGATCCTACTCTTATCCCTGTATTACTGATAAGTTAACTGAGATTTGGTGAGATTAATAACATCACCATAGTCACATATCTGAGAGACTGGATGTCCGCCAATGGGCATTTTCTTAAACAGAAAACAAATCATTTTATTGTTAAATTAACAAGCACACTGAAATATCCAAGGTTTGTGGCCTGGTGTAATGGCCCTCATACTCCTCAGCCTCATATTTGCTCCACTCCATACAAAGGCAACTGGGTCACTGAAACTCTGTGCCTTTGTGGGATGGGATAGTGTGAGGGTTTTGGAATCAACTGAAAAAGAATACTTTGCGTGAGTGCATACTGAGGATTGCTTACATGAACTCTTCTTTAACTATATGCAGGAGGATAGAAGGGCGTGGGGTCAGTTAGTTCACTGCTGATTTCTCCTTGTATAATAGAAGTGGAAGCCTGAAGGAGGTATGAGGGGGTTTCTGAAGTCTGACAGCAGTGGCATTGGTACTAAGCAGAGGGGATGTCTTTCCCAGTTACTCTGAGAGAAACTGAACTTCCCAGACATAAAGTACATTTAGCTTGGAGACCAATATTTGGGTGAGAGCTTTTGGAGACAGAGGTACATAGCTGTACACCCCTCCTACCTATGGAATTATGAGCACTAGATTATATCCATGCCACTTGCTCCCATGACCCCTTGAATGCTACCTTCCCTAATGGCAACATAAAACATGGTTAATAAATGTCTTAGTAATTCTTAAGCTTTATTGAAGCAGCTATCAGTATTTCAGTCAGAAATTCCATTTTGGTGACCAAAGCTAGATCCTTGCAAGCACCTCAAATCAGAATCATTAATCTTTTCTCCTCCATGTTTTATTTTCTGAGTCCATTACAGGTCCCCAATACCTTCCTCACATGTTCACCCCCACTCAGATGATTTAATTACTTGGTGTTAATCCGGGTCAGCATCAAGTCGTCATGAACCTGAACAGAATTCCATAAATGAAAACTATAATTAGCGGTCCCTATAAACTAATTAAGGCATGAGCTGCTGAGCAAATCTGAGACTCACTGAGTCATAAACCATGGGTCAAGCATGGCATAACAGAAGAGGGCAAAAACAAATGGGTGCCTCAATACAGAAGGCACCGTGGATAGGAAAGTCAGACCAGTGTTATGGATTAATGTGTCCTCCCAAAATTCTTATGTTGAAGTTCTAACCCCCAGTGTGATTGTGTTTGGATATAGGGCTCCTACACAGGTAATTAAGGTTAAGTGAGGTCACAGGGGTGGGGCCCTAATCCAATAGGACTCAAGTCCTTCTAAGAAGAGGAGGATACAAGATCTCACTTGTTTGCATGCATAGGCCCAGAGGAAAAGCCATGTGAGGACACAGTGAGAAGGCAGCCATCTACACGTCATGAAGAGAGGTCTCACCAGAAACCAACCCTGTTGGCACCTTGATCTTGGACTTCTAGTCTCCAGAACTGAGAAGATATATTTTGGTTGTTTAAGTAACCCAGTTGATGGTATCTTGTTATTGCAGCATGAGCAGACTAATATAATTAGTAACTAACATTTCAAGAGATACCTTCTGGACAGCTCTATGAATAAGAATCAATATTAATATACAATTTAGGGAAGTTGAGGCTAATATATCTAGGTAATGTATTTAAGGCCACTCAGAAAATGTCAGAGTTTGGAAACGAAAGCTCAAGACTTAAAATCCACATGCTCAGACAGTATGCACTTACATCACCCTTAGACTAGCACATACCTATGAAAAAATACATCTTGGTCTTCAGAGATAAATAGTACTCTTTAAAAGACTCATATCTGTGCAGCTGAAATATAAAATATATTTATAGATTTTTCTCTCTATACATTTCAATGTGAGTAAGGCACTCACACACATTTACTGCAGAAGACTGTTAAGATTGTGCATCTCCCCTTCTATGGATTAGTGTATAAGAGGGTAAACAGCTCATACCTACTACCCTTCTTAATCTAAGAACCTACTTTTTGAAGTAATCAACAACAAAAAAATCAACAACCTTTTCCTTTAACAGTTGTCATCATAGCAAAACCATCAAAGTCAGGAAAAGTGAGTAACAGAGCATACAAGTATTGCCTTTCTCCCAAGCTAACTGCTATTTCATGTCCATGTGATGTATTAACAATCCACAATATAGTCCTACAATTTAATAATTTACAAACAGTTAATAGTATTTTTTTATTAAATCAGTGAAGCAAGAGGTTGAATCAAATTGTGAGATAAAATTTAAGGACAAACAAATTCCAAATGATGGTTAAATGCTTAATCAAGGTGTTTCAGTGATGACATAAATGTCAAAACAAGAGACTTATGCACCCAAATCTTTAAAACATCAGGGTGTCTTATTATTTTTAATACTTTTCAAAAAAACGTGTATTTTGTAATCAACAACTTCTATTACTTAACTATATGGTTCATAAACTGTTATAGTTGTCAGAAGATCTACACATTTCTCTTTCTATTCAACTAATAAAAACAAATAAGAAAACTAAAGATATTTTTATTTTTATATGGGGTTATGATTGAAAGTTTTAAAAAGACTTTTACCTCCTCTCCCAAATGCTTTTCTGGGACATGTGAGGTGGGTGTCCTCCTGGGACAGAATGTGACTTTAACGTATACTGATTTATTTCAGATCAGAGCTTTTTGCCTGGCAATAAGTTAATCTTCTATCTCTTTAGATTCTTTTATAGATCTAATATGTCAAATAATTTCTTTACAAATATGATAGTACTTACATTGGTACCAGAAGTTACTTTCTGAATGCTTCTGCCTCCTTTCAATTTTTATTCTCACTACAAACTTCTAGGGTAGATGGGGCAGACATTATTTTCTTCACTGTGTATAGAAGAAAACTAAGGTTCAGTGACTAGCTTAATATGCATTATCATGTGTCTTAGTGCTTTCTCCACCGTTGCATGCAAGTGTTCACAGACAGGCTCTTTATTTCTTTCACACAGACACTCTTTCGTTTACTTTCTATGAAAAAAGAATACTATAATAATCAGAAAGGACACAGCAGTAATGAAAATTAATGAATTCTCAGTATTATCTCTCACAACACCAGGATTTCAGATATTCTTCAACCATCACAGTAGCTCATTTATTGAGCACCTAATGTGTGTTCTGAACATTGTACTGGTGAGAGTCCAACCTTTAAACACTTAGACACAACATTAAACACTTAGGTCCCATCCCCAATTGGCTTAGGTTGCTAGAGGAGAAACCTTTGAAACTGTGACTGCATAAAATAATTCATTTGACTCAATAATTTGCACATGAAGACTTTTCATTACTACATAGTTATATCACATACATTAATATAAATTATCTAAAGATATAAAACAATGCAACATCTTTCATCAGGCAATGCAGATCTACCACATGTATGATGCAAACTATAATTGCCATGAAGTCTTAAGGTCATTATGGCTGTACATATAAGGAAAAAATATATTTTGATAATGAACTATTTGAGCTGGTCCTTATTTATTTGCTTTAGATTTTCCTGCCAACTCATCTTTCAACCTGTGAGCCATTCTGCCATTCCACCTCACTTACCATATACTTATGCTTGGCTCACTCAAGCAAATTCAGGGGGAAACAATCTCCACATCATGGAGACAAATGACTAGTTGAGCACTGTTTTCATGGTCAGTAAGTTACCTGGATAGTACTCTTGGGCTTCCAGTTAAATAACCGAAACTTATAAAATAAAGAATTGGAAAAAAAAAAAACTTACTTTTAAAAGATAATAATGTTACTTATATGACTGCAACTCATCCATACTTTGGTATAGACAGTTCTACTATATTTATCATATCGACATATATTGTCTTCCTGGAGTCTGAGTTAAAATACAAAATCTTGTTATATCATTCACTCATGCGTGGTATATATTAGTTTATTATAAGTGTGGTCCTTTTAGTTTGCATGAACCAAGTACTTGGAATGCTTATTTGCTGTAATTGCCTGGCTCCTGCATACACTAGGACCTGAGATAGTTAGACAACTTTTACAGTTGTCGGTTTAAGGAATTCCTCCTCTAAATAGCTGTGTAGAAATAGTCCATATGACTTTTTCTCCAAGTTAAAATGGATAATTTAGGAATTTGTGACATTTTCCAAGCCACTCTGTTTTAAACTCTAATGTGTTCTGAATGTCTTATATCTCACTAGCTCAGATGACTTCCCTACCCTGACTACTTAATATGCATGCCTCAAAATAAGATTGTGATTCTGTTCCCTCTTCCTGGGCATTCTCTTTTCTTGGACTCACACATGGTTCAAGTGTTTCATTTTCAGTATCACACAAACCCTGAACCCTCATCAAAACTGTGAATATCCAACAGGTTTACTGGCATTTGCTTGTAATCATCTTTCAAATAAGCTGTCATCACAGTCTTAATCTGTCTTTGGCTGCCCTAATTATTCCCACATTACCTGCAAGTCTTTCACTACTTGAAAACTTTGTTAAGATTTTATGTTTATTCATCATTGATTGTGAAAGTGTGCGTAAAGAGATGTTACTCAGTTACACACATAGAGGAACTTATCTGAGCACCTCCTCATGGAAACCATAAAATTCCAAAAGTTCGATCATAATCTACTGCTAAACATTCTACCTTTATCTCATTTGGAGGAAGAGTTAAAGATATGTAGCATCTACACTATTACAAAAGCAATTATGATGATAATCAATTATCCAGGTATTTTATTGATTTGATGTCCAAAGTTCAGATGTTTAGAAATATCTATGAGTGCCATGATGTAACCACATATTCCAGTCTGCTGAAATGGATAATATTACTCTCAGATAATCTATTTTGCTAATAATGCTTTATACACTTTTCCTGCACTGCACAGTCCAAAAGACAAGCAGAAAATCAGAAACACATCAGTTCTGCAGTTGCTGCTAAGAGATTCTACTAGACATGAAATCATCCTACTACACTCATTTTGATCTATTGGCTATCTTCAAAGGCCTAGAAAACAAAGAGGAGGTAAGTAAAACTTAACAATCAGCATCATGTCATAAAAAAATACAAGTTCAATATACTGATTTGTCTTTATTTGTCTTCTGGCCCAGAATGACAGTTCCTGTTCCAAATACTCTATAGCTGTAATCTGTTCTTTTTTGAATTATATTTTCCATGAAATTTTGCAGAGACAATGCAGGAAAAGTTCATGATTATCTCCTTGGCAGCTACAGATATTATTCCCATTGTGTCTTTGTTGAATAAAAAATTTAAAGCACAGAATTAGCTCTGGAAGATTGACTGGATTCTAAATGAACTTTCTGATAGTGATGTAAAACTAGAGGGAACAGAGAACCAGTAATGAAGGGAAACACAAGGCTAAGTATTGGGAAGTAATTAGTGAACTCATCACTGACAACCCTCTGATGGCCTGAATTGCTTCCAGAAATATAAGAGTATATTGTTTAAAAAACAATGAAATCCTTTATGCACATTCATAGAATTATTTCACATTCATAGGCAAATAGTGAGGCCCAAATTCTCTGAACATACTAACATGTATCAACAGGGAAGCATTATAATTGGCACTGGCATATTTGGGTGTGTAAAAGGCACCAATAATAAATGTATGAGCTACAGACCTATGGATCTCATAAGGTCCCTAGAAATTGTGGTCAAACTTTGTAATTTAGCTAAGGTCCATTAACAGCAGCATATGCATAGATTCTACTAGATTTCTCAAGAGGTATTAAGTTGTTTGTACTGACATCAGTGATAAAAGAATAAAGCAAAACCTGTTATCAGTTTTTTGCCCCTTTCAGGTTAATAGTCCTTATTTTTGGGTCAGTAGAATGTATGTGTATATGTTTTATAAATGAAAAACAGAACACTGGAAGCAGAAAAACATTCATAGTCTGGGTTCTATGCACATGATTATAATACATTAAAATTGAAACCTCCTACACTTTCCTTTTTGACTAATATAGAAAATCTAACTCTGCATTGTGGTAATCACTTCCCTTTATAACCCAGTATTAACTCATCATTCTGGTTCCAATTAAGCCTTTTTCTTCAACAAATGAATACACTTCAGTCCTCTAAACTCCCATCTCTTCCATTCATTTATGCTATGTTTGTGTTTACATATTATTATCCATTCTCTTTTCATAATTGTATACTTACCATTTTCCAAGGTCCATGTCAAGGACTATTGCTCAGAGCTCCCACTGTCCACAAACACCACATTCTTCACTAATGATATGACGTAATCATTTGCTATTCCATGGTCAATATTAGATATTTGCACTGGTTGCATCTTTTATATTTTAGTATTTATTATTTCAATCCCTACTTTTTTCACCTTGAGTGAATGTGTGTATGCATGCAGGTGTGCAATTGTGTATACATTATATATAGCTTAAGCACCTGTTTAGATTGTAAATGCTTGGGAGTACAAATAGTATCTGAAACCTTATTTTCTAGTCTGTATAATTGCTAATCGAGTATCTTATCCAAAAATACCTGTTCAATAAATACTTGGATGTATTTTCGTATATTCACAAGTTGCTACACTTAAAAATGTATAGCTGTAGAAGCAGTGATAAATGCCATAGTATATTTATAAGCATATTTTATAAAAGTTAAAAAAATTACTTTAATGTAAACCAAATGATCATTTCTGAATGATTATTATGGACACGGAGTTTAACAAATACTATATGAAAGTACAAGATAATCATAAAAAGACAAGAAAAATTTCCAAGGATATTTTGCATCAATCATCTTATCTAATTTCCCAATTATAGAAAAAATAATTAAGATCAGGAAGGAAGCTCAGTGACCTTCTAAATCAGAAGAAATAACTCCTGAAATGTTAAACCACCTGCTCTCTGCCCTACAGTTTTCTGGAAGCACCAGCACTGGTGCTAGAATCATGCATGGTCTCTCATTAAATTCAACATGCTACCCCTGAATGGAGTGGAGCTTCTGATCCATCAGTACTGTAGACTCTTGACTTGCACTGGACTCAGTAACTGCAGCTATCATTTGCCCTTGCTTCCTGTGTATGAAGCCTTAAGTTCTAATTTTTAAATCATTGTGCAGACTGCAAAATTAGCTAACAAACTCTCTCTTATCTCATTGCTAGTGTCACACAGTTTTCTACTACCTAATGTGACTTTTCTTGAATTCCTTATCTCTCTTTTGGTTTTGGCTCTGCTTTAATTCAAATTGCTTAAGCTTACAGCCTATGCCTTTTTGCATTTCACAGCATCTAAGAGAATGTTTGGTATCGTAGTTTCTTACTAAATATATTTCTTCATTGGTGACAATTGCATAGCTAACTGTTCTATTGCCCAAACTTTTGGAATCATATTCACCTCTAATTCCAGCTGAAGCAATAGCGATCCTCTCATCTATGGCAGAGAACTCCATGAGACATTGAAAAGGAGCTCCAGGTGTGCAAATGATCCCTAGTGGAGATTGGGTATCCAATAACTGTCATTAAAGACTTGTGGCAAGAGCTCTCCCTCAGGAGCTGGGTTACTGACATATCCACCGTATTAGGAGGTTGTGCAGGCCTTGCAACAAACACTGTATGATGGAAATATATCCAGAGGGCACAAGTTAGTTACACATGCAGTTAGTTCAGACATTTTGCTGCAACTTATGACCTCGTGTCCTCTCTCTCTCAACTCACATTTATGACCTCTTGAAAGTTTTCCCACTTGATGAAGAAGAAAAAACCCAGGCCTGGTTCAGAAGTGGGTTGGTTTGCTATGTTGGTACAACTTTCACCACAGTCACACAAGGAATCAGCCATAAGAACATAAAGGTGAGGGAAATTCTTCCAGTGGGCAGAAATTCAAACATTAAAACTGGTTGGGAACTCTATATAGAGGGAGATATGACTGAGGGGAGGATATATAGAAACAGTGGCTTAGGGTTTAACCCATTAATCAGGGACATGGGAAATGTTAGATTTGAAAATCCAAGACAACAAGATGTTTGTAAGAGACATGTGGATACACTTGTGGGACTGAGCGTATTGTATGCCAATCTTTTCCTCTCACTTCAGTTCCCACCAGAAAGCACCCACGGGGAAGACTTTTAATCACCAGGTGAACATAATGGCTTGTCTACTGGCTATTGGTTAGAACTGTCCTCAGCCTCTGCAAGTATTTGCACAATGAACTCTCAGATGGAATAGCAGTGGTTTTAAAGATGGAGACTCTAAATGAGCCCACATCTAGACTCCATATGAGCAAGTTGATTTGGCTAACATTGCTGCCGAATGTTGTGCTGTCATCAGTGGAAGCAGGCTGAGGCCTCAATGTGGTACCTTCCCTTGAGAAGAACAGCAAACCACCTGGCAAGTTGATTACATCAGACTCCTTCCACCTTCTAGGTGATAGAAATTCATTCCTACCATAAGTTTTCTCTCCTCAGGGTAGAATTTGCTTTCCCTGTTGGCAGTGCCTATGCTGGCACTACTGTTGAATGCTTATACAACAACTGGTTTACTGACAATGGACACCACACGATTATTTTTCTGAACAAGGGGCCCATTTTACAGTGAATGTAGTGAGATCAGTTCACCTTGCAAGGTCATTGTAAAGACTGGAGATAATTAAATATGTTATCTAACCTTTAGTGACAATTCCTTAACATTTTGAGGTCTCACAATAAGTATAATGACAGAAATTATTTTTATTGGGCTCTGCTCTGGGGACTATTTTAAAAATATAAAAGACATATAAATGAAGTTAGTATATGTAACTAGCTTAAGGTCATGTAGCCAGTAATTGTAAAAGCTAGATATGAATACAATATCTGATTTCAGAGCTTAATCTCCCTGTAGTATGATATATCACTCCATCACAATATTATATCACTGAGACAGATGACACATCACAGCCAGCTGTTCAACAATTGCCCGATTGTTAATATGCATTTACTTGGAGAACATTTTAACATTAGAGGGTATTAATAATTAGTCATCTTACATAGCACAATAGAAGTTATTGCCTGTTGAGAGTGGAACTGATAATTCTTTTAATCAAAATTCACTATAAAATCTCAGTTCATTGCTTGATAGTTTTAATATCAATGCCATAGGTAAACTCATGTCTACCCAAAAGTTTCAATTAGATAAATTAAGGGGTTATTGTAATTTCAATAAAAGAATGATACATTAAAGTGAATCTGGAAGAAGGATGTTGATGTTAACTCCCAAGGCCAGACTCCCAATCTACTCTGCAATCTAGAATTTGACCATATACTTAAGAAGTAAGGATTGATTTCTGAGTGCCCAGAAATGTAAGAATACAGATTTATGTCTTTGTAAAGTATGCAAGATCTCATCTCAAGTAGGCAATTAAATGTGAAATTAGACAATATATTAGCATCTGTAAAGAGATGTGATGAACGCTGAGAAGCCAATGAAAACGCCAGAAAGATAAAGAATGCTGAGAACATTTAGAATAGGGACAAATTGTTCCCTAAAATACCCCTGTTCTAAAGTGAAATATAATGTTTTTATTGGTTTTTTGTTTGTTTTTTACATCTCTATTGGAGTATAATTGCTTTACAATGGTGTGTTACTTCCTGTTTTATAACAAAGTGAATCAGTTATACATATACATATCTCTTCCCTCTTGTGTCTCCCTCTCTCCCACCCTCCCTATCCCACTCCTCCAGGTGGTCACAAAGCACCGAGCTGATCTCCCTGTGCTTTGAGGTTGCTTCCCACCAGCTATCTACCTTACGTTTGGTAGTGTATATATGTCCATGCTTCTCTCTCGCTTTGTCACAGCTTACCCTTCTGCCTCCTCATATCCTCAAGTCCATTGACTAGTAGGTCTGTGTCTTTATTCCTGTCTTGCCCCTAGGTTCTTCATTACATTTTTTTCTTAAATTCCATATATATGTGTTAGCATACAGTATTTGTCTTTCTTTTTCTGACTTCATTCTGTATGACAGACTCTAGGTCTATCCACCTCATTACAAATAGTTCAATTTTGTTTCTTTTTATGGCTGAGTAATATTCCATTGTATATATGTGCCACATCTTCTTTATCCATTCATTTGGTGATGGACACTTAGTTCATTTCCATCTCTGGGCTATTGTAAATAGAGCTGCAATGAACATTATGGTATATGACTCTTTTTGAATTATGGTTTACTCAGAGTATATGCCCAGTAGTGGGATTGCTAGGTCATATGGTAGTTCTATTTGTAGCTTTTTAAGGAACCCCCATACTGTTCTCTATAGTGGCTGTACCAATTCACATTCCCACCAGCAGTGCAAGAGTGTTCCCTTTTCTCCACACCCTCTCCAGCATTTATTGTTTCTAGATTTTTTGATGATGGCCATTCTGACTGGTGTGAGATGATATCTCATTGTAGTTTTGATTTGCATTTCTATAATGATTAATGATGTTGAGCATTCTTTCATGTGTTTGTTGGCAGTCTGTATATCTTCTTTGGAGAAATGTCTATTTAGGTCTTCTGCCCATTTTTGGATTGGGTTTTTTGTTTTTTTGTTATTGAGCTGCATGAGCTGCTTGTAAATTTTGGAGATTAATCCTATGTCAGTTGCTTCATTTGAAAATATTTTCTCCCATTCTGAGGGTTGTCTTTTGGTCTTGATTATGGTTTCCTTTGCTGTGCAAAAGCTTTGAAGTTTCATTAGGTCCCATTTGTTTATTTTTGTTTTTATTTCCATTACTCTAGGAGGTGGGTCAGAAAGGATCTTGCTGTGATTTATGTCATAGAGTGTTCTTCCTATGTTTTCCTCTAAGAGTTTGATAGTTTCTGGCCTTACATTTAGGTCTTTAATCCATTTTGAGCTTATATTTGTGTATGGTGTTAGAGATTGATCTAATCTCATACATCTACATGTACCTGTCCAGTTTTGCCAGCACCACTTATTGAAGAGGCTATCCTTTCTCCACTGTACATTCCTGCCTCCTTTATCAACGATAAGGTGACCATATGTGCATAGGTTTATCTCTGGGCTTTCTACCCTGTTCCATTGATCTATCTTTCTGTTTTTGTGCCAGTACCACACTGTCTTAACACTGTAGCTTTGTAGTATAGTCTGAAGTCCTTTGGCCTGTAGTTTTCTTTCTTTGTGGCATCCTTGTCTGGTTTTGGTATCAGGGTGATGGTGACCTCGTAGAATGAGTTTGGGAGTGTTCCTCCCTCTGCTATATTTTGAAAGAGTTTGAGAAGGATAGATTTTATCTCTTCTCTAAATGTTTGATAGAATTTGCCTGTGACGCCATCTGGTCCTGGGTTTTTGTTTGTTGGAAGATTTTTAATCACAGTTTCAATTCCAGTGCTTGTGATTGGTCTGTTCATATTTTCTATTTCTCCCTGATTCAGTCTTGGCAGGTTGTGCATTTTAAGAATTTGTCCACTTCTTCCAGGTTGTCCATTTTATTGTTATAGAGTTGCTTGTAGTATTCTCTCATGATCTTTTGTATTTCTGTAGTGTCATTTGTTACTTCTCTTTTTCATTTCTACTTCTATTGATTTGAGTCTTCTCCCTTTTTTTCTTGATGAGTCCAGCTAGTGGTTTATCAATTTTGTTTATCTTTTCAAAGAACCAGTTTTTAATTTTATTGATCTTTGCTATTGTTTCCTACATTTCTTTTTCATTTATTTCTGATCTGATCTTTATGATTTCTTTCCTTCTGCTAACTTTGGGCTTTTTTATTCTTCTTTCCCTAGTTGCTTTAGGTGTAAGGTTAGGTTGATTATACGAGATGTTTCCTGTTTCTTAATGTAAGATTGTATTGCTATAAACTTCCCTCTTAGTACTGCTTTTGCTGCATCCCAATGTCTCCATTGTCATTTGTTTCTAGGTATTTTTTGATTTCCTCTTTGATTTCTTCAGTGATCACTTTGTTATTAAGTAGTGTATTGTTTAGCCTCTATGTCTTTGTATTTTTTACAGATCTTTTCCTGTAATTGTTATCTAGTCTCATAGCACTGTTGTTGGAAAAGATACTTGATACAATTTCAATATTCTTAAATTTACCAAGGCTTGATTTTTGACCCAAGATATGATCTATCCTGGAGAATGTTCCATGAGCACTTGAGAAAAATGTGTATTCTGTTGGTTTTGGATGGAATGTCCTATAAATATCAATTAAGTCCATCTTGTTTAATGTATCATTTAAAGTTTGTGTTTCCTTATTTATTTTAATTTTGGATGATCTGTCCATTGGTGATAGTGGGGTTTTAAAGTCCACTACTATGAATGTGTTACTGTTGATTTCCCCTTTTATGGCTGTTAGTATTTGCCTTATGTATTGAGGGGCTCCTATGTTGGGTGCATAAATATTTACAATTGGTATATCTTCTTCTTGGACCGATCCCTTGATCATTATGTAGTGTCCTTCTTTGTCTCTTGTAATAGTCTTTATTTTAAAGTCTATTTAACTTATATGAGAATTGCTACTTCAGTTTTCTTTAGGTTTCCATTTGCATGGAATATCTTTTTCCGTCCCCTCACTTTCAGTCTGTATGTGTCTCTAGGTCTGAAGTTGGTCCTTTGTAGACAGCATATATATGTGACTTGCTTTTGTGTACATTCAGCCAGTCTGTGTCTTTTGGTGGGAGCATTTAATACATTTACATTAAAGGTAATTATCGATATGTATGTTCCTATTCCCATTTTCTTAATTGTTTTGGGTTTTTTATTATAGGTCTTTTCCTTCTCTTGGCTTTCTTGCCCAGAGAAAATTCTTTAGCATTTGTTGTGAAGCTAGTTTGGTGGTGCTGAGCACTCTCAGCTTTTGCTTGTCTGTAAAGGTTTTAATTTCTCCATCAAATCTGAATAAGATCCTTGCTGGGTAGAGTAATCTGGCTTGTAGGTTTTTCTCCTTCATCACTTTAAATGTGTCCATCCAGTCCCTTCTGGCTTGCATAGTTTCTGCTGAAAGATCAGCTGTTAACTTTATGCAGATTCCCTTGTGTGTTATTTGTTGTTTTTCCCTTGCTGCTTTTAATATGTTTTCTTTGTATTTAATTTTTGACAGTTTTATTAACATTTGTCGGCATATTTCTCCATGGATTTATCCTCTATGGGAACCTATGTGCTTCCTGGACTTGATTAACTATTTCCTTTCCCATATTAGGGAAGGTTTCAACTATAAACTCTTCAAATGTTTTCTCAGTCCCTTTCTTTTTCTTTTGCTCTACTGGAACCCCTATAATTTGAGTGTGGGTGTGTTTATGTTGTCCCAGAAGTCTCAGAGACTGTCCTCATTTCTTTTCTTTCTTTTTTTTTTTTTTTTTTTTTTCTGCGGTACATGGGCCTCTCACTGTTGTGGCCTCTCCCATTGCAGAGCATAGGCTCTGGATGTGCAGGCTCAGCAGCCATGGCTCACAGGTCTAGCCGCTCCGTGACATGTGGGATCTTCCTGGACTGGGGCATGAACCCATGTCTCCTGCATTGGCAGATGGACTCTAAACCACTGCACCATCAGGGAAGCCCCATCTTTTCATTCTTTTCCCTTTATTCTGCTCTGCAGTAGTTATTTCCACTATTTTATCTTCCATGTCACTTATCCATTCTTCTGCCTCAGTTATTCTGCTATTGATCCCTTCTAGAGTATTTTTAATTTCATTTATTGTGTTGTTCATTGTTGTTTGTTTCATCTTTATTTCTTCTAGGTCCTTGTTAAATATTTCTTGTATTTTCTCTATTCTATTTCCAAGATTAAGGATCACCTTTACTCTCATTATTCTGAATTCTTTTTCAGGTAGACTGCCTATTTCTTCTTCATTTGTTAGGTCTGGTGGGTTTTCATCTTACTCCTTCATCTGCTGTGTGTTTTTCTGTCTTCTCATTTTGCTTATTTTATTGGGTTTGGGGTTTCCTTTTTACAGACTGCAGGTTTGTAGATCCCATTGTTTTTGGTGTCTGTCCCCAGTGGCTAAGGTTGGTTCAATGGGTTGTGTAGGCTTCCAGCTGGAGGGGACTAGTACTTGTGTTCTGGTAGATGAGGCTGGATCTTGTCTTTCTGGTGGGCAGGTCCACGTCTGGTGGTGTGTTTTAGGGTGTCTGTGGACTTTTATGATTTTAGGCAGTCTCTCTGCTAATTGGTGGTGTAGTGTTCCTGTCTTGCTAGTTGTTTGGCATAGGGTGTCCAGCACTGTAGCTTGCTGGTGGTTGAGTGAAGCTGGGTCTTGGTGTTGAGATGGAGATCTCTGGGAGTTTTTCACCATTTTATATTACGTGGAGCTGGGAGGTCTCTTGTGCACCAGTGTCCTGAAGTTGGCTCTCCCACCTCAGAGGCACAGCACTGACTGCTGGCTGCAACACCAAGAAACTTTCATCCACATGCCTCAGAATAAAAGGGAGAAAAATTATAAAGAAATAAAGAAATAGGATAAAAGAAAATAAAATTAAAAAGGTAAAATAAAATAAAGTTATTAAAATAAAAATATACTTATTAAGAAAAAAACTTTTTTAAAGTAATAAAAACAAACAAACAACAAAAAACAAAAAATGGACAGATAGAACCTTAGGACAAATGGTGGAAGCAAAGCTATACAGACAAAATCTCACACAGAAACATACACATACACACACACAAAAAGAGGGATCCTGGAAATTAAAATTTTCATCACTGAAATTAAAAGTTCAACTGATGGGATGAATGCTGAATGGGTACAGCTGAAGAGCAACTTGAGGACAAAATCATAAATCTTGCTCTCAAAGTCCACCTCCTCAATTTGGGATGATTCGTTGTCTATTCATGTATTCCACAGATGCAGCGTACATCTAGTTGATTGTGCAGCTTTAATCCACTGCTTCTGAGGCTGCTGGGAGAGATTTCCCTTTCTCTTCTTTGTTTTCACAGCTCAGGGGCTCAGCTTTGGATTTGGCCCCACCTCTGCATGTAGGTCACCGGAGGGCGTCTGTTCTTTGCTCAGACAGGATGGAGTTAAAGGAGCAGCTGCTTCATGGCCTCTATCTCACTCAGGCCTGGGAGAGGGAAGGGCATGGAGTGCAGGGCGAGCATGCAGTGGCAGAGGCCAGCGTGACATTGCACCAGCCTGAGGAGCACTGTGCGTTCTCCTGGGGAAGTTGTCCCTGGATCCCTGGACCCTGGCAGTGGCGGGCTGCACAGGCTCCCCGGAAGGGAGGTGTGGAGAGTGACCTGTGCTCACACACAGGCTTCTTGGTGGCAGCAGCAGCAGCCTTAGCATCTCATGCCCGTCTCTGTGGTCCACGCTGTTAGCTGCGTCTCACGCCAGTCTCTGGAGCTCCTTTAAGCAGTGCTCTTAATCCCCTCTCCTCGTGCACCAGGAAACAAAGAGGGAAGAAAAGGTCTCTTGCCTCTTCAGCAGGTCCAGACTTTTGCCCAGACTCCCTCCTGGCTAGCCGTGGTTCACTAACCCCTTCAGGCTGTGTTCAAGCTACCAGTCCCCTCCCTGCTCTCCGACTGAAGCCCAAGCCACAGGTCCCAGAACCGCCTGCCCCGGCGGGTGAGCAGACAAGCCTCTCGGGCTGGGGAGTGCCAGTTGGCACTGATCCTCTGTGCGGGAATCTCTCTGCTTTGCCCTCTGCACACCTGTTGCTGTCTTCTCCTCCGCGGCTCCAAAGCTTCTCCCCTCTGCCACCTGCAGTCTCCACCCACGAAGGGGCTTCCTAGTGTGTGGAACCTTTCCTCCTTCACAGCTCCCTCCCACTGGTGCAGGTCCCATCCCTATTCTTTTGTCTCTGCTTGTTCTTTTTTCTTTTGCCCTACCCAGGTACGTGGGGAGTTTCTTGCCTTTTGGGAGGTCTGAGGTCTTCTGCCAGCATTCAGTAGGTATTCTGTAGGAGTTGTTCCACGTGTAGATGTATTTCTGATGTATCTGTGAGGAGGAAGGTGATCTCCGTGTCTTACTCTTCTGCCATCTTCCCCCTCCCTCCTAAAGTTCAATATAATGTTTATACTAATTAATATGACACGTACAAGATAGCTCCTCTAGCTCTCACCAACAGTATGCTTAGAAATGTGTGCAAAATATGGCTGCTTTATTTTAAGTCCTATGTATAATTTTTAAGAATTAAATAATGCATTTCAGTTATCTTAAAATAAAATTTTGGAATGTTCTCACACTGGGAATATAAATTTTCACAACATTTTTGAAAAGACTAAAGAGACAATAGAATAAAAGCCTCAACAAATGCCACTGCCCAGTTTTAACTGTGTGTCCTCATGTGGTTTAAGAATTTGCTTTTATTTCCCCCCATTTCAGAGGAGGCTGACTAAGGCCATTAGACACAGTGGTTAAGGTAAAAGGTATGTGAAGAAGTAATAAATTCATGTGTGGTAAATGTCAATATTAAATATAGGTCATACAGGATGGAGCACTTTTTCTCAGAAACCTGAGTTCAAAGCTAACAGTAACAATGAAAATACAATAATGCTATAATGCCTTAAGACTGGAGTTGCTCCCAATTAACTAGTTTTCGAGACCCCTTCTGTTGTCTAACTTTCTTTTATATTTCAAGACACTGATCAATAGAGGCCACCTCCCTTAACTATATAAGTCGCCAAAGGTGAAAAAAAGTCACTAAATTAAAATTTATTTTGCAACATAAATGAGCCAGTGCTATCTGCAAACAGTATAATTAATTGGGATTAATTTCATGTGCATATTTTGTCATTGCAGTCGTTGATGGAGTAATACATCAAAGGGACTTCACCTCTGTAAAAATCAATGCTACATAACCTTGATTACTGTTCTTGTGGATGTCACATATAATACTAACCAGTATTGGTTTGTAGCAAACATCTTAGAGAACAAATATAATTTGCTTTTTTATTGACATTTTTCAAGATGAGACACAATATGTCTTCCTGGGGCAAGGAATTCTCTAACAGAATACAAGCTCCTAGGGGAAGCAATGGAGGCAGTGTTGGTACAGGTGGAAATGGTGGAGAAGGAAATTACAAAAGTGTGAAAAAAATTCTTCACATTGATATGGAAACTACTAATTCTGTTTTGGGAATATAGACTTCCCAGTACACTTATAGAAAAACCAAAGAGTTTCAATTCTATAGAAGAATACCATTTTGTAGTACCCAAAAGAAAAAATAACTAATTTTATGGTAACAGACTTCATATAATCTTTATCCTTACTTCCCCTATGTATTAGGCCTTCTGTTGTATCAATTATAACTAAAGTGGAGGACATGGAAGGCAAACTTTCAACTGGTTTTATCTTGAGTTGACTTTTAATGATTTACTGTGTACTAAAAATTATAATGGCAATACCATTTTTCAGATATGTACGTTTGAAAATTTCTTCCTTAGGTAGCTGTCATTTCAACTTTTGTATCATTATCAGGATTAAGAGAATTATCAGTGCTGTACCTATAATGCTAGCCAATCAAATAGCATGTATTAAAAACTTATTGGGAGTTCAGGAAGCTTTCACAAGACTCTTAGGTAACTTCATCCACCAGAGGACAGACAGCAGAAGCAAGAAAAACTACAATCCTGTAGCCTGTGGAACAAAAAAACACATTCACAGAAAGATAGACAAAATGAAAAGGCAGAGGACTGTGACCAGATGAAGGAACAAGATAAAACCCCAGAAAAACAATTAGAGTGAAGTGAAGATAGGCAACTTTACAGAAAGAGAATTCAGAATAATGATAGTGAAGATGATCCAGGACATCAGAAAGAATGTAGGTAAAAATCAAGAAGATGCAAGAAATGTTTAACAAAGACCTAGAAGAATTAAAAACAAACAAACAGAGATAAATGACACAATAACTGAAATGAAAAATACACTAGAAGAAATCAATAGCAGGATAACTGAGGCAGAAGAACAGATAAGTGACCTGGAAGACAGAATGGTGGAAATCAACACTATGAAACAGAATAAAGAAAGAAGAATGAAAAGAAAGGAAGACAGCCAAAGGGACTTCTGGGACAACATTAAACACACCAATATTCACATTACAGTGGTTCCAGAAGGAGAAGAGAGAGAGAAAGTATACAAGAAAATATTAGAAGAGATTATAGTTGAAAACATCCCTAATATGGGAAAGGAAATAACCACCCAAGTCCAGAAAACACAGAGAGTCCCAGACAGGATAAACCCAAGAAGAAACATGCTGAGACACATAGTAATCAAATTGACAAATAATAAAGAAAAAGAAAAGTTATTAAAAACAGCAGGGGAATAAAGACAACACAAAAGGGAACCCCTATAAGGTTAACAGCTGATTCCCAGCAGAAACACTATAAGCCAGAAGGGAATAGCATGATATATTTAAAGTGATGAAAAGGAAGAACCCTATAACCAAGATTGCACTACCTGGCAAGGATCTCATTCAGACTTGATGAAGAAATTAAAAGCTTTACAGACAAGAAAAACCTGAGACAATTCAGTACAAAAAACCCAACTCTACAACAAATGCTAAAGGAACTTCTCTAAATGGGAAACACAAGAGAAGAAAATAACCTACAAAAACAAACCAAAAACAATTAAGAAAATGGTAATAGGAGCATACATATCAATAATTACCTTAAATATAAATGGATTAAATGCTCCAACTAAAAGACACAGGCTGGATGAATTGATACAATAACAAGACCCATATATATGCTGTTTACAAGAGACAAAATTCAGACCTAGGGACACATACAGACTGAAGTGAGAGTATAGAAAAAGATATTCCACACAAGTGGAAATCAAAAGAAACGTGGAGTAACAATACTACATCAGATAAAATAGACTTTAAAATAAATACAATTACAAGAGACAAAGAAGGATGCTACATAATGATCAAGAGATCAATCCAAGAAGAAGATATAACAATTATAAATATTTATGCACCCAACATAGGAGCACCTAAATACATAAGTCAAATGCTAACAGCTATAAAAGAGGAAATCACCAGTAACACAATAATAGTGGGAGACTTTAACAGCTCACTTACAACAATGCAGTGATCATCCAAACAGAAAATTAATAAGAAAACAAAAGCTTTAAATGACACAATAGTCCAGAGAGATTTAATCGATATTTATAAGACATTCCATCTGAAAACAGCAGGTTACATTTCCTTCGCAACTGCACATGGAACATTCTCCAGGATAGATCACATCCTGGGTCACAAATCAAGCCTCGGTAAATTTAAGAAAACAAATCATATCAAGCATCTTTTCTGACCACAATGCCATGAGATTAAAAGTCAACTACAGGGAAACAAAAGTAAAAAAAAAACACATGAAGAATAAACAATTCATTACTAAATAACCCAGAAATCACTGAAGAAATCAAAGAGGAAATCAAAAAATACCTAGAAACAAATGACAATGAAAACACGATGAACCAAACCCTATGGGACACAGCAAAAGCAGTTCTAAGAGGGAATTTTATAGCAATACAAGCATGCCTGAAGAAATAAGAAACATCTCAAATAAACAATCTAAACTTACACATAATTAGAGAAAGAAGAACAAACAAAACCCAAAGTTAGTATAAGAAAGAAATCATAAAGATCAGAGCAGAATTAAATGAAATATATACAAAGAAAACAGTAGCAAAAATCAATAAAACTAAAAGCTGGTTCTTTGAGAAGACAAACAAAATTGATAAATCTTTAGCCAGACTCATAAACAAAAAGAGGGAGAGGACTCAAATCAATAAAATTAGAAATGAAAAAGAGAAGTTACAATGGACACCACAGAAATACAAAGCATGATAAGAGACTAATAGAAGAAACTCTATACCAATAAAATGGACAACCTGGAAGAAATGGACAAATTCTTATGAAGGTATAATCTTCCAAGACTGAACCAGGAAGAAATATAAAATATGAACAGAACAATCACAAGAAATTAAATTGAAACTGTGATTAAAAATATTCCAACAAACAAACGCTTGGGCCAGATGGCTTCACAGGTGAATTCTATCAAACATTTAGAGAAGAGCTAAAACACATCCTTCTCAAACTCTCCCAAAAAATTTCCGAGAAAGGGACGGTCCCAAACTCATTCTACAAGGCCACCATCACCCTGATACCAAAATCAGACAAAGATACTACAAAAAAAGATAATTATAGACCAATAACACTGAAGAGCATAGATGCAAAAATCCTCAACGAAATACTAGCAAACAGAATCCAACAGCACATTAAAAGGATCATACACCATGAACAAGTGGGATTTACACCAAGGATTCTGCAATATATGCAAATCAATCAATGTGATACACTATATTAACAAATTAAACAATAAAACCCATATGATCATCTCAATAGATGCAGAAAAAGCTTTGGCAAAATTCAACACCCATTTATGATAAAAACTCCCCAGAAAGTGGGCATAGAGGGAACCTACCTCAACATAATAAAGGCCATATATGACAAACCCACAGCAAACATCATTCTCAATGGTGAAAAACTGAAACCATTTCCTCTAAGATCAGGAACAAGACAAGATGTCCACTCTCACCAGTATTATTCAATGTAGTTTTGGAAGTCCTAGCCATGACAATCAGAGAAGAAAAATAAATAAATAAAACAAATACAAATTGGAAAAGAAGAAGTAAAACTCACTGTTTGCAGATGACATGACACTATACATAGAGAATCCTAAAAATTCCACCAGAAAACTATTAGAGCTAATCAATGAATTTGGTAAAGTTGCAGGATACAAAATTAATGCACAGAAATCTCTTGCATTCCTATACATTAATGATGAAAAATCTGAAAGAGAACTTAAAGAAACACTCCCCCTTACCATTGCAAAAAAAGAATAAAATACCTAGGAATGAACCAACCTAGAGGGACAAAAGACCTGTATGCAGAAAACTATAAGACACTTATGAAAGAAACTAAAGATGGTACCAACAGATGGAGAAATACACCATGTTCTTGGATTGGAAGAATCAATATTGTGAAAATGACTATACTACCCAAAGCAATCTATAGATTCAATGCAATCCTTATCAAATTACCAATGGCATTTTTTTATGGAACTAGAACAAAAAATCTTAAAATCTGTGTGGAGACACAAAAGACCCTGAATAGCCAAAGCAGTCTTGAGAGAAAAAAACAAAGCTGGGTGAATCAGGCTCCCTGAATTCAAACTATACTACAAAGCTACGGTAATCAAGACAATATGGTACTGGCACAGAAACAGAAACATAGATCGATAGAATAAGATGGAAAGCCCAGAGATAAACCCACGCACATATGGTCAACTAATCTATGACAAAAGAGGTAAGGATATACAATGGAGAAAATACAGTCTCTTCAATAAGTGGTGCTGGGAAAACTGGACAGCTACACATAAAACAATGAAATTAGAACACCCCCTAACACCATACACAAAAATAAACTCAAAATGGATTAGAGACCTAAATGTAAAATCGGACACTATCAAATTCTTAGAGGAAAACATAGGAAGAACAATCTTTGACATAAATCACAACAAGGTCATTTTTAATCCACGTCCTAAAGTAATGGAAATAAAAACAAAAATAAACAAATTGGACCTAATGAAACTTAAAGGCTTTTGCATAGCAAAGGTAACCATAAACAAGACAAAAATACAACCCTCAAAATGTGAGAAAATATTTGCAAATGAATCAATAGAAAAAGGATTAATCTCCAAAATATATAAGCAGCTCATGTAGCTCAATATTGAAGAAACAAACAACCCAATCCAAAATTGGACAGAAGACCTAAATAGACATTTTGCCAAAGAAGACATACATATGGCCAAGAAGCACATGAAAAGCAGTTCAACATCACTAATTATTAGAGAAATATAAATCAAAATTACAATGAAGTGTCACCTCACACCAGTTAGAATGGGTATCATCATAAAATCTATAAACAACAAATGCTGGAGAGGGTGTGGAGGAAAGGGAACCCTCTTGCACCCTTGGTGTGAATGTAAATTGATACAGCCACTATGAAGAACAGTATGGAGGTTCCTTAAAAAACTACAAATAGAATTACCATATGACCCAGCAATCCCAGTACTGCACATATACCCAGAGAAAACTATAATTCAAAAAGACACATGCACCCCAATGTTCATTTCAGCACTATTTACAATAGCCAGGTCATGGAAGTAACCTAAATGTCCATTGACAGATGAATGGATAAAGAAGATGTGGTCCGTATATACACTGCAATATTACTCAGCCATAAAAAGAAATGAAATTTGGTCATTTGTAGAGATGTGGATGGATCTAGAGACTGTCATACAGAGTGAAGTAAGTCAGAAAGAAGAAAACAAATATCGTATATTAATGCATATACGTGGAACCTAGGAAAATGGTACAGATGAACCGGTTTGTAGGACAGAAATTGAGATACACATGTAGAGAACAAACTTATGGACACTAAAGGGGGAAAGTGACAGGGGTGGGAGTGTTGGTGTGATGAATTGGGAGATTGGGATTGACATGTATACACTGATGTGTATTAAATGGATGACTAATAAGAACCTCCTTATAAAAAATAAATTAAATTAAATTTAAAAAGCACACAAAAAACCACATTACTCCTAGGTATACTCCCCAAATTTGTGTACATACATACCAGTGGTCATGTACACAATGCTCATAACAGTATTGTTTTGAAATAGCTCCAAACAACTCAATTGTCTACATTAAAAGAGTGGATGAATAGATTGTGGTACAGTCTTACAACTGAATAGTACAAAATAAAACTGAACAAGTTATAGTGACATAAATCAACATGGATTGCTCTCATAAACCAAGCAAAACTAACTTAAAGAGTTTAGAGATTTGTACTAAAGTCATAGAACTCCAAAAGAAAACAAGAAAAAAATTACCACAGGGTTAAAAATTATGTTTAACTTTACTTTGAAAGGGAGGGGAAGTGGGGAAGTCACTAAGAACCTTCTGGAGTGTTGACAACTTCGCATTTCTAGACCAACGTAAATGGGTGTTTGCTTCATAATAATTTATTAATTGGTACCTTTATGTGTTATGTCAGTACATGCTATATTTCATAATAAAAACAAAATAGTTTTTGAAATGCCTTACTCTTATAGCCTCGCATGGAAAACTATGTACATCTGGGCATGAATGACTGTGAGGGAAACATTCAAATACTTCTTGAAAGATTTACACATTCATCAACCTGGTGACACTTTTATCCCTGACTAATATATACACTTGGAACAAGTTTACTTAATTAGACTTTTAACTTCCTGCTTCCATGCTGTAATATGTCAGAGACATCAATTATTTATCTCTTCAAAAGTCTTGTTAACAAGGTTGGAAATGAATTTAACTGTTGTGTATATAGAAATCTGAGATTCAGCAATTATTTGGATTTCTGCAGCTCTAACACCTAGATGCTCTTCAACCCCCCATTTGCAAATGTGCTTCCTTTGAGATCTGATTGGGTTATAACTTATCATTCAAGCTGGCCCTTAGAAAAATATTAATTCAGCAGAGAGCCATTGATAACATATATGTTATCAATAAATTACTTATCTTTTGCATCCTCTTGACTCCTTCAAGTCCTGAAGTATTTCTTATAGGCCTGAGGCTACCAAGACAAAGGAGATGTTATATTCACACAATTTAGGGTGAAAGACCAAAGGCCACAGTTTCCCACAGAAATTTGGTAATTAAAAGAAGACAAGATAGGTCAGTTGTCAATGCAAAGATGGCTTTTTTCTAGAAGAATTTCTGGCACTTTGATCATCACTGGTCATATTTGAGTGAGCTTCTATTTGACCTATGCTAAAAACAAGTCCTCATAAATTTAGAATTAAAAGAGACTTTATGGATTATGTAGACCAGTTGCAATCTTTATATATGGCAAAACAAAGACAGAGAACAATTAATAAACCAAACATCATGGAACTAGAAAGGCAGCATTAGAACACAGTTATTTTCATTTTAAGTGTTCCTGTTTTTTTCTGAAATGGTAGATTTATAGTAGGAATAGAAATACTGTCATTTTGTATGGAAATCTGAGAAGAGAAATGAGAGAAGCAGGATAGTTGAGGTAGTAATCTCTGTTTCTACCTTTTGTGTACTAAGATGTACATGTTTTCCATGAAACTTTTCCCTGGATTCTTAAGTCACTGTAGATCTCTCTCTTCTTGCAGTCCTATGACAATTTTTTTAACCTTCAGAAAATCCTTAGAATAGTTGATATTATTTTTTATTGTATTGTTGTGCACGTACGCCTCCTTCACTTTTCCTTGATTGCATATTTAAGTCTTTCTAATCATCTAGCTTTAAACTTCATTATGCATCTCATATTTTATTTTTTTCCCGTCATCTGTTCTCTTTGACTAATCACAATGTTTTAATCACTTTTTAAAACATAAGGAGTATAGAAATGTCTTTACAAATATATATACTAGTCCAACTTACGCTTCAACTGAAAAAAAATCCTAGAGACAAACATTCTGATGATGGAATAACACAAATCATTTCCATGCATATCCACTTATTCTAATCTTTCTCTCTTAAATCCCCAACATTACCACCTATCCAGGACCACACAGATCCCCTCTGAAGGTTGTGCCCAAAAAGGAACAGCATCTGGTAACTGTATTCCATTAGACATTTAAATATTTTCAAAAATGAAATGCATTAAACACCAAGAGAAACACAAAATCTGACTTCTGTGACTCCAGAAAGTGTAGAAATATTTTATTAGATCTAAAAGTACTAAATACAAGTGTCCCAGGCTCAAATGAGGTCGAAGAATTGTACTGCTATGTTTGCTTAGCTTCCTAGCTCTCATTAAAGCAGGTGATATTTGTTTATTAATAATTGTGCTCAACAGTGTCAGATATTAATATCTAGCTTTATAATAATTTATAAAGATATTTTATACTCTTCACAGCAACCTTTATTTTAAAGATGAAAGGGTATTGTGAAATGCGTTAAATATAACTTTCTGTAAGTCATACATCTGCTAAGTGGCAGAGACAGAATTCCATTCCAGGTGGGATTGGCAGCAACATTCATGTGATTTTTTTATATACCAGGCTTTCTCTCTACCTTTTATTCCTGATCTTACATAGTAGACTACTTGTCAGTCCTATTTTGTATAAATACAAGTCCTAAAATCCCTTATTCTCCTTTAATTTTCCCAGAAACCCCAGACCTCTCATTTAATCTAAGGCTCTTACCTAAGAAACCATTTTAGTTCCCAAATGATTTCCCCATAGTAATCGGCAACACTTAAGCCCAGTGAACAATCTAACACTTAAACATGTAGCGTAGATGCACCAGTCAACTTTGGGACTTTCCCTGAAAACTTGTCATGACAGTTCCTTTCCCCAAACTGCAAAATATATAACCAAGAAATAGTAAAGAAGCAGTGAATTTATATCCAGTAGATAACAGAGAGGACATATTTGATGTATACATGCTTTGGTGGTATGGCTGATGCAGAGATTTGGGTGGTGTGGTTGCCTCCCAGATATGCATTAGAGACAACACCTGCCCACTCCTTGCCACACCTATTCTGAGTTCAGTATAGTGAGTTGGCTATATAGAGCAAAGACAGATGGAGCATATTTTTAAGCAAGTTGGCTCTTGATTATTTTTCTCTACTGGGCATAAAACTTCAATAACTCTCCTACCTTAATTGTGTCCTGCCAGAATGAAGAAAAAACAATTTCCATATAAGCCAGCAATTCTACTACTGGGTATACATCTGGAAAAAAATGAAAACACTAATTCAAAAAGATGTGTGCACCCAAATGTTCATAGCAGCACTATTTACAATAGTAAAGACATGGAAACAATTCAAGTGATGATCAACAAATGATTGGTTTAAGAAAATGTGATATATGTATTTGTGTGTGTGTGTGTATATATATATATATATATATATATATATATATATATAATAAAATATTACACAGACATAAAAAAGAATGAAATAATGACATTTGCAGCAACATGGATGGACGTAGAGAATATCATACTAAGTGAAGTCAGATAGAGAAAGACAAATATTACATGATATCAATTATATGTGGAACCAAAAAGTAATACAAATGAATCTATATACAAGATAGAAACAGACTCATAGACATAGAAAACAAGCCTATTGTTACCAAAGTGGAATGAGAAGGAGGAAGGGGATAAATTAGTAGTGTGAGGTTAACAGATACAAACTGCTATACATAAAATAGATAAGCAACAAGTATTTACTGTATAGCGCAGGGAAACTATATTCAATATCTTGTAATAACATGTAATGGAAATTAATCTGAAAAAATATGTATATGTAACTGAATCACTTTGCTGTACACCTAAAACCAACACAATATTGTAAATCAACTATACTTCAGTAAAAAAAAAAAATAATAATTCTTGATATACGGTAAGTCCCCTACACATGAATGAGTTCCATTCTGAGAGTGCATTTGTAAGTCCAATTTTTTCATAAGTCCAACAAAGTTAGCCTAGGTACCCAACAAACACAATTGGCTATATAGTACTGTACTTTAATTGGTTTATAATACTTTTCACACAACTAATACATAAAAAACAAACACAAAAAAATAAAGAAAACATTTTTAACCTTACAGTACAGTACCTTGAAAAATACAGTAGTACAGTACAACAGCTTACATACAGGGGCTGGCATCGAGTGAACAGGCAAGAAAATTTACTGACTGGAAGAGGGAGAGGAGGTGGGAGGTGGTAGAGCTGAAGGATCATCAGCAATAGGAGACAGAGGGCAAGCTTCACTTTCACTCACGCCTGATGTTGATGGCACAGGCTCTGGTTCCTTGCTGGATTCAATTCTATCTACACTCTTGAAAAACTGATCCAGTGATGTCTGGGTAATAGCTCTTTTCTTCTTGTCATAGATGACATGGTAGTACTGGGTTGCATTCTGAATGGCTGCCGCAACCTTCGTGTACCATTCTACATTCAAGTCCTGTGCCTCAAAAACTAACAGTGCCTCCTCAAATAAAGAAAATCCCCTGCATCTCCCTCCCACCCTCCCTATCCCAATAAAGATGTTAAAAAAAAAGAAAAAGAAAATCCCCTTGCCATTTCCTGCATTGTGACTCTCTTCAGTTCTTCAGTTACTTCTTCCTCTTGTCTCTTCTTCCTTTCTCTTGGCCTCCAATTCCATCAGGTATTCATTAGTAAGCTCCTCATGTTGCACAGCAAGGAGTTCAATAAAGTTGTCCTCTCACAGATCTAGCTTGAAATAAAGATATTATACTACTGTACTCTCTACAGTACTGTACAGTAAAGTGCACATAAGCACAACTACTTGTAGAGGATGCACACACATGACAATGTACAGCAGACACGTGAACTAACTTATGTGATTGGACATGAAAATGTACATTCGCATCTTTGAAAGTTTGCAACTTGAAGGTTCGTATGTAGCAGAATTACTGTACTGATATACAAGTGACCTTTTGTACTGTGGACAACATTACTATTTGGGGAGTATTTGCACTAACAGACTAAGCACTTTTGTTAAATTGCACGTTTACAAATATCTGCCTCCCTTCACTCTTGAACCAAGCCCCAGATCAGCATTGACCCAACAGAGAGGGTTAAAGGCATTTATTAGAATAATCATTGTATTTGCTTGAGAAAAATCTAACTGGATGTGGATTTTTAAGTGAAACTTTGTGATAACCCTGTCAGTTACTTTCCGTACTTTGAAATGATACTCTTCTCTTAAAGGTTTATGATTACAATGTCTTCTTGGTAGATTATCTTATCATCAAGTTATACCTCTTTATTTCTTATAATATTTGCTGCTTTAAACATGATTTTGTATGTTACTCAAGTCCTTACATTAATTATTATTCACCTGCTTTTTTTGGTTACTATTTATCTGGTTATATTTAAATTAAATATGGATAAATATATCAGTAATTTCATCCTCCTCTGATGGAGACAAGACCTTAGATTTCTACACTCTCTACCTGAACCCTTTCTCTTCCTTGTGACTAATGCCTCAACATCGAGTCTTCCCCAGTGTATAGTTCTAAACAAATTACAATAACTCCTTTCGCTCCTCCAGGTTTAGGGGTGGGCATGTGCTCTAATCTTTGTCAATGAATCATGAGGGAAGGTCAGGCTCCTGGAAAGAAATTTCCTCTTTTTTTTTTAATAAGCAGGCACAGAATAGAGCCTTTTATGTCTCTGAGGCTGGTTATTCCTCCATATCATTTATGGAACTGCTACAATTAATTTATGGCTCTGAATTTAGCTTGCAGTCAAATTCAGGTTGCACCTGAGGTCAATGCAGTATGTTGGGCCCTTGTTAATAACAGTTAGCCATGATTTACTAATCTGGAGCCTACCTTACCTCCTGATTTCTATTAAATAACCATTTTTAAAAACAATTTAAGCCATTTCAGTTTTCTGTTTCTTAAAGCTAAATGTATCCAAAATATATAAGTATATAAATATTTTTGTTTCTTTCCCTCTCTAGCTCTCTCTCTCTCAATAGGGCAATATTAGTTAGATTTCCCAAAAAGATTTTACCAGTATTTGGACCAACAAGAAAATACACATGCAAAAATTCTAAAATCCAACATTTATTAGATCTCCAGGGAAAGTCGGCATATGGTAAACTCTTTGTGTCTTTGCCTGAGAATGTTTTTACTTTCTTTCACTCCTAAATGGCAGGAGTGAAACTCCTATACAATTCTAGATTGGCAATGGTTTTCTCTCAGTTTCTTGAATATATTGTTCTATTTTCTTGCATTTATTGTTGCTTTTGAGAAGGTCTAAGGTCAGTACAATTGTTAGCCCTAGTAGTTATTTTTTCTTATTAAATCTTCTTTGGTTACTTTTTTTTTTTTTTTTGCGGTACGTGGGCCTCTCACTGTTGTGGCCTCTCCCGTGGCGGAGCACAGGCTCCGGAACCGCAGGCTCAGCGGCCATGGCTCACGGTACCAGCCACTCCGCGGCATGTGGGATCTTCCCGGACCGGGGCACAAACCCGTGTCCTCTGAATCGGCAGGCAGACTCTCAACCACTGCGCCACCAGGAGAGCCCTTCTTTGGTTACTTTTGATATATTCTCTTTGCTTTTGGTGTTTCTAATTTCACCATTATGTGTTTAGGTGTTGATTTATTTTTATTTACACTTCTTAAGACACTAAGATTCTCTTTCAAGTTGAAGACTTTTAACTTCCTTCAGTTCTGAAAAATTCCCTGTCATTATCCTTTTACCACTTCATTTTCTTCTTTTTGCCCTTTAATATTGATTAAAGTTAAGTTGGCCCTTTTTATTCTATTCTCTATATCTCTTAGTTTCTTCCTCATATATTCATTCTCTTTCTTTTTCTGAGATATATCATGAATAACTTCCTCAAATTTATCTTCTAATGTACTATGCCCTGCTTCATGTGTATATAATTGCCTTAATACATCTATCAATTAAAAAAATGTTTTATGCTCATAAATGGCAATTTTTCAAATATGACATTCATTTATTTTCATAATATGCTCTACTTAGTGTTGTTCTTCAAGTGTCCATTTTGCCTTTTTTTAGAGTACTTACTGATACATTATTGTGGTTTGTAAAGGCTGACAACTATGCCATCTTTAATGGGTTATGGTATTTTATGAAGACTCACACCTGTCTCTGGTAAGCATTTTAAGATTCATGTCTTTTTTTCCCTCTCAGGAGACTTGCAGTTTACATTAAGCTGGGCCAAACTACTTATTAATTTCTCAATGTAAGCTTTTTGCTACAGGTGAATAGTATGAGTTCAGACCACACACTTTCACATGGAACAGGTTTGATTTTCTAATTCTAAATGCATTAATCTTTTCAGCCCTGGGCATCCAGTTTTCAGCCTATACCTGGCCAGCTAATATAGTCTTTCAAGAACATGATTTAATAACCATGAATCTATCTATACTTATTTCCTTGGTGATTTCATCTTGTCTAATGGCTCATCTTATCTAATGACTTTACATACTATGTATACACTGATGATATCCAAATGTACATATTTAACCCAGACATCTCCCATTGAATCCAGACTCATATAACCAACTGTCTACCAGATGGCTACTTAGTTTTCTAAGAGACATCTCAACCTTGGCATACTTTATGACTGAGTTCTAATTTTTGTGAAAAAAAAAAATAGCATTTGCAACATTCTTCTTCATCTCAGTTAATGACCTCATCTTTCCAGTACCAAGACAAACTTTGACTCTTCTAACTATCTCACATATATGCCATCTGTCAGGAAATCCTAGTGAATTCATCTTAGCATATCAACATTATGAGCATTCTTTTCACCTCTACTGTTACCAGTCTGGTCCAATCCACCATCACCTCCTACTTGGATGATTAACATAGCCTCAGAATTAAACTTCCCACTTTCACCCCTACCTCTCTTAAAAGTACCCAGATGATCTGGCTGCTCATTAATACTCTGACCTAATTTCCTTATATTTTATCACTCAGTTTTAACCACAATGGTCACCTTATTGTTGTTGAATGTTCCTGGAAGTATCCTGACTGAGGGCTTTTGTAACTGTCGTTTCTTCTGCCCAGACATACACATGGATATGTCTTTGACTTATCTCATTCCAAACTTTACTTAAGGTCATTTTTTTTTTTTTAGGATATTTCAAATGACTCCATTTAGACTTGCAGAAATCCTCATATTCCTTATATCTGTTATCTGTTTATATTTCCTATGTCATCTACCATAAGATAATGTATACTTCTTTACTTTATTTCTGTCTTCCTTCTCCTCCATGACTAGAACACAAGTTTCCCAAGGGCACAAATGCGGCTTTCTCTTTTCTTCTTTTCTTTTTTTTTTTTAACTTTTATACTACCAGTGTCTAATGCACAATGACCCTCAATCATTGTTTGTTCTATGGATGAATAAAAACAAAATAAAACAAGCAAACAGAAAACCCAAAAGCATACAAATATTTGGGGCTCCACCTTAATATGTGGTTTCATATTCAGGCAACTGAGTTCCTATCCACAGCATGCTTAGGCCTACGCTTTGTCTCAAGACACTCAGGAGTATAAAGACCTCACTTCCTACATGTATGTCAGGTTTAATTTTCCAATTCTGATTTCACTCAGGTCCCAGTGTCCATTTAGAATCCCTTTGCCATATTTTATTCAGGATTTCTTTGTGTTTGAAGTAGGAAAAGGGAGGATTCTTGTATCAGCTCAGTCTGCCATAGTAACAAATCTTGGTGTTTCCTTTATTTGTAAGAATATATTCAGAGATTGGAAATTAACTGGATGTTTAGCATTACTTGGATGATTACCTAAACAACACTCAGTTGTTATAGAGATGATCTCTACAGATGTTATGTCATAAAGTATAAACAATAGGCAAAAACTAATCAAATGTGATTTCCTAAATTTTGTATCTGGCTTCTTCAAATTGTCAATTCTGACAACTTTTTGTCAAGCTGAATTTTGGTTACCACTGTCTGGCTCATCAGGGAGAGGTTGATTTTTTTTTTTTCCCTCGCAAAACTCAATGAAATATTCTAGTCAATTAAAAGAAAACAAATTTGTAAAAAAAAAAAAAAAGCTAAATTTGAAAACTTAAAAATACCCTAAATTTAGAGGCTATCTAAGCCAGGGACCACCACAGCATGCATTCTCTCATATTAATTGTACAGTGGATGCATTTTATATAGGAAAAGATTCATTTAATTCTATTAAAGGATCAATTTATTGTAAAATTTTAGAATAAAACAAACTGGCTAGATTTTAACTAATTGGACAAGTGCAACCAAAAGATGAGTGTAAATATCTTCAAGCAGCCAAATTTAATCTGTACTCTAGAGCTTCTCCAAAGGCCTATAATTCCATATTTAAATAGGAAACACAAATAGAAGACAGATAATGAATTAATTTTTTCCTTAATTTATCTTGCATATTTAATCCATTATTGTTTCTTCTCTGCTTGGATTGATCCACCAACATAAATGACTTCACTCATGTTCACATTTTCCTCTTATGTTCTAACTCAAGCATATGAACCTTTCAAGAAATCTCACTGTAAAATCCAATCCATGACACTCCCCGTCTATAAATTCCTATAGCAATTGCTTGTTACTAGGCTTGACACCTAAACATTCATTGCTTTGTATTGTGCTAATTATTTGGCTTGGTTTTATAGCTTAGTTTAATGGTGTAAAAAAGATATAGTCATTGTCTCCTCCAGTTGTACCTTCACATCCTTAGGTCAGAGACAGTGGTGTTTTTTTTCTCAGTAAACAAATATTTTGGTATGCTTACTATGTGAAAGAAACACTTTTCCCTTTTGTAAACAGATTAAAAAAATAACTTTTATTTCCACAGAACATCAACCCCAGAAAATACTTTCTTAACCAGCTTGAAATCAATTACTTTATACTCTTGGTATTTGAACTAGTGCTAACTTTCAAAAGCTGGGGTAACATTGTTGAAGACTTAGGAGTGGGATTTCACAAAGCGAATGTTTGGATCACGTGTATAACCAAAGCAGATGATATGAATCAGCAGGGGATAAATGAGATTCCAAAATCAGCAGATAACTTCATTTTAGCATTCATTCTGTTTTTGCATTAGCAAAATGAACAACATCCAATTTATTTTTTCAACATTGCTCAACAGCATCAAATACACATTCCGGCTTTCACTGTGTTTGTATCTGTGTTCACATCTGAACCTGGAACTATTCCATACCTTATTGCATTTCTTCTGAATATATTCAGCTTGGGGATTTCATGGTGAGCAAAGAGCTCTCAGAACATAAGTTGCAATATGTTGCTTTTAGCAATTCAACATCATTCGTTGGAACTTCCAACATTTTGCATTTATTTTCCCACCAACATGTGCATATACATCAACACATTTACATAAAGTATTCAAAGAACAAACACATAGGTTTGCTTTTTCTCCAAAGAACTTTGTAAAGTTGCCAATATGGCATTTTTCCTGGTTGGTCAAATTTCCTTTTTAGTGTTATAAAGTATAAATATTTTAGATCTTTGGGTACTCTGCTGGAAATGTGTCCTCTTCAGTCATATTCCTACTGTCAGGCTGAGGGGAAAATCAAACTGACCTGTCAAGGAACAGGAACTGTTTGTGGCTGAATTATTTCATTTCAAACCAAAGCATATATTTTGTTTGTTGTTTGTTTTTAAATAGTTACTGGGTATTCACAGCTGAATTTGTTTTCCAGTGAAAACTTATCTTCCTCATTATATAACTACAACAATGAAATAAAGAGAGAACTTCTTCATGCCACAGGGTTCAAAAAATTTAACACCAAGTTTTTGAAGTTTAGTTCTCTGATGTAAACAATGGCACAAGTAAGTTAGTGAAGTAAAGGCACAGAAATAAAAAGCTGTCAACATCTATCTATTATTTCCTCTCTGCAACCCACACAGCACTTCACCCCCAGCTTTTCATTCTGCTACAAACTCACTTAAGCAGTAAATTATTTTTTATTCTATAGTCCTTAATTCAGAGCTCTGCTCTGTTCTTCCCGGTCCAAGGCCAAAGCTCCTTGCCAGCCCTTTGTCAATTCTTAGTTTAGTCCCACTGATTTTTAGATACTTATCACTTATCTATGTGTCTTGCTCAAGGTCACTGACAGCCTTGCAGAATGTTTATAGATTTTTATTTACTATTTAGGGTTTTTCCTAACTAAATTTAGTTGGTGTGTTGAGGGGAACAATGAGGATTTCTTATAAAATTTAATTTTCTGATTTCCCTGAAAAGTTAGAAAATGTGACATCTCCTAAGAAAATGTTCACTGTTCATTCATTTTTTCATTCAAAAAATCACTGCTGAATAAACATCACTGCTGATTTTCATAAGCAGTCTGCTGGGCATGAAGAATTCAAGTCTCTGTTTTTAGGCCTTATTGCATAAAAAAATAGTGTTGTTGAGGTGAGTAGATACGTAAACACATCATAACTCAGTGTAGTAAGTCCCTTAAGATAGGTCCTCTAGGAAAACAGAAAAAGGGGAAATTTACTGTTCATGTGGTAGATGAGAAGATGATCTTTTTATAGGATCATTGTCTTAAAAAATGAGCTTGACTTCACCAAATGTTAAAGTCATTGTCAGCAAATAAACAGCAAGGTGACATGACAGCACCTAATGTTTTAGTATAGTGAATGAGAGTAAAAACATCATTATTAATCTATGAAAATGATAATTATTGAAACAAATTGGCTGTACCTGGAAGAACATTTGATAAAACACACCTACATTTATCAACCACACCATCTGAACTGAGAATTTGTAGACATTGCAAAACTGACAGCATTTTTATTTGTTTTATTTATCTTACTGTGGTTAAAGAACATGATATCATAGGAATATTTTGGTGAATGGAAGGTCTTATAGGATGAATAAAAAGCCATATTTCAAGCTCTTGAATAAAATATATAAAATTTAGTCTGGGAAAATATGGCCTTATTGACATTTTCTCTCATATATGTGATGAACTACTGTATGCAAAAGTAAACTTCTAAACAAACATGACATTTGGGGTGAGGCATATAATTTTCTAATCAAGTGGTCATTAGAGTGGATTGTTCAATACTATTTATTGAGGTATTGGAAAGATATATAACATTTACATTCATATCTATATTTTAAAATTTCTTTTGATGGAACATCTTCAACCTGATAAAAGGCACTGTGAAAAACCCAGAATGTTTTGTTCCTAAGACCAAAAATACAACAAGGATATCCACTGTCACCACTTGTACACACCATTGTGTTAGAGACTCCAAACAGTAGAATAAAAAATAAAAAAGTAACAGTCATCCATATTGGAAAGGAAATAATACAACTATCTTTTATCTCAGATGACACAATCTTCTAGGTAAAAAAACAGCAAGGACAGGCAAACTACCATGGTGGAGCAAACCTCTCCTGTTTTCAGTTTATTGTGTGTCCATCAAGCTAAGAATGTTCATCATTAAAGGTGAGAAGATGAAGAAAAAGGAGAAAGAAAAAGAGAAGGACGAGAAAGAGGAAGAAAAATAATAAGGGACAAAGATGTTATGTTGCTTACAAAAAATAAAATGCTTATTATTTGCATTCTTGACAGAAAAAAGTTTTCCAATGCTTTAATTATGCAAAAAAGTTACTAAAACTTATAAGTGAATTTAGCAAAGCTGTAGTCTTTTCATTCCTAGGTTTTTTCCCAAGGGAATTATTTATGGATATATTTCCATAAAATTATTTGTATCCTAGTGGGTTTTTTTTTGTTTTTTTGTGGTTTTTTTTTTGTGGCACACAGGCCTTTCACTGTTCTGGCCTCTCCCGCTGCGGAGCACAGGCTACAGATGTGCAGGCTCAGTGGCCATGGCTCACGGGCCCAGCCGCTCCGCGGCATGTGGAGTCTTCCCGGACCGGGGCACGAACCCACATCATCTGCATCAGCGGGCGGACTCTCAACTACTGCGCCACCAGGGAAGCCCTGTATCCTAGTTTTCACAGCAGCTTTATGTATAATAGACCCCAAAGGGAAACAATTCAAATATGCATCAATAGGTGAATGGACAGATATACAGTAGCATTATCAAATCAATGGAAGGCTACTCAGTAATTAAAAGGAATAAACTAATGATACATTAATGAATCTCAGATAAGTATGTAGACTGAAATATACTAGACAAAAAAAGAGTATATACTGTATGATTCCATGTATATAAAATTCTGGAATGTGAAAACTAAACTACAGCAGCAGAAACCGATCAGTTGTTGTCTGGTGACAGCGAGCATCCAGAGGTGAAAGGGTTAATTACAAGGGAGCATCAGGAAACTTTGGAGGTATGATTATGTTTATTATCTTGATTGTGGTGATAAATTTACAGGTGTATACAATTTCAAAAATAATTTATTTGTACAGTTTACATGTGCAGTTTATTGTATATAAATTATATTTCAATAAAGCTGTAAGCAAAATGTGAAGGAAGGAGCTAATGTGTTAGAGGGAAATTTATAGTCTTAAAAAAAGACCATATATAAAATTAATGATCTAAGCTTCCACTTCAAGAAAGTAGAAAAAAAAATAAAGAAAGAAAGAAAGTAGAAAAAAATCCAAATAGAAGAAAGCAAATAAAAAAAAATAGTAAAGTGGAATATAAAAAGCAGTACATTATCATCATGGCCAATTTGATTTTTTAAAGAGATTAATAAAATTGATAAATCTCTAGCTATAATGATTGAGAAAATGGGAAAAGATAGAAAAAGGATACAGTGCCTACAACAGACATTAAAATTGTAAGAGAAATGCAACTCAAAACCACAGTGAGATATCTCCTCACACTGGTCAGATGGCCATCATCAAAATGTCTACAAATGATAAATGCTGAAGAGGTTATGGAGAAAAGGGAACCCTCCTACACTGTTAGTAGGGATGTAAATTGGTGCAGCCACTATGGAGAAAAGTATGGAGGTTACTTAAAAAACCAAAAATAGAGCTATCATATGATCCAGGAATCCCACTCCTGGGCATATATATGGAAAATACAAAAACTCTAATTTGAAAAGATACATACATGCCGATATTCATAGTGACACTATTTACAATAGCCAAGATATGGAAGTAACCTAAGTGTCCATTAACAGACAAGTGGATTCAGAAGATGCAGAATACAGATACAATGGAATATTATTCAGCTATAAAAAAGAATGAAATAATGCCATTTGCAGCAACATGGGTGGACCTAGAGATTATCATACTAAGTCAGACAAAGACAAATATCATATGATATCACATATATGAAATCTAAAAAATATATATACAAATGAATTGAATTACAAAAGAGAAATAAACTCACACACAGAAAACAAATTTATAGTTAACAAAGGAGAAGAGAGGAGGGAAAAATTAGGAGCTTGGGATTAACATATATACAGTACTATACATAAAATAGATAAACAAGGACTTACTGTACAGCAGAGGGAACTATAATCAATATCTTGTAATAACCTATAATGAAAAAGAATCTGAAAACATATATATACATAAAACTGAATCACTTTGCTCTATACTTGAAACATTGTAAATCAATCATACATCAAAACAATTCTAAAATATTTATTATTAACTAAACTAACATATGCACAAATTTATTCTAGAAGTCTTTCCTCCATGTCTTCAAGATAAGGAACTTTTGTTCTTAGAACTCTGAGTAGTCTTATTTCTGAAATTAAAATGTTATTAAAGTAATTATTACAGCTCAAAAATACAAGTGTACTAGAAGACTTGTAAATGACCATTTAAAGAAAGACCTACTTTATTGTCATTTGACAACCATCAAGCACATTTTTCTCTTGTCCTTGGCAAACAGAGGTCCAGTGAAGAACAAGGTTGAAATGAATATGACATTTACACATGCTTATCTGGACAGATATAATTGTTCAAATTATACACATGCTAGATTTGGACATCTATTCAGAATCATAAAAATAAATAAATAAAAGTGGAAAATCCCATTTAGTGTGAATCCCTCTGAGAATCCATCATCCTGGTATAAAATTGTACTTATAGAATGAGCAGCATCCTTCAAGATACGTTTCAGTAAGACAATCTGGGGCTGATGTTTGAGGGATATTGTGGGATGCAAAAAATACATATGTATCTGGAAGACTTTTCTAAAATTCACCATAGTTTCAGTCATGCATGTGGAGAAATAGCCATGAAACTCCACTTTAGGATTTTTTCCTGATAAGATACTCTATTAACACCTGTGAACAGTCCAGCCTACCCTTCTAGAAGCCAGGATCAGAACATTCCTCCCCACAATGTTATGACAGAGCTCTGTCAGCTGAAAATTTGAAAGTCCATATGTGACAAATTATATACAACATTGAAGACATTCTTGTCTTCTGGTTTCTTCACTTTTTTTTCCAAAAATAAATAAAATTCTACATAATTTGAAATTGTTTCACATGTCTCCTATGTCAGGATTTATTTTTAATGTTCAAGGAAGGAGAAAATGAGGGAAATTGAAACCTAACCAATGGGACTTAAGGGAAAGTTTGCTGATAGGTTTCAGAAAAAGGTTTATGCCCTAATTAAAAAGAAAAAATGGATGAAGGGGAAATATATCTTTATTAAGATCCTGAATCTGGCTATGTGAGAATGTGTTGTCTCAGATTTTCCAATTATTTTAGGGTTATGAGTGGTGGGCTTAAGAGTGAGACTGCCAAGTTTAGGATGATGGAGCAGAGAGATGGAGAGAAAGATGGAAGACCTGTGATGATGTTGTTGAATTCCTATCAGGATTTCTTCAATCTTGATAACCCCTATTTCCAGACTTCTTAATAGGTGAGATGCTAAAGTTTTCTCATTATAAGCTTCTCTTAAATTTTAAAGATAAATCCAACTAAAAAAAAAAAAATCTCTTTCATCTCAACATAACTTGGCTGCATTGGCAGTGGTTCTGCCTTGTTAATTCAACCTGACAATGATGACTAGAGGGCTTGAGTCACTTTTCTTCATACCGTGCATGGCAAACTTTTTCTACAAAAGGGTGTGATAGTAAATATTGTGGGTCACAAGGTCTCTGCCACAGCAATTAAATTCTGTCCTTATATGGGCTTCCCTGGTGGCGCAGTGGTTGAGAGTCCGCCTGCCGATGCAGGGGACATAGGTTCGTGCCCCGGTCCGGGAAGATCCCACATGCCGCGGAGCGGCTGGACCCGTGAGCCATGGCCGCTGAGCCTGCGCGTCCGGAGCCTGTCCTCCGCAAAGGGAGAGGTCACAACAGTGAGAGGCCCGCGTAACGCATAAAAAAAAAAAAAAAAATGCGAAACACAAAAAAAAAAAAAAAAAAAAAAAAAAAAAAAAAAAATTCTGTCCTTATAGTGTGAAAACAGCTGTGGAACATACAAAAACAAATGAGTCTGTTTGTATTCCAATACAACTTTATTTACAATTCTGATACAGGCTAAGCCATAGTTTGCTAGTATCTGCTCTATAACCTCTGCTTTCGGAGAATAGTAGGGACCTACAATGTTTTACCTAGAAGGAAAATTATTGTGGATATTTCAGGAAGTATATCTATAAAGGAAACCCTGACAAGGTTGGGGTTTTTTTGTTGTTTGTTTGCTTTTTGAGTTGTTTGGTAATGCAAGTGCCTGATTTAAGCTTTGATTGCTGAGGCATCCATTTCAAAGAGGCATCCACTTCAAAGATCTGGAATAAAAACATTGCCAGCCACATGACTAGATAAAGAGCCAAGCCAACTTTCCCAACTGAGACAACCCCTTTGTCTTAGGAATGTTGGAAAATTTCAACAACTGACCATTTGGGCCACTTGTTTTTCTCCTCCCATGTTTTAAATTCATCAATAAAGAGTGAGCCTGTGAAACCCTAGGCCCCCACACTTGACCTCAGTAAAGGCAGGGCTCATGTGCTCTCTCTCTCTCTCTCTCTCTCTACTCATGACCTCGCTCTGTGGCCTCAAGTGTGCTGGGTAATTTCTAGGTCTTGCAAGTAATAAACCTTTATTGTTTCCTGTTAGTTATTGTTGAAGGGCATCTTGCAATTGTAATAAGAATCAGAAGGGCTGGTCCAGCCACAACATTGGTTATTGAGACCAATATTGAGACCACACAACACAATATCAGTACTGTTCAGTATTGGCCATAATGTAAAATTCTCTAGGGTTGAAAAGGGTGAAAGTACCTGGGCACCAGGAAGACCAAATCCACACTCTACCAGGGAGAAGTGAGGCAGAGTAGTGTGGGTCAGGATATTGCCTGCCATAGAGGGTAAGGGTTAGGAATTTCTTTACAGGAACAAACATGATAGCTGCCTATGGCAATCCTTAGCAATGCTTAATAATAAATAATAATAAATAATGATTAATACATTATTTTAAATTAATTAGTTTATTAAAAGAACAGCAAATATTGAAGTGAAGTGTCATCTTTCTTAGCAAAATCCTTCCATAAGACAATTGAGACTCAAATTTCTACTGTATTCCTTAGAAGACTCTCAATTACAGATAGCTTTACTATTCCATTCAATTAGCTCTACAAATATTTTCACAGTGCAGACTTTCTATATCATTTACCTTAATTTTTGATTACTTTCAACTCTTCCCTCCATCTAATTAAAAGATAGATTTTAAAGAAAGATTAGCAGACTATATGTGTGATATGTCGAATCCTCCTTAAAAGTCTTTGTGCTGCTGATTGCCTTGTCTCAATTTTTTGCTTCAATTATTGCAGGACCCCAGAAGAGTAACATTAATTTAGAAGCCATATCCCTACCTACAGCTGCTTCTGATATGTTCTAGCCAATTGAACTAAAAAAAAAATGGTCTTATCAAATAAACTGATTATGGTGTGCTTCTTATCCAATTATGGATCACTTTTTATAATTCACTTTTATAAAGTTTTCCATGTCAAATCAGAAATGATATTAGACATTCATATTTATAGAAGTAACACAGTATCAACAAGCTGATTTGGAGACATGAAACAACCTGGGTTACACAGAGCTATGTGGGAAGTTTTGTCTAAAGGAAGCTCTGATAAAACAAAGGGAGAGGACACATGAATTAACACAAGTTCTCTAAACCTTAAGTACACATAAGCAAGAGTCAATTAGGAACTTGATTAGAGGAGGGCCTCCCTTTTGTTAAGTGAATGAGCTGGGTGAAGCATGGTGTTCTTCCTTATTTTTCCAAAACAAGGGATTCTTCTGCTGAGGGATTAAAAAAAAAATGGTGCACTCAGCAGTTTCTATGTTTTCATCTTTGCAGCACTCTTGGTACCACACTCCAGAATGGATAAATTAAAATTGTTTCTGTATAATCCCCTCAGAGAGGTTTTATTGTGCATAGACTAGTTATTTTAGTTGAGCAGGCTTAAAACATTATGCCTTTTAAAGCCTAATAGTTGTGTTGGTGTAATCAATTCTAATACGTAACATTTGGGATGTATCTCCAACTCTCCCAGGCCCTGTTGTTGCAATAAGGTATTTTTTCATATTGTGAGAGCTAAGGTTAGGGCAAGTACGGGTGCGATGATAAACATAGTGGTGGAGGATGTAGCTGGATGTAAACAGTTTGATTGCATAATAAGAAAGGTGGTGTATCATTGCTGGTCTATATAGGAACATGAAGGAGAGCTGCTTAAAAATTAGGGAAAAACATGCGTTATTTCACAGCAGGGAACTCTTCCACCCATCCCTGTTTGGGGATAGAAAAGGACAGAAAACCTAATAAGCCTGACAGTTCAAAACTGCACTGGATTAACACAAAAATGAAGTTGTCAATCAATTCTATGGCAAGAGAGTAGGATTAGTCCAGATAGTCTGGTACCTGTGGATCAAAGAGCCTTGGGAGGAAAAGAACTCAATGGATAAGTATGACAACTTGTCTTTGAGTGGAAAGAATGAGGGCTCAAAGGTGAGGATCTGTTGCCACAAAATCTCTACATGAACTTGAGATTTAATGGCTTTGGTCCTCAAATTTCACTTCTGCAAAATGCAAACCATTGTACAAGAGCGCCTGGAGAACTTTGCCAAATTTTACACACATCACACTAGAATTTTTTCAAGACCCTTAGATTTTTCTCAAAGCTCCTTTTTATTTTCTAACTTAATATTTTATATTTTGAGACAATTGTAGAATAATTTTCAGTTAGAAAAAATAATACAGAGAAATCTTGTATACCCTTTACTCAGTACCCGCATGGTGACCTCCTCCATTGTCAAAGTACAATATCAAAACCAGAAAATTGACATGGATATATTCCTTCAAACTTGTTGAAATTTTACCAGTTTCACATGCACTCCTGTGTGTGTGTGTGTTTATTTAGTTCTATGAAATTTTAATCACATGTGTAGTTTCATGTAATATCACCACAGTCAAAATACAGAACATTTTCATCTGCAAGAGTCACTCCTGTTATCATTTTATAGCCAAACTCACCTTCCTCACTCCTCTCTTCTTTAACTCCTGGCTACTAATAACTGTTCTCCATCTTTATAATTTGTCATTTCAAGAATGTCAAAAAATGAATTATATAAGTAATCTTTCGGAAGAAATTTTTTCAATCAGCATAATTACCTAGAGACTCATCAAGTTGTTTGTATCGACACATCTAAAAAAAAATATTCCGGGGCTTCCCTGGTGGCGCAGTGGTTGAGAAGTCTGCCTGTCAATGCAGGGGACACGGGTTCGTGCCCCGGTCCGGGAAGATCCCACATGCCGCGGAGCGGCTGGGCCCGTGAGCCATGGATGCTGAGCCTGCGCGTCCGGAGCCTGTGCTCTGCAACGAGAAAGGCCACAACAGTGAAAGGCCCGCGTACCGCAAAAAAAAAAATATTCCTGTGTAGTACTCCACAGCATGGATATACCAATTTGTTTAATCATTCACCCAGTGAAGGACATCTGGGTAATATCCAGTTTGTGACTATTAAGAATAAAGCTTCTATAAACATTTGTATACAAGCTTTTTCCTTGAGCGTGTATTTCTATTTCTCTGGAATAAATGGCTAAGAATCGAATAGCTGCATGTTTAGCTTTATAAGAAAATGCCATGCTGTTCTCCACAGTGACTGGACCATTTTACATACCCATCAGCATTATATGAATGATTGAGAAAATGGAATGATCAAGTTTATTCACATTCTCACCTGCATTTGATGACATCAGTAATATTTTAAGCTTTTTTGATAGGCACATAGTGATAGCTCATTGTGGTTTTAATTTCATTTCCCTAATGGTTAATGATGCTGAATATCTTTTTATGCTATTTTCTTACCTGTATAGTACCCTCTGTAGTATAATGTCATTTATTTTGCCCATTTTCTAATTGAATTGTTTTTTTGTTTGTTTGTTTTCTTTTTGGAGTTTAGTTTTGAGTGTTCTTTATATATTCTAGACACTGGTCCTTTGCTGAGTATGTATTTTGCAAATAATTTGTCCTATTTTGTAGCTTGTTCTTTCATCCTTTTATCTGGAACTTTTGCAGAGTGAATGATTTTAATTTTGATAAGGTCTAATTTATCAATCTTTCTTTAAAAGATCATGCCTTTTGGTGTTAAGCCTAAGAAATTCTGCTTAGTCCTAGATCCTGAAGATTTTCTAATGTTCTGTTCTAAAAGTTTTATAGTTTTATGTTTACATTTAAGTCAGTGATCCATTTCAAATTCACTTTTTAAAAGTATTAGGTTTATATCAATGTCTTATATGTGTATGTATGTATTTTTTTTTTTTTTTTGGTCTTTTGATCTTTAAGTTTCCTTGTTGTAAAGGCTATCCCACCTCCATTGAATATTTTTTTCATTTCTGTGGAAAATCACTTGGGCACATTTATGTGAATCTTTTTCTGCGTTCTCTGTTCTGTTCCATTGATCTATGTGTCTCTCCCTCCAACAATACCATGCTACCTTTATTATTATAACTTTAAGGAAGCCTTAATATAGAGAAGATTGATTCTTCCCATCTATTAATAATTTTTTTTCCCTAAGGACTGTGTTTTTCTACATAAATTTAATATCATGTCTATGTCTACAAAAAATATTGCTGGGATTCTGCTAGAAAGTACATTAAAACTGTAGATCAGTTTGGGGAGAACTGATATATTTTCCATGTTGAATCTTCTGATCCATGATTGCAGTATGTCTCTCCATTCATTTATGTATTTTTATATTTCTTTTATCAGCATTTTGTAATTTTTGGCATGATTTTATTTTTAAATTTGTAACTAATTCAATTTTCTTTGGGATGATTACCTTATTATTTTTATCATTCACATTTTCTTACATATGTCTTCTATATGGCAAGTGATTTCTGGATTTTCTCCCCAAGATCAATTCCATCTTCTGTGCATTTTCTCACACTATTGCTTCAACATGGAAAGCTTCCCCCGACCCCCTCTCATTATGGTCTCAAGTTCTTTAGGAAGGTATTCCAGTAGAGCTGGCCTTTGAAAGAAAATCAGGGATTGTGCCATTTATTGATTGGAATTTAAATCGTGGCTCTGCAATTTTGTGAGTTCTATGCAAGTCATTTTACTTGTCTGAACTTTAATTTTATCACATAGAAAAAGATAACATTGTTTAACACAAAGTTCAGGATGTGTGTGTGTCTAAATTGAAAATCATATTTATAGTACTAATTAGAGAAACAGACATATATAGCAGATGTTCAACAAGCAGCAAATATTTTTATCTCCCCAAATTTTGATTGTCAATGGCACTTATTGTCAGTTAATAGATTTTGGTATTATTATATTTTATTAATCCTTTTTGTATATATTGATTTTACTCAATGTCCTTCATAATGATGTTGTAATATGTGCTGTGTGTGTGTTGATTCCATGGATAATTCATAACCTCTATAAAGAGCAGTGACTGGGTCATTTTTATGTCTATTATGGAATTTAGACATGTTGTTGGAGTTATTGTTTCACACTGAAAGACTCTGGCTTTCATGTCAGAAAATCCTGGATTCTTATCTGCAATGCAGCATTGGGAAATGTTATATTCTCTGAACTTTAGTTTTCTTATCCATAAAAAGGGGATAATAATACTACAGTAGTTTTGAGAAGATTTCATGCGAGCATATGTAAAAGTGCATTGTAATGCACATATCTCTAACTGTAATAGAATTACTAGTGATTGGTTGTCTTGAGGGACTTGTAAAGCAGCTGTGGGTACCTTCTATTTCACACAAGCAAGTAAAACTGAGATATAGGTATGCTTACTGATTTACAAAGTATAATATAATTATTTGATAACAAAATATTGCTCAAGAATGCTGCCCTCAGAATTCTGATGCTGGAATAAACTGTAAAGATAAATAGTTAAACTCATCTTGTTACACACATACTCACACACACACATCTCCTAGATAGGATAAGTAGCTTCTCCAAGGTCACTTAGCTGAAAGGAGGTAGAGCCAGAAAAAACTCTGGTATCCTGATCCCTAGCCATAAGCTGTTTCCTCTAAACGATTTTCCCTCATTTGTGCCCTGCTCTTCCTGGCATCCTGGCTCAAATTACTTCCTTACCCATTCATATTTGCTGCCTCCAAACTCATCATACTTTCCCTTCCAGCTCTGCGTCCATATGGCAATGCTCATCTGGGAGGTGGATGTCTGAAATTGCCGCCATCACTCTATCCCCTTCCAACCATGTGAGTAGGATAGAAAATGACTTTTGGGCACTATTAACCCGAGTTGGCTGAGATTCACGGATGCTGAGGTGAAACACTCTCCATCGTATTTGCAAGCCCTGGAGCCAGTCTTGGGCCTTCTGCAAACCAAGATGCCTTTGGGAGTTTAGAATGTACTTTCTGTACCTTTTTCAAATGACCCCATTGAAAACAGGAGCATGAGGCAGGAAAAATGGATCCTAGTTACAAAGGGTTATATATGAAAAATATTCTGAGTGTCCAACATGGGTGGAAAACTTTGTAAATAAGCACATGCATCATAAATCTTCAGGTCCAATGAAACATGAGGGTCTGTTTCACACATGAGGGGTATGTTATTTACCATTTATTTGTCTTTGCAATCTCTCAGGCAGGATCATTATGAGTTGAAAAATTCAGGGAATACTTTCAGAGAGAGTAAGAATTGAGCTAAGTTAAGAAAAATTCTATGGTGTTAAGTTTTGTTTTGTTCTGTCGTAGTGGCAAATTTCAGAGCCAAATTACCACAGTCATAAAAGTAGTATGATTTGAAGCCTCCTAAAGTCCCCTTTGCCAAAATATATATATTCATATCCTGCCATGTCATCTAAACTTTCCACAAACAATTCTTCCTCAGATTAAAATAATCATAGGCCTTGCTAACAACACTCACCTGATATATTTTGTAGGATTAATTCTTACTGACAGGAAATTCCATAAGCAATACCTCAAAGGACACAGTAGTTTTGATGGGGAAATGCAGAAAAGGGTCACTGCTCATGGTGTTACTTTGTGGTGATGGTCTTAGATGAAATTCTGTAGTGAAATTAAAGAATCATGAGGAAGGAGGGGCGCCACGAAATTCCAGGGCACCTGACAGGAACAGGAAAAGACTAAGGAAGAATTAAGTTTAAAAGGACATTAAAGACATACTTTTAACATTTTGAAATTCTGCCTAGAATGTACGGAAGAGGCTCTCTCCCAGCCATGACTCAGCTGGAGCACAGCTGTACACAGCATGCCTGGCATTCATTGGGTCAGTCAAGGACCAAGGCCACCTAAAACAAAGACTGCTAGAGGGCACCAAGAAATAACTTCATTTCCCCAGAACAGAAGTCAAAGAGCTTGGGGCAGAAGAATATGAAATGTGGGCTGACTTCCTGGTCTCTCTCTGGCCATTAGCTAATGCCTAGGAGAATGAAATTTCTTTGCCCTTTTAACATTTATCTGTCTATTTAACTACAGATAGTAATACTAGCACTAGAATGATACTCAGTTCTTTAGAGAATCGGCCATCAATGTATCCCATTGTCCTTCCATGGTAGTGAATTGTCTCTAATGACAACATTTTCCATGTACAAATCTTTAGTAATAAATTTACTGATTCTAGATGCCAGTTTACTGATTCTGAATAGCTTTTGTGTCCTTAAAAGGTATGAGTAAGTTAAACTTCTAGGCAAATGAAACTCAGTGGAAGTTTGTACACTTTCTTTTTGTAAAAGATGGATTTGGGGGATTTCCTTTTCTGCTTTCCTGAGTCAGCAGAGGATCTTACAGCTCATCAACATGCATGTACATTCCTCATGTAAGAAAAGGCTTGGTTTAGTCTTGCTTATTCATCACAAAGTCTATGTCTACATATGGCCAAGAAATTGAGCATTTTCTGCATTATCCAGATTTGCAGCTGCCTTATGGCTCAGCTGATTGAAACTCATCAATGCTACAGACTAAATTGGACACTAAGATACCATCAAGTCACACACAAAAACTTATTCATTTATTCTTTTCAATAGGGCTCCTGTAGGTAGACTGCATGGTGATGGTCATTATATGGAACCCAAGTGTTAGTGGTCATTATGCAGAGAGGACCAGGATTAAATATTCTTTCTACTATCTAGATAATCAAAATAAATGATGAAAATCCCCTGATGTTTCCTTACTGATCCAAAGGGGATACAATAAGAGTGTCTTAATTTATGATTCTAGACTTGTTGAAGATGTTTTGCCCTACAGAATACATGACCTCTACTTTAGATGAATTGGGCTACTTAATAACTCTTTAAAATCTTTACATTTTGCTGTACAGTTTCCCAGAGTTTCTTCTCTTCATGAATGACTCACTCTTATTGCCCACTCATATTTTTCCAATGAATTTCTTTATCTGGTGATTCAGCATACTTTTTTGTGGAGTCACTATACTAAATGTTGAGACTAAAATAATAAATATATCTGACCCTTCCCTCAAGGGATTTGCAGTCTTCTAGAAGAGATAGCGATAAATATAAAAATAGAGATAGAGAATTTAAAAATTCTGCAATAGAATATATGTAATCAAAAAGAGATATGCAAAATAACTACAAAAAATAGAACAACATTCTCTAAATACTAACCTTGAAAAATAAGAAAGATTTTAGAGTAGAAAGAATACTTGGTCTTCAACTCAAAAATAATGTTTATAAGTAGGGGGGAAAGACAATTCAAGTAGTATATATGGCACAAATAATAGCCCAGTGGCTTGACACAGTATCACATACTTGGAAATTTAATAGTACTTGGGTATTACTGGAATATAATTTTTGTGATAAAGAGTGTGAGAAAACTGAGAAATGAAAATTGAGAAGGATATGCTAGAAAATGATAAGAACCAGATTCTGAGGTGCCTAATACTTAATTTAGATTCTATCTGTTCTCTAGGCAGGGGAGAGGGATGGTACTGTGCCTAATTATATTTTCACTCTAGAAAGATAATTCAATTGGATAAGAGTAGAAACTGTAGTCAAGAAAGCTAATTGAGAAGTTATTCTATACGTCCAGGGATAGATAAAGAGATTCAAATTTGGTCAATGATAGTTGACATGGAGAAAATACCTAGATGTAGAAGATATTTAGGAAGCAGGAATTAGTAAATAATTGAATGTTGAGATAAGTGAAAGAAAACAATTGAGGATGATTTGAAAAGATCTGCCCTGTGTTACTGGATGCATGTTCACTCATTCATTATTACATCAGATATCAGATAGCTTTGTCAGGGTTGAAAGCAGAAAGGGGCTTAGAAAATGAGTGAAATATATGGTTCCTTTAGTGTACCCAGGTGACAATGTCCACTTGATTATTGAAAATGCCAGTTTGGAGCTCAAGAAAAGTGTCCAGGTTAATCACACACTTTAGAAATATTAGATAGGAAGAGATAATAGTGAAAAATACCCAGGTCTATGAAAATTTGAATATGAAGTATATGCTATCACTGCAGCCTGAGAATAGAGCATCAGATGCAAGTTTCTGGGGATCAATCAAATGTAAAGATTAAACTGATACCAAGTATCTTAAACACTTTGTTTTCTGGAACAGTTTATTCTTCATATTGCCTTATACTTCCACTTCTTACATACTTCCTTTAAGCCTGGCTCTTCCTCTTAATGCATGGTATTTTCATGATCTACTTCTATGTGACTTTGGTGTCAGAAAAGCATGTGACCAAAGCATATTAACAAATAGAAAGAAAAACATGTAAAAGATGAGGGATATGTTCCATGTCATAGATTAAATTATTAACATTTTCAATCAAATCTGACTTGATTTCATACGGCCAAGTTCCTTTGACTACTTTACTTTATGCTGAATTGTTCACAAAATTAATAGTTACTTGAGGAAACTAATGTAAATTGCCAAATTTTTGCATCATGCAGAGTAGAACTGAGCAAAATGAACCAAGAGATTTATTGGATTAGTTAACAGAAAAGGCAATCTCCATCCTCTTCTTCAGAGACAAAATCCTTGTAAGAAACTTCTATAATTTCCAATTCCACACTTTCTTCTCTGGCTAAAGCCCCAGCTGCTCCAATGAAACTACCATTTCTAGTGTTACTCAGGATTGCTTCATTGCAACATATGGGTGATGCTTACACTGGATCTATTTATAGCATTTTACACTGTGAAATACCCTTCTTTCTTGACATTTTTTCTTCCCTTAATTTTTGTGATTTTTCTATTCTTCTAATGGTCCTTCAAACTCTTCAGATACTTCTTCTCAGAATTATTTTTATTTTCATTATTATTTTTTAAAAACCTTTTTTTCTCATAAAATAAAATACAGGGAAAGCGCAAAAATTCCTTGATTTTTTAGGTGCTAACTACCACCTAAGTCAAAAAACAGTTTTCCCAGCCAGTCTAGAAATCTATCCATAACAACCATGCATGCCAGTCACAACTTCCTCTCTCCCCTTAAACGGAGCCATTATCCTGAGTTATAGAGTCACCATTTTTCACTTTACTTGGATCCCTTTAAGTCTGAATTTACCTCCCCACTTTTTGTTGCAGAACTTGGATTATTTAAAGAGATAGGCATTTCTTGCGTGCCTATGGTATGATGTCTTGCAAATTCCTCTCATTTTACCGGCCAGGTAATAGGTAAGGACTTTGGCTTCCTTGCTCTCTAGCTAGTATTTGGGGAAGGAAGAAATGAAGAGACAGAGGAAGAAATAAGATTCAATCTCCAAGCCCAGTGTTCTTTCTATATACCCCTGAAATTTCCATCTAAATGACCAATCTTTTGGAGAAAGCCATTTAGGAAGAGAACAGGGAAATGCCAGCGTGTACATGTACCTAAGCAGGGAACAAAGGCAGCCACACTGAGTATGTGCTGTGTGCTTCTGTGTTGAGCCACTCCAAGGGATGTGGGCATGAACGTGGTAACATAACTGCCTGCAGTGGTGGCATATATTGAATTTCCTTTAAAGTTCTTCATGGAAACATGGTGGAAATTAGATGTGTTACTAGAAATTTTTATTAGGTCTCCTGTGCAAGTGGAAATAGCCAGACTTGAGAGACCAAGAGATTAGATTCAAAGTCACTAGCAAGGTACTGGTGGAGACAGAAACAGAACCTGGCTCTCCTCAGAGACTCATGTAGGTGACCTCAAAAATCTGAGGTTACAACAGAGTAGAAACCCACAGGCCTAAGGTTATTCATCCCTCTGCTCCATCCCAGGCTGTCTCTGCCCATCGTCCATTGCTTCTTTATCACAAGTTTTCCCATGGCTCAAGATGACAGGAATTTCCCCACATCATACTATAAAGGTCTCTCATACCCAGCACAGCTTTACCCCAGCAGGCCCTGCGGAGTGAGGAGACTAGGGTAAACCAATGGAGCAGAGAATCAAATGGCCTCCTTTAGTATGAAAATTTATTTGCAAAAAAAAGTGTGCTCCATTTTCAGAGGATTCTCTTACATAACTTTGAGAGCAAAAAGTCATGTTTAAGTTGGGGAATGCCTGTCACGTGTGAAGGTTGTGGCATCACCTTGCACGTAAGCCCCATAGGGGGTTTTGACAGTTCCCAAATGTTCTCCAAAATGGAGGTAGGGTAAAATATTTCCTTAAGAATACTCCCACTAGAGGCACTGAGAACATCTCCACCAGGACTGCCATACCACTAGGATTGCCATCCATCTTGTGCACAGACCAACCCCAGTGAACTTCGCTCACATTGCGTTCAGTGTGGATGGTGCCTTGGGGATGTGCTATAGACTGAATTGTTATGTCCCCCCCCAAAAAAAAATTCATATATTGAAATTTAACCCTCAATGTGATAGTATTTGGAAGTGGGGACTTTGGAAGATGATTAGATCATGAGAGTGGAACCCTTATGAATGGGATGAGGGCTTTTATAAAACACAGAACTCCTTAATCCCCTTCCATCATGTGAGGATATTGCAATAAAATGACTGCATATAAACCAGGAATCAAGCCCTAACTAGACACCAAATATGCCTGTGTTCTGATCTTGGACTTTCCAACCTTCAGAACTTGTGAGAATTACATTTCTGTTGTTTATAAGCCACCTAGTCAATGGTATTCTATCAGAGCAGCTAGAATGGACTAAGATAAGGGGTATGGTGAAAATCTGAACAACTATACTGATAACACTGGTCTCCATTTTGCCTACTTATTCAGGTAATGGAGACTGGTTTTACATTAGAATGACAATGATAAACATGTTTAAAGTGTCTGGGGCAAATCCTAAATTCTCAGCAATGCAAAATGATCAGAACTTGCAGGTTTTGATAGTGAAGCAGTGGAATGGGAGAATGGGAGTAAGCAGGGATGCTGGAGAAGAGTTTTCAATAGAAGGGAAGGTGAACACAGTGGGAGCAGGAGAAATGTGGAGGCCAGGTGGCCTAGTAAGGGAAATGATAACCTCTTCCCTGGGTCTGTCCCAACCCAGGGAATTGTGACTAAAGGCGAAAGATATTGCTCAGAAGTTTTTATTGAGGATACCTAGGGAGTCTAAAGGTGGGCCTTTGGTAAGCTGTGAACAGGCTCCTTCACTACAGATCTCCAGGGGGTGCTCTTCACATTGCACATTGTGTCTGTATCAATAGTACCTCCTGGAATTGTGTGGTGTGTAGCCAGTGAGGCCATAAGTGGACCTCTCTATGCATTTTTCAGAAATCTTGCTTGAACTTTTCTGGACAGATGGAGGGGCTTCAACTTTTATTGAATGTTCAAAAGGACTCCTAATGTAAGGAAATTCATTGCTCTACTGCAGTTTAAGATGGAGCTGCTACGAGAGTAGTCTTTCTATTGATCACTCTTGCAAAAAACTATAGTGTCTTAGAATTTGGAAACCTGCATTTGATTACTGTTGCTTTGTCTCATAACTGGGTTACTGTAGAACCTGAAAACATAGCCCCAGCATGTGTGGAATGCTTAGGAATGCTGGTAAGTTGGAAATGGGAATATTATGTTACATCATGGCTTTGTTACAGCATCATTATGAATTGAAATATGTTAACATGCTCAAAAAGTATTTATCATTTCTCTTTTCTATCTAGAGTTAAAATGGTGATTTTCACACAATGGATACCCAAATACAGTTGCATTTCACTTTTAAATTAAAGCATGTCTTAAATCATAAATGATGACATAGGTCTACTAAGCTTCAACAGCTTTTTTCTCCTCTCTCTTGGACAGTTAGAGGAAAAGGGTCATGGCCTTATCCCATTTCCAATTCTATAGTTATGGCACAGATAATCAGTCAAATGGCCAGAATATGGAGAGACTTCTGCATCAGGATGAACAGAATGAGTAGAACAATCTACAAGGATTACATTAATTCTTAAAGGCAATAGAATCCCTACCAATATGATCATGAAAGGGAAAGAATATAGAATGTTCAAAGAATAAAAATTTTTCACTCAATTCTGGAATTCCATGGAATAAATTAAAACTGCATTATCTGAAATAACCTGACATGCAAATAACATTAAAAAAAATAATAAATATATGAACAGGAAATTCTTAAGAGGAAATAGTGGGAATTTGGAGAACAATCGTAGTTTACATCACAAAAGACACTGAAATTCTGTTGTTTATAGTATGAAAAACATTCTCAGTTTTCTCAATAAAAATGTTCCTTGGTGTCTTCATTACAGAAAGAGCCCTGTACTTACTGGATCCTGTAACCAGGAACTGCCCTAGTAATTAAGCTAGCTTGAAGGACATTTATTACCCATATTCTGATACTCTTCCTGCTCCTTTGAAATTGGGAGAATTTATGATGTAGTCAGGCTCTGGAAAAGAGCATACTATATATTTTTTAAAAAAGAATGTTGTATAGGTGTCTTTTTTTAAGGAATCACTAACATTAGTGGTTTGAAAACAAAAGATTATTTTCCCTGTAATAATAAAACATGTAAAATGCATTTGCTTTGAGCTTCTACACTGGAGGAAGGAGGAGGGGAAAACAAAGAACACATCTGTCCCCTGAGCTGTGTTGACCATTCCCCACCTTTCAATACTAATTTCCCCAAACTGATAAGTTCCCAGCTGCTACCACAACAAAATATCCAGAGAAAAGACCTCCATATGCTGTTGCAAAGCTGATCACACTCAGCTGCTGGAGAAAGTTGAGCCGTGAAGCCACAGCTGCCAGGCTGCTGTTCTCCATTGTAGCTCAAGACGGTCTCTGCATAGAGAGGCTGTTGTGGCTAGAAAACAAGCCGAGTTAAAGAGAAAGAAGGATACCTGCTGGGGGATTCCCAGTGGAACCCAACTGGTATTGGACCTCCTCCTCTGGCACATCCCTACAAGTTGAAGCTGAGCATGAAGCTGATCTCTAGAAATATGGATGTTGTTTTGGTCTAAAAGAAAGAATAACTCCTAGAGTGAGCCTCTTTTCTATACAAGATAATACATCTGTGACAGTAAGAAAGCAACCATTATTTCTTCCCTTAGGACTTTTATCAGGGTCCAGAGATTGCCACACTGAACTTTATCATGGTCCAAAGCTCAATCTGCATGCTTCTGCCTCTAGGACTTTACCTGTATGTTCCTTTTGGGAGAGAATGGTATTCTCTAGCCCTTAGCTTTAGTTTTTATAATCCTCTATCTTTCAAGGCTCAGTTCAAATGGCATATAATTGTTGAAGCCATTCATTATTTAAAACATGATTGACGTCTAATTTCTGAGGACACAAAAATGAAAAATGCTATTCCCAATCTTACCTTCATGGCTCTTACCATCAAGTGGGGATAGACTGCCACATAGTTTGAAAAGTAAAGCAACAAGAATTAATTAATCATTACACAAGGGTAAAGGTGGAGCACTTTTATACTTATAAAAGAGTGTGGGACTGGTGCTGGATCACAGTGATTCCTGGAAGAAATGATATACAATATAGTTCTAAAGAATGGGTAAGCTATAGCTGGATTTCTTCTTTCATTGTTTGAGGGGATGGGTGTTAAGATTTCTGAGCACCAAGTTTCTTTTTTTTTTTTTTTT